>NC_045629.1:13276136-13579166 GCF_009829155.1 Mustela erminea | reverse complement strand
TGAAGACTTCTTCTTCTTCTTCTTCTTCTTCTTTTTTTTTTTTTTAAGATTTTATTTATTTATTTTACAGAGAGAGAGAGAGAGAGCACAAGCAGGGGAAGTAGTAGAGGGAGAGGAGAAGTAGGCTCCCCACCGATGCATGGCTCCATCCCAGGACCCTGGGATCATGACCTGAGCCACCCAGGCGCCCCAGCTTGGGGACTTCTAAAAAGAAAGTTGATCCAGAAATCACACTCTCTCCCCGTGTTGTTGGGGGAAGGGGAGGAAAATGGAACCTCCAAGGAACAACAGTGAGTAACATTATTATGCGCTCTGGGATACACCTCCCTAAAGTAGAGATGGAAGACGGAGGTTTGAATGAACAGAAGCCAGCAGCCTCCAGTGTTGTATGGATTCTTGACCACTTGGTTGATAAACATTTTGCATTAAATATGATTTAACTGGACATATGGTTAACATGTCAGTTTCTTGTAGGTTTGGGGAGGTTTTTTTAAAAGATTTTATTTATTTGAGAGAGAGAGACTGAGAGAGGGAGAACACAAGCAAAGGGAGCAGCAGGCAGAGGGAGAGGGAGAAACAGGTTTTCCGCTGAGCAGGGAGCCCAATGAGGAGCACAATCAAACAATCAGTCCCAGCACCCTGGGATCATGACCTGAGCCCAAGGCAGACTGAGCCACCCAGGCACCCCGGTTTCTTGTAGGTTTTGATTAAGAAAGGGAGTTCTAAGCCGAACATTTCCAGCTGCCCTAACTAATCATTTCTTACTCTGAGAAGCTCAGGGCCAGACTGAGGACTCAGCATGGTAGTGCCCCTTGGAAAACCAGGCTATCTGACCAACTAGTCCCCTCGAAGCATGTCCAGCTTCACGTCTTTCTAACAGAAATAAAGCCTTGTGAGCCCATGAGAGGGAACACCAACATCTGATTTTTTTTACATGATTCATAACTATTAATCAAAAAGCTATTAACTTTCAATATAGTCCTGAAAATAGACACCCAGGGAACCTGGGTGGTTCAGTCGGTTAAGTGTCTCACTCTTGATTTCAGCTCAGGTGATGATTTCAAGAAGCTCAGGGCCACAGGCAGGAGCTCCCAGGTCAGGCTCCGTACTGAGCATGGAGCCTGCTTGGAATTCATTCTCTCTTTCTCTCTCTCGTGCTCTGCCCCCTTCCCACTCATATACTCCTGTGTGCCCTTACTCTCTGAAAGAAAGAAGGAAAGAAAGAGAGAGAGAAAGAAAAAGAAAAAATAGACGCCAACATCAGGGTTTCTAGGGCTCTTCTCTCCAGAAATAAATGTTTGAAGAAGGCTCTTCCTGAATGACTATCACTATTTCTAGTGGGGCGAGAAACCCAGAGTATTTTTCACAGGAATTCAAGGGAATTCCAAGCTATCCTCAGGGCTTCCTAGGAAGTGGAAGAATGAGCGAACATGGTGCCCCTGGGACAGTGAGAAAGGAGGGATCCCTCTGTGTTCTGGGGAGAATACTTGTTCTCAAGTTATTTTTCACTGTGGAGGAAAGCCACGCATGAAGCGGTCATGCCAAGCAGCCTGGAGACAATTAAGCCAGGTTTTCAGAGAGTTCTCAGAGAACATCCCGGGCCCCAACCACGTTGTGTTTGCCTCAAAGCTTTCCTCATCAGCAAGGAGTTACTCAGGTGATCCGCAATTTACCTGAAGGCATTAGAGGAGTAATGTAAAAATCTAGAAGAATTGAGCTCATAAAGTGATAAGTAACATAACTCTGCGAGCCTATTAGAGGGGAAAATTGAAAAGGCTGCAGCCAATTATTAATAAGACAGGTGAACATGAGCTGTCTAGGAGAAGCGTCTGGACTGGGAAACAGATTGCCGATATGAAAATGCTCAGGGCTGAAGTGGTCACCTGGCAGCCCGGGGGATGAATCCAGCCAGGACAGGATGTGTTTTGATAGTCGACAGGGACTTAAAAAATAATAATAATAATAAGCTAACACAAAACTAACTTGTTGTTTGTTTTTTTGTTTTGTTTTACATTTAGAAAAATCTGTATGTTTACCTTCTCTGTCTCACATTTGCAAACAAAATTCTTCATTTTTAGTTTAAGTCTTCTAACCCAGGTCAGAAAGAGCAGGATCAAGTGATTGCTCTTATTGAAACAGCCTGATGTTTGCTTTTAGGAAAAAGAAACCACCATACTTCCTGGAAGAGAACTGGGCCTCAGGTGAGACAGGGGGAGCCCAGGGCACAAAATTTAAGGAGGCACTCCCTGTCTGGGAGCAGGCCAGTGCAGGGGTGACACCTGAGAGGAGGGCCTCCTTAAATTTTGCACTTGTCTCACCATCCTTCTGACCTACAAGTAATCAATCACTGGGTGGTGGGGAGGGAGACAGAATGGTAGATAAAAATGAAGGTTCCTTTGTTAAAATAAAATAAAAAATAGTGTTGGGCTGCCCGTTTTTATTATATTTTAGATTTCAAATTATAAAACTCTGAATTGTAATCCCCTGACTACCTGGCAGTAGTCAGGCATTTACTCCATCACCTCATCTAAGAACAGGCTCTTAGAAGCCTTTAGAAGCTTCTCTCAGTACTGCAATCTGTGGTTTAATAAGATTGTTTCTTGTCACTACTGAAACCAGTCTGCATGCTCTAGATTCCCAGTACCTGTGGAATAGCTGAGCAATATCTTCTTTAACCTTTAGTTTTTAAAAAAAACTTCTTGTGGTCACTGCTCAGCCTTTCTCAACCCCTTT
Organism: Mustela erminea; assembly: GCF_009829155.1. Taxonomy (NCBI): domain Eukaryota; kingdom Metazoa; phylum Chordata; class Mammalia; order Carnivora; family Mustelidae; genus Mustela; species Mustela erminea. The sequence goes on along the minus strand of NC_045629.1, from coordinate 13,576,433 downwards.
CACCTTTTCTTATCAAACCCCTTTTCCTTGCGTCATTGAGATTCTATGTTTCTAGACTTTCCATCTGTCACCCCACCATGGTCCCACTTGGAGTTAAAAAAAAATGTTCTGGGGCTCCTGGGTGGCTCAGTGGGTTGAGCATCTGCCTTCAGTTGGGGTCCTAGTCCTGGGTTGCTGGGATCAAGCCCTGCATCTGGCTCCCTGCTCAGCAGAGTCTGTTTTTCCTTCTTCCTTGGTCCCTCTCCCTCGCTCATGCTCGTGCTCTTGCTCTTGCTTGCTCTCTCTCTAGCAAATAAATAAAAACCTTTAAAAACAAAACAAAACAAAATTGTCAGAGAGCGTGGGTGGCTCAGTCCTTAAGTGGCTGCCTTGGGCTTCGGTCATGATCCCAGAGTCCTGGGATCGAGCCCCACACCGGGCTCCCTGCTCAGCTGCGGGTTTGCTTCTCCCTCTTCCTGTGTTTGCTTGCTCTCTTTCAAATAAATAAGTGAAATCTTACAATAAAAATAAAAATAAAAATTGTCCCTATTCCATAAAAATCTTTTTTTTTTAAAGATTTTTAAAATTTATTTGACAGAGAGAGAGAGAGATCACAAGTAGGCAGAGAGGCAGGCAGAGAAAGAGGAGGAAGCAGGCTCCCTGCTAAGCAGAGAGCCCCATGCGGGATCCCAGGACCCTGAGACCATGACCTGAGCCGAAGGCAGATGCTTAACCCACTGAGCCACCCAGGCGCCCCAATAAAGATCTTTCTTTTAGCAAATGTGGGTTTCGATGTCTATAGCGTATACGAGAAATAACAGAGGCTGGTCCTTTAGGAAAAGCACTATATACATTCTTCGGGCCCAGAAGCTGTTGTTGTGTTCTCTGAGCAAAAAAGCCAAAAACTACCTTCTTGAAACCTCTTGCCTTATACCCCAGCACGTGGTTCTGTTACCTGGGCGGATCACCCCAGGGGAAGGGGTTCAACCGGAAGGAAACCGTCTGTAGGGCTGGTTAGTGGCTATGAGGGGGCCTGATGAGGTCACACTGCTCAACACGGACGCTCTGTACTAGACGCCAACACACCCAGCCACATACCTCTGAGGGTACCGCCTCATGAGGGATGAAAAAGAAACAGCAGTTCAGCAGAGATGGGATGAGGCCCAGAGAAGAAAGCAAACTGAAGGCAACCGGGCATGGAAGTTTGGGAGGCAGGAAAAGCCTTGAGTGAATAGTCTGGAGGGGGAGAGAAGGCGGAGGAAAGAGAGCATAGTCTGCGGTGACAGAAGAAAAGGGGACCAAGAGGGTCTGAGGAGCTGCCTGGGTTGTGTTTGCCTATGAGCATCCAGGGCCCGCAGAGCAGAACTGTCCTTGAAACACCTCTGCTCGCAGCACTCAGGGCTTTGCTTGTGTGGGGCGTGGCCTGAACCTGGCTCCGCCTCCACGCCAGCCCAGGACTGGCCAATCAGAGCATCGCAGCATATCCAGGCCGAGAGCCCCAGGACTGGGCTTCCAGAACTGTTGTTAACTGTCACTCTTAGCAAAGAGAAGTTCTCTGTGCTGCAGTTGCAAAGCTCACATCTCCAGGAGCCCACTCTATGGAGAAAGTCAGCCCCAAAGGGAAGTCAGGCCGGAGAAAAGCAGAGCCAAGGGCTGGGGGGAGAGCCCAACTCATGAAAGTGAGGCCCGTGTCTAGGCCTCAGTGATACAGTAGAAGGCATCATAATAGGGTGCCTGCGGAGCGCGTATCATAGGGCACTTGCTTCAGAGGACAATGGCATAATTGGGTACAGCTTGGAAAGATCAGCCCTCATTATTTCTAGTATCTACTATATAAACCTAACACAATACTCGCCGCAAGAAAGAAGCTTGGAATACAATTGCTTCTTTGCAAGGGATAGTTACCATTATTAGGACAGGATACACTCATTATCATCCAGCAGAGTCCCAGCTCGGACTCTCGGGGCAAAGTCACACACTTTCAAAAGTACCCTTGAAAATCCCTTAGAAAATTGTCACATTGGAAAGTCCAATACCTCCAGATTTTCCTCGTTTCTGGACACATCACAGCTTCTTCAACAAAGTACCAACCGGGCCAATGCATTTACATGTGGGCACTTGTAGAGAACTCATCTTTTTAAAGGCCCAAATGACAGAGATCCTACCACAAAGGCACATGGCATTGAAACCCACAGAGACAATGACAGATTTCTTTTTTTTTTTTTTAAGATTTTATTTATTTATTTGCCAGAAAGACAGACAGAGCACAAGCAGGAGAAGCAGCAGGCAGAGGGAGAAGCAGCCCCGCCAACCCTCTGAGCAAGGAGCCCCATGCGGGACCCCGTCCCTGGACCCCGGAATAAAGAACTGAGCCAAAGGCTGATGCTTAACCAACTGAGCCACCCAGGCATCCTGAGAATGACAGACTTCTGACCCATGTCTCAGCCCTGTAGAGGTGTAGCTCATGGTTCATGAGTGGTTCAGCAGACAACACTGTCTGAACTATTACATTGCTATTCTGCTGCCCCAAAATCTTTGGAGGGGGAGGCTATGTGTGTTGACTTATTGTCAAACTCACGGAGGCAAATACATGTATGACATATATACTGTAATATTTCCGTCAATTCTGGCTAAGCGATCACTATCAATCACTACAATGCGGATTACTTATCAACTGCCAGGTCAAGCTATCTGGAAAATACTTCGACATTTCGGCTATCTTTCCCCCAGCAGATTAGGAAAGATAAAAGAGGTTATTTTCAGGAAGCAAACTTTGTGGTTGTAATTATAATATAGACCTTGAATACTTCACACTACGTCAACCTAGCAAAGCCGAAGTTTGGCTTTCCCAAGGAAACTGTAATAGTTAATGATAAGATCAGCACAAATCTCATTTCCTCCCTGCCCACCTCTGATCTGACAGAGTGAGCGCTTTTGTGGGAGTCCTGCCCGGGGGGAGAACTGTGTAGCAGAAATGCCTACCATCAAGACATACCGGAAGTGGAGGTACTGTGTCCTCACAGGGTCTACCATTCACCTTAATTAGGGAGGAAATCTGACACAGCCCCGATTTTACTCACTGAACCCAGATAGGAGAGAGACTTGATATGGTTTGAGAGGGTGCAGGAGGTCCTAGAAAAAACCAAGACGGCAAAGTAGGGGTGGGGCAGGGTGGAAGGAAGGAAGGAGCACGGAAGAAGGAGCCAAAGTCCCCAAAAGCCAATATCCCAATCAACTTTCATGAGCCACACCTGCCCCCTGAGGCAATGAGGGTGTGGGTCAGTGAATGGAGCCAGGGGACATTCTTGACAAATCAGAAATAATCTGCCAGAAGGCAAGGGACCCTATTAACTAGTTAGTTCTGGGTCTGTCTCGGAATACATCCTACCTTCCCAAAGACGGCAGAATAATACCCCGGTGATGAGCTCAGTACAAGAGTCAAAAAAATCTGGATTCAAATATGGACGGTCACCTGGTGGTTTTATGACCGAGAGCAAGCTATTCTGCCTCAGTCTCCTCGTCTGTGAAGGTGACAATAATACTGTAGATCTCAGGGGATTATCCGACATGGTGGATGGAAAGTGTCTGGCAGATAGAAAACATTCAGTAAAAATTAGTTGCTGCTGTGGAGTCTTCTGCCCCAGCCTTAATTATTTATGCAGTGCCTGTGCTTAACTGATGTGTGTGTAGATTATTGACAAAGCACCATTCTCTTCTGGGCAGCCCAAGACTGTACAGGATGCTTGGGATGTCACTTTGATCTTGTTTGTGTTTATAGTCAGCAGAAATTAATTCACACACTAGATTTGTCAGTCACCGTAGGCTCCAAGGCCCCGCTGAGGAAAGACCTGGAGCCAAAGAAGAAACAAACATTCAATGTCAATAAGTGAACTGGAATCTTCACCCAAGTGGGCTCTTATTCACAACGCAGAGTACTAACCACTATACGATCACGGCCGGCTCTTATTCAAATGAGGTAGCCCAAGATGAGGAACTTCTGAAACGGTCTCCCTCGACAATCAGACGGAAGCTTGTTTTCCCCTTCCGGGAAAGAAGTTGTGAGAAACAGGCCTTTGCGAGGACCCCCAAACCCACACCAGAAAGAAAACATCTGGAGTAACACTCCGTAATGGGCCCTGTCAGAAAGTGCTCGCCTGTCTTTGCAATTTCATTCTTCACATCCAAAGGTGGGTTTTCCGACTGCTTCTGCCTCCAGGGGACTTCAACTGTGTGGCTTGTTTTAGAAGAACAATGGGGCATCCTTTGGTGATGTGAGGATCACCTATATTTTCTGCTGCATTACCCAATTAGGAGATTTAAATTCATGAAATCATCTCCTCATCTTTGGAAAGGAAACTGGTTAAGAAAGCAGCTCTGGTAATATTCATTACAGTTTAAAACAGAGTTTCTCCCCCTCCCCCTCTCCACTCCCCCCTCCCCTGTTTCATCACCACCATAATTAATTTCATGGCTCAGGTACAGGAAAAGATTTAAAGCCATGTTTATCAAATGAATTAGCCTCTCCCCCATCTTATTTAGAGTTCTCCGTTGTGAATATACTCAAATTGTAATGGAGAGGCAATTTATGAGAAGGCTGTCTGGTGTCCTTGATTCTGTATCCTCTGGAGAATTGATTATTTAGTTCTTCTCCTCCCTTGGGGCGGGAAGAGAGACCATATGGCTGAAAAGACAGAGGTTTTGCCACTTTTTGTTGAAAAGGACTTGTTTTCCAAACATTGCATTTGGGATATTTTCGTGCTGCTCAACTGTGGGGGCTGGAAGAAATGAGGTGGCTAGGAAGGGTGGAGTGGGTGCGTCCAGAACTCATCAGTATGCACGCAGGTGCCCGTGAATGTGTTGGCAGGTGCAATCTTTAGTTCTAGGTGAGTGAGGCCACACACAGGCGTGGGGCTGGAGAGATGTCATTCCTGTCCTGCCTTTGCTCTTATCTTGCCCTTGATCCTGGGAAAATCCTGCATTCCCTGCTTTCTTGGCAGTAAGACAAGGAGGTTGGAACAAACAAGTTTTAAGGTCTCTCCTGGTCTCTTCCAGCTATGAAATTCCATGATTTACCAATTTAACGATTTACCAGTTTTAAAACTCTTCCTTGTTTCAACATGTCTTTGTGGTTTGAGTAGTCGATTGCATACATACATACACATCTTTAAAATTGTAACTCCTTGCCTATGTTGAGCCATATCACCATCAACAGAAAACAAGCTTAAGCTAGTTACTAGGGTTGCACTGACAAGTAGGGCAGACATTAGTCCCTTGCAGCTGTTTACATTAAACCTTTTTCTTCCATTATACCAGCCACATTTTTAGGGCTGCACGGCCACATGTGGCCGCGGTAACAACGTAGGACAGCACAGATATAGAATGTTTCCATCATCATAAGAATTCTCCACTGGACGGTGCTGTGATGAGAAGGAAAATGTTTTTTTTTTTTTTTAATTTATTTAAAATTTTTTTTTATGTAAGCCCTACCTATGCCCAACATGGGGCTCAAACTCACAACCCTGAGATCAAAAATCACAGGCTCCACCGACCGATCAAGGGCAAGATAAGAGCCTGCCAGGCACCCCAGAAAGAAAATAATTTCTAAGTAAGAGTACAGCTCACGTGCCCAAGACTGGTGACTATCCCCTGGGGAATTCTTCCTCCCTATCCCAGACTGATCGGTCATGACCTCCAAAGCCAGGCCCATAAGCAAGTAGTCATTTGGGGGCAGAATGTAAGACATCCCAAAGGCCCGCTTAAAAACTCCTCCCCCACAAGCTTGTCGTGGGGTTTCCCCACCCACTCTTACTCACTTCTCTCCCCCCTCCCACCCCTGCCAACTTCCTCCTCTCCCCGCAGACCAGACCGCTGGTATCTAGTGTCCCTGATGTAACAACTCAGGGAAGCAGCAGTTGGAGAGACAAAAATAGAGCGTTTCCCTCCATTCAAATGTGCCTTTGCTTATAGGGCATAATACTGCTTGTTTTGGGTTTTAACTTTTTACTTTGAGATCATTTTCGATGTTCAGATGAGTTGCCAAAATCAGATAGAGGTCCTGTGGCCTCACACAGCTTCCCCTGCGCTAACATCTTATGTAATAACAATCACGCAATGATCAAGACGAAGAAATTAACATTATAACTCTATTTGCTAAATGGCAGACTTTGTTTGGGTCTCACCAGTTTGCACACTAATTCCTTTTTCTGTTCCAGACCCTGTCCAGCATGCCACATGGCACTTGCTTGTCACACCTCCTTGTCTCCTCCTGTCAGTGACAGTTCCTCAGTCCCTCCTTGTCCCTCATGAGCTTGATTTTTTTTTTCTTTTACGATTTTACTTCTTTATTTCAGAGAGAGAGAGAGTGAGGGGCGGGGGCGGTAGAGGAAAAGGGAGAGAGAGAATCCCAAGCAGACTCCATGCTGAGCTCAGAGCTGGACGCAGGGCTCGATCTTGTGATCCTGAGATCACGACCTGAGCCAAAATCAGGAGTTGGATGCTTAACTGACTGAGCCACTCAAGTGTCCCATAAGCTTGTCACTTTTGAAGAGTGGTTGTCAGTAATGTCCTGAAATGCTCCTTGATTTGTCTTTACCTGATGTTTCCTCATGATTAGACTGAAGTCATGCATTACTGGGAAAGCTAAATCAAGGCTAAGGTATCTAAGGTGTCCTTCACAGTGTGTCCTCACAGGAGGGACAGAAATTCTCTCTGGCACAGGGGCGACTATAGCAAGTCAAGCTCCTGAAAGAAAAAAGTCAACAATGCTGGTTCTCATACCCCATGACTCAGCCAATAGCATTGGGGTAAGAGCCAAACTGGGAGACAAGAATCCGGAGTCTTCACTGGACAGATTCCATGATGGAATCTGGAGGTGCTATTCCTTTTTCTCCCACTCTCCTAGAAATCCTCTGAGATTCCTAATATCTCTTTAAATGAATTTCTTTTCTGTTCAAATCTACCCCACCATGCTTACAACTAAGAATGCTCACAGGTGGAGAAACTGGAGCTGGAGGCGGTTAGAGAAAACAGACTTTGAGGTAATGGGGGAAATCTGGGATTGGTTATCGGCCTGGCTGGGGAAGATAACAAGGGGGAGAAAGTGCAGGTAAGGATGTAATTATGTCAGATCCTACATCATGGTGGCAAAATGGTTCATTCATCATGACCTGCGGTCCTCTGACTAAAAACCCCATTCATAGCAGGCTTTGGGGGACCGTGTGACTGCTGCCAAACAATGGGAATTCAAGACCCAAGAGTGGGGTGGAGTGGGTGTCTCTCAGGGGGATGGGCAACTTTAAAAAGCTCAAAGATGTAAATTCTCGGCCCAAAGCATAGTCAGAAAATGTGCGACTTGAATGACTGTTAAAATAAACTCTCATTTCTTGCAACCATATGTCTTGAAGAAGCCAAAAGCCAAACTCAAAGTTGGATCCTGCAGGCCGATGAACTCCATTGCCAGTTGAATTCACAGCCTCCCTACATCTTTGTACAAAATTTACAGCATCGATTAGGAGAGAGTAAAAGCCTAGGAGTTGGAACGCGACTCTGGGGAGGATCCAACAGGCTCTGGGAACTAAGATCCATGGCTCCCCTGAACCTGCCACAAAGGCCATGATGGTCCATCTTCTGTTCTCTGGTACCTTGTGGAAGAACCTCAGTCACTCCTTCTGACCAAAAGATGTCCTCGTGCCCTCAGTTACAATACTTTTAGACTTCTAATTAACTTCTCAACTACATAAAGTCCCAGAATGTTCTGGAAGGTCAAATATAATACCAAACCTGAGCAGAAAAGACTTACATACCAAAATAAGTAATTTGTTTCAGCACAAATTTGGCAAATAAATATGGGGATGTATTCTGATGAGCCATACCAAGGAGAGAAGTACATATTTGTAGACTGAACTGAATTTGATTATAGGTCTATGTTCCAGAGAGTCTGGATTCTCTGAGTTAGCTCGGGCAGCTGGGAAGAGTTTCAGTTGTTTATTTGTTTAGTTGACTCAAGTCTTTCATCGTTGATAGTCCCTGCTGCATGAGACTGAAATGCCAAAAAATCATTGATAAAATGTAGTTGAAAGAATCCAAAGACTTGGAGTTTGGGGAAAGAAGAATGTTGGGAGAAGTAAAAGTGATAAAGTGAAACACATTCTCAAACCTTACCTCGTCTCCAAAGAGGGCCCCAGGAAAACACCCCCTTCATCAAAACATGGACAAATGTGTGGATGAAGTAAGAGACCAATGTTTTGTTTTGTTTTGTTTTTAAAGATTTTATTTATTTTAGAGAGATAAAGGGAGAGAGGGCACAAGTAGGGTGAGGGGCAGAGGGAGAAGCAGGGAGCCAAATGTGGGACTCATCCTGGGACTCCAGGATCATGACCTGAACAGAAGGCAGATGCCCAACCGACTGGGCCAACCAGGTTGTCCTAAGGGGTCAATGTTCTTGTGTGACACCAGGGTTGCCATTCTCTATAGGCCAGGCTGCTGGTGGTCTTAGAACACAGCTACTTCTTCTTCTTCTTTTTTTTTTTTTTAAAGATTTTATTTACTTGGCAGAGAGAGATCACAAGTAGGCAGAAAGACAGGCGGGGGGGTGGGAGCAGGCTACCCGCTGAGCAGAAAGCTCGATGCAGGGCTTGATCCCCGGACTCTGGGATCATGACCTAAGCTGAAGGCAGTGGCTTTAACCCACTGAGCCACCCAAGTGCCCCAACACACCTACTTCTTGAGAACACCCCTGAAGCCTTCTAGTCAGAGAGACAGCTTTTGGGGAGGAAGGTAAGAAACAGAGTTTTGACCAAAGTTGCAGGAGATTTGGTGGCATCTTTAACCCTTCCCCCACCGCTGAGGGTGTCACCTCAACAGCTAGTGGTATCCTCGCTTTGGCTCTACCTTAGAAGTGAAATAAAGGCTCCCAGAGTCAGAGAATCTGACAGGAGTCCCCAATGGACACTGACGGTCCCTAACAGAGAGTAAATCAAAAACTATGCTTTATTCCTGGGAAAACTGCAGAGATAAGTTTTTTCACTGGGACATCAGGGGTTGTATAGTAAATCAGTCAGAGTCCCTATTTGTTGCTTCTGACTAAAGATGTTCATCGATAAAGGAATTGAAACCAGAACTGGTTATAGGCAACAGACCTCAGGGTGATACAGAGAATAGATGGGTTTTAGGGAACGGATGGCAGTGGATTATCTTACGGTGAGTACGGTGGTGGTTCTAATTGCCACTGCTCTTCCAGATGAGGTCTCTGTCCTGAAATAGATCAACACAGCTCCTGGGACTTTCAATGCTGGCACTGATTTTAAAATGTGTGTACAATTTTCCTCTACCACCACAAATCGAGAAGAGCAGAAGTTTGTCTCTTGTACCTCTTCAGGGCTGTGCCAAACGGGCACTGGTCATCTATTTTTCCCAAAAGATATCACACCAATCTGCGTTGATAACAGCATACAAGCTTTCCTTTTTCTTTTTCTTTTTTCCAAGATTTTACTTCTTAGAGAGAGAGAGAGCGTGAGCAGGGGGAGGAGGGAGAACGCAGACACCCAACCTACTGAGCCACCCAGGTGCCCATCAATCATGTCTTCATAACAAAACTCAGAGAGCAGAAAAGAGCAGGGGCCAAGGATGTCTTGATAAAATATAGGTAAGCCAAAGGTATCTGATCTATCCCACGAAAATAGAGACCACATCAGCAAAGTCTCTGGGAGGTCCATAAGGTCATGCAGGGATATCTTCTCAAAAGCAAAGAATGAATTGTTACACCTTGTCTCTTAAGAAAGAAGCAGAGTGCTTTGTCACCTTCTTTGGAGTGTGTGACATAAGGGACATTTGGGAATGCCACGCGTCCACACACAGGTGACTTGAAAGTCTCCTCGCCAGAAGAAGGGGCTGGCTCTTCCCCACCAAGCTGGCCAGCAGCCACCACAGCCCTTTGCCCTGAGCCTTCAGACAGCTGACTGGGCAGTTCCGAACTGTCTGTAGCAGATGACGATGCTGTCTGGAGCTTCTCTGCTGGGCTCCTTGTAAAATCACAGCAAGGGCCACCGGGTTTTAGAAACAAAGCCCCCACTTCTTGGCAAGAATGATTTCTCTTTTGAGAAAGAGGTATTGTCGCTGGCCTCCGATGGGTGTTGAAACAGCACAGAACACCAGGTAAAGCAGAATTCCCATCATCACATGGGTTTTCTCTCGTCCTCCTGGCCGTAATTCAGCCATTCCCAGAAGTCCCATCACTGCACAGATCCTGAAGGCATAAGAAAATCGTCCGAGCAGATGGCTCACACTCCCGCTCGGCATCTTCCTATTATATCATGACCCTTCCCTAATCCACACCTGGGCTTCGTGGACAGTTCTCCAGATCAGCTGACGGCAAGTGGAGAAAAATCGAGCTGTGCGTATATGGTTTTGCATAATATACTAATGCCAGACCGGAAATAGGCTGTTGGAGAGTCCCATCCAACTCCGAGGGGGCTTTGAAAGCCGGTTAAGAAGTCTTCCCAATCAATATAACCTTGGCTGTTTCGCCTTCTCTATTTTACCTCAAAGGAGAGAGGAGCTGAGGTCAGCCTCTATTGGTAGTGGTGCATCAGTGGGCTATCTGGTAAGGAAATAGGAAAGTGTAAGATTTCCGGGTTGGTGACCAGATTAGGGAAAGAGCAGGGGCCGGCCTCTAAGAATAGACGTGGAGAGTGCTAAATAAATTATGCACCCAAAGCCCCTCGCGGTGGAGGCTTTCGTTAATAAGGTGGACGTGATGATTTATTTTCTGGGTATCAGTCAACCACTATCCCCAGCAACCAAGTGTTCACTCAGTAGGTTCATGAAGCTAGTGGCCCTGGCCGGGAGAGGGGGGAGGGGGGAGGGGGCAGGGAAGCGAAGCATGGGCTCAAAACACGGGCATGTCCTCAGCTGGCCGAGTGTCCAACTTTTCTGCACCAGTGATTTTCCCTAAGTGTCAGCACGGTGCCGTACCCACGGGAGCAGCCAGCCTCCTTGTAGCTGGTGAATCACACTGGATTCTTTCCGTAATTGAAGAGGTAGCAATTCATCCTCGCCGGAACAAACACTTCTTGCGGATTTGGATTACATTTGCTTTCCTTCCTCCGTTGCCTCCTCTTACATGACCCCCACGGGCTCATTAGTCATCATGGTTTCTCCCGCCCGCATGAAGTTGCTTCTTCCCAAAGCACGCACTTCTGACTGAAAGAAGGCAGCCCATGGGCTCGTGTCTATGAGATCCACCAATTTTACCAGGCAGCCCATGTCTCAGAAGCAGATGCCTTTATAGATCTGCAGAATAACCCATGGAAGATAAGTTCTAGCAACAGGGAAAGCAGAAAAAATATCTTGCTCTTAAACTGAACCAAGTGGCGCTGTCAATGTACCACCATTTTTGGCCCACAAAAATGCTGAGTTCATGCCATTCAGCCTCATGGTTTGGGGTACACGGGATGTGTTGAATATGTGGCGGTGTTCCTGTGTGAGTAGGGTGGACATGAGAACGGTATGACCTCATGATCACGACAACCATTTTGCTCTCTGATCCCACAGCACTGGCCTTTGTCTAGGGGTCTTCATAAGCAAGATAAGAATGCTTCCTTCAGGTGAGGTAGTAATGGTCCCATTGTATTTGAAGCTGAGACTCACACCTGCACATTTCATGACTCCTGCCATTGGGTGAGGAGGCAAAAAACCCAACTAAGTGTGTGTGTGTGTGGGGGGGTGATGGGGTGTTATGGGTTCTGAAGTAATTGATCTACTCATAAAGAGGAAATGGAGTTTCTGCTCTACAATGGGACAGAGAGGAGTATGGGTGGGGCCCAGGAAGTCCCCTGGGGTGCGTCACAGGACTGCAATGTTCTTGGAATCTGGAGTCCTGGATCTCCGTCAGTATTCTTTGGTGACCCAAAACTGGTTGCTCTAAATTGTAACAAAGAACTCTGCCACATTGGGCTGCATCTCAGGTACATAGCTGCAAAATGGAACTAAGGAACTGGCCACCTGTGGGGTAATGTTTAAGGACATAGACGTACATAGGAGAGAGTTCTTTTTTTTTTTTTTAAAGATTTTATTTATTTATTTATTTGACAGAGAGAGATTACAAGTAGGCAGAGAGGCAGGCAGAGAGAGAGAGAGGAGGAAGCAGGCTCCCCGCTGAGCAGAGAGCCCGATGCGGGACTCGATCCCAGGACCCTGGGATCATGACCTGAGCCGAAGGCAGTGGCTTAACCCACTGAGCCACCCAGGCGCCCCTAGGAGAGAGTTCTTAATTCAAGTCCTGGCGCTGCCCACTTTCTCGCTGGGTCATCTTAGGTGGGTTACCTGACATTTCTGATCACTTTCCTTATCTATAAAATAGATATGACCATAATAACACCCATATCAGGGCTTTTACTGGAATTAAATGAGAGGGCCCACATAAAATGTATATGGCTAGGACGAATGTAGCTCTCATTATCTATGCTTTTTTTAATTGATATGAGTCTCAAGGAAGAATATCTAAAATTATACAGTGTTAGTTATTTAGGATGTTTCTGCCCCTTTATTTGATGATGACTTCCGCTGGATTTCACCTGTGATAAGGTGGGAGGAGGGACCTCTGTGTGCGAGTTGAAGGGGTACGAGGTGAGAGTCAGTGCACCTGAGTGTTAATACCTCCCTCGCTTGTGTGGCCGGAGGATGGTCATTCTCCTCACCTGCGACTTAAGTGGGTTAGACTTGGTTTCCTGCAGTTTTTTCAGGTTCAACATGCTCAGGCTGCAGAGAGAGACGCCACAGGCTGTGCTCCTCCTGCACGCTTGTATCTTGAACCCATCCTATAACAGAGTAGTTGGGAGGTATTGGATGAAAAAGAAATTTATTCAGATCCCTATTTTTCCCAGTGTGAGACTTAATGACAATTCCCCTCATACATTTCAGCAAAAAAGATCAGAACTTTCAAATGAGTTAAGACATAGCCAACACTTAGAACAACTGTGAGACACCCACGCAAGTACAAACTGCGACACCACACTCTTCCTAGGGGTGTGGAGCTCAAAAGATGTTCTAAGGTATTTGTTCCCTTTAAAAAATAGGATGTAAGGAATGCCTGGGTGGTTCAGTCGGTTAAGCATCTGCCTTTGGCTCCCTGCTCAAAGGGGAGCCTGCTTCTCCCTCTCCCTCTGCCCTTCCCCTGCTTGTGCTCTTCTGCTCGCTCTCTCTCTCTCTCTTTCTCTGTCAAATAAGTAAATAAAAATCTTTTAAAAAAATATTTAAAACATAAAATATAGGATGTGAAACTGACTTGGAAAAAATGACCCAATCTTAACACAATAGGCTAGATTTGAGTACATTACTGACTATATTAAACAAATAACTAGAGGAGAAAGGAAAAGATTTAGTAATCTCCAGAACGCTGAAAGAGGAATAATTACTGGGGACATGATATCATTACTGTAAATGTTTTGTCCTTAATTCTGAAAGTTCTGTGAATTTGTTTTCCTCTCATTGTGTTTTCTGACTAAGTTTCAAAGTGTTGATGAAACGAAAGATTCTAAAGGGAAAGGCCCAGCAAGGAGTGTATTTTTTTTTTTAAGATTTTATTTATTTATTTGACTGACAGAGATCACAAGTAGACAGAGAAGCAGGCAGAGAGAGAGAGAGAGAGAGGAGGAAGCAGGCTCCCCGCTGAGCAGAGAGCCCAATGCAGGGCTCAATCCCAGGACCCTGGGATCATGACCCGAGCCAAAGGCAGAGGCCTTAACCCATTGAGCCACTCAGGTGACCCAGGAGTGTATTTTTAAAAATAATTTTAAGTAATTATATCTTGGCAAATTAAAACTCTTCTTGTCTGCCTCTCAGGTATCCTGACGTGGCAGTGAAGAGGGTATCATCAAGCACATTGCAAATGTTAGACTCATAAAAAAACAGAGGAGTCTTGAATGAGGGATTCCCTAATTTAGACAATGAAACTTTCATAGGATTCTGAGGGAAAATGTCTTCTAAAGCAATAAACTGGCATTGTTTCAGATGATCACCTACAAGGGGTGGGGAGATGTAGAATAAGAAACAATTATCAAGAGTTTAGCAAGATCATTTGTGTGATCAACCTACTAACAGAGCAGTTTTTTGTGTTGTTGGTTCTTTTTTGATAAATAACCAACTAGAAATTTTAATGAAAAATAAAGTGAGGGCACCTGGGTGGCTCAGTGAGTTAAGCCTCTGTCTTCAGCTCATGATCAGGTCATGATCCCAGGGTCCTGGGATCGAGCCCTGCATCAGGCTCTCTGTTCAGCAGGGAGCCTGCTTCCTCCTCTCTCTCTGCCTGCGTCTCTCCCTACTTGTGATCTCTCTCTGTCAAATAAAATTTTAAAAATTATTAAAAAAATAAATAAAGTAAAATGAAATATTTTGTTAGTAATAGCAAAAAAAAAACCTTAGGAATTTGTCTACAAGTGAACCAAGAATCCTGAAGTCTCTTATGGAGAAATCTGAATTTGATGAAGAACATAGTCCACGATCTAAAAAACGGAGAGACAGTTCATGCTCTTAGATGGACAACTTATTAGTTTAAGTGTGTCAGTGTTTCTAAATTAAGCCATAATGAATGAACTCATAATCATGATTGGACATAGAATTTTTGAGGAACTTAAACTTACATTAACATCCATATGGAAAAGTAAAGCATCTAAATCCATCTGGAAAATACTAGAGAAAGGATTTTCCACACTAGAGCATAAAATATACCATGAAGCCACAGGAATAAAAGAAAAGTGTGATATTGGTATGAGAACAAAGAAGTTAATGGAATATTATATACACACATACACAGGAATTTAATATTTGATAGTGATGGTCCTACAAACCAATGGGGAAAGGATGAAATTTTTAGCACCTAGTATTGTGAATACTGGTTCACTTTGGAGAAAACTAACTTTGCATTTTCAGTATTGCACTTACAAAGATGACATCCAGATGGATAAACACCTAAATGTGAAAGTCAAGAAAACCTAGGATAAGACCTTTCTGCTATAGGCTTGGGGGCAGACTTTCTGAAAAAAATCAAATTAACCAGGAAAAGGCAACCCCAATAGAAAAATAAGAAAAGGATCTGAACAGGTTTCATTTACAAAATGAAACCAAAAAGGCTAATAAACATGAAGAGAGCCTAAAGCCCATTGGTAATTAGAGATATGCAAATAAAACCACAGGGCAGAAATTTACACCAGGCGACAACTAGAAGGACAATAGCAAATGTTGGTGAGGACTGGAGACAGAGGGACGTTCATTCATGGATGGTGGAGGGTGGACTAGTACAGCCTTTCTCAAGAGCAACTGGTCACTGCTTAGTCATAGTAAGTGTATACATGCCTCAGTGTCCCCGAAGTCTCATTCCCAGGACAAATCTTAAGGGAATGTGTGTACAAGTCCATAAGAAGACACAAACGAGGATGTTCTTTACAACATTCCTTGTAGTAGTTGGGGTCTGGGGGCGGGGAGGGGGGTAGGGACCGCCCCGTGTCCATCACTGGGAAAGTGTGGACCTAGAATGTGGTGGATGCATGTTCATTTGGATAGCCCAAATCTGTCCCTGTGTCCTAATCCCTGGAACCTGGGACTGTTACTTTGTCTGGCAAAAGAGACTTTGCAAATGTGATAAAATTAAGGATTTTGAAATGGGGAGATTCTCTGAATTATCTGGGTGGGTCCAGTGGGATCCCAGTAGTCTCTATAAGAGGAAGGCAGGGGAGTTGGAGTGAGAGGGGGATGCAATGAGAAAACCAAAATCAGAATGCCAGGCTTTGGAAATGGGGAGAGGCCACAGCCAAAGAATACAAGCAGCCACCAGAAACTGAAAAGGAGGGAAATCGATTCTCCTCTCAGAGCTTCCCAAAGGAATCAGTCTGGCTCACACCCTGATTTTAGCACAGTAAAACTGACTTCAGATTCTAGGAGAGCACATTTGTTTTGTTGGAAACCATTAAGTGCGGAGAACTTGTTATAGCAGGAATAAGAAACTAATACACGCTGAGATGATGCCAGAGTTCAAAGCAATGTAGTAAATACATAGCAACATAAGTTAATTAAAATTTCAATGTTAAGAGAAAAAAGTTTTTTTAAAAAAAATCATTGGGACGCCTGGGTGGCTCAGTTGGTTAAGCAGCTGCCTTCAGCTCAGGTCATGATCCCGGGATCCTGGGATCGAGTCCCACATCGGGCTCCTTGCTCGGCGGGGAGCCTGCTTCTCCCTCTGCCTCTGCCTGCCTCTCTGTCTGCCTGTGCTCGCTCATTCTCTCTCTCTCCCTCTGTCTCTGGCAAATAAATAAATAAAATCTTAAAAAAAAAAAAATCATATTTGGTGCACCTGGGTGGCTTGGGTGGTTAAGTGTCAAACTCTTGGTTTTTCCTCGGGTCCTAATCTCGTGGCTCCTGAGATTGAGGCCTTACTCCTGATTGAGTTGGGCTCTGTGCTCAGTGGGAGTCTGCTTCGATATTCTTTCCCTCTGACCCTTGCCCCACTTGTACGTTCTCTCTCTCTGTGTGTGTCTCTAAAATAAATAATTTTTTTTTTAAAGATTTTATTTATTTATTTGACAAAGAGAAATCACAAGTAGATGGAGAGGCAGGCAGAGAGAGAGAGAGGGAAGCAGGCTCTCTGCTGAGCAGAGAGCCCAATGTGGGACTCGATCCCAGGACTCTGAGATCATGACCTGAGCCGAAGGCAGCGGCTTAACCCACTGAGCCACCCAGGCGCCCCAAATAAATAATTTTTTTAAATTAAAAAAAAACCAGGGTCAATGGATTGGAAAACTCAATATTGGTAAGATGTCATTCTGCTCGAATTGGCATATAGATTCAAAGGCCATCCCAACAGAATTTTCAGTAGGGAATTTTGTAGAAATTGACAAGTTGATTCTAAAATTTATATGGAAATACAAAGAAACTAGAAAAACTTTAACAACTTAGAAAAAGAAGGATGGGGTCCCTGGGTGGCTCAGTGTTTTTAAGTGTCTGCCTTCGGCTCAGGTCATGATCCCAGGGTTCAGGGGTCGAGTCCCACCACAGGCTCCCTGTTCTGCAGGAAGTCTGCTTCTCCCTCTCCCACTCCCCCTGCTTGTGTTCCCTCTCTCACTATCTCTTTCTGTTCAAATAAATAAATAAAATATTTTAAATAAAAGAAAGAAAGAAAGAAAAAGAAGGATAAAGTTGGAGGACTATATCACTTGACTTCAAGATTTATTATCAAGCCACAGTAATCAAGACTGTCTGTCTCTGGCATGGAGACAGACATAGAGATCAATGGAACAGAGTACAGGGTCCACAAAATGCCAAAAGTGTGATCCATAAAAAACAAATTGATAAATTGAACTTCATCAAAACTAAAAACTTCTGCTCTTCAAAAGACTCTATTAAGAGAGTGGGGATAAGGGCCACAGACTAGGAGAAAATATTTATGAACTTTATATCTAACAAGGCACTTGTATCCAGATTATAAAAATAACTCAAAATTAGGGCGCCTGGGTGGCTCAGTGGGTTAAAGCCTTTGCCTTCAGCTCAGGTCATGATCCCAGAGTCCTGGGATTGAGCCCTGCATCAGGCTCTCTGCTCAGCGTGGAGTCTGCTTCTTTCTCTCTCTGCCTGCCTCTCTGCCTACTTGTGATCTCTGTCTGTCAAATAAATAAATAAAATCTTTAAAAAAAAAAAAACACTCAAACTCAGTATAAGAAAACAACACCGTCCTTCACAAATGGGCAGAAAATCTGAAAGGACGCCTCACCAAAGAAGATATCCAGATGGCAAATAAGCATATAAAAAGGATTCTCGGCCCCATTAGGTATTAGGGACATGCAAATTAAAGCCATAAGGAGATACCACTATTAGAATGTCTAAAATTAAAAAGACTGTCTACACCAAGTGTTGGTGAGTTTATGGAGGAACGGGAGCATTCGGACACTTCTGGCAAGAACGTAAAACAATGCAACCATTTGGAAAGTCTGTCTGGCAGCTTTGAAAAAATAAAACATACTCTTTCTATATAATGCAGATATTCCATTCTTATGCATTTATCAAAACACACACACACACACACACACACACACACACACACACACACAAACATATGTCTTTTTAAAAAGTAGTACTTGGCTGTTTGCAGCATCTTTATTTCTAAGAGCCAGGAACTGGAAATAACCCAAATGTCCACCAGCAGGTGACCAGGAAAATAACCTGGTACATCCATACAATGGAATATTACTCTACCACAAAAAAGGAAAGAAAAATGAACAAAAAGCCACCGATACACACAACATGAATGAATCTCAAAAACAGTTTTCTAGGTGAAAGAAGTCAGACACCAGAGTATGCGCCATCTAATTCCATTTACATAAGATTCTAGAAAATGCAGACTGATCTCTAGTGATAGAAAGCAGATCTTCTGTCGCCTAGAGGTGACAGGATGGCAAAGGGTGAGAGCTGGAGTTAAGAGAAGCCAGAGGAAACCTTTGGAGGTGATGAATATGTTCACTGTCTTGAGCGGAGCAGAGTACGGTTCACAGGTGTCCACACTGACACAACATGTTCAGTATAATGCATGCCAATAAGACCACAATAAGACTCTTAAAAATGAGATAAAACAAACAAACAAACAAAAAAACCCAAAACCAAAAACAAACAATCAAAAACCCAAAAGAAAAAATAAGGTAAACCCACGAAAGTTAAGAAGGTAGAACAAGATACATAACAAATGCCATGTATGTAATTAAAGATGCACACAAAATGGCACTCATTTTGGAAATATGTTAAGCAAAAATAAACACACCTATATATGCACACGTTACCCGCTGAGAAATCAGAACCCGGTGAAACAGAATGAAGAAAGAAAAAAAAAAAAAAAACAGACTTATATAGACCAATAAAGATGAGCGAGGTACACAATACACCCCACCCTCTGCTCAAAAAATAGTTATTTTCTCTTCATTGATTATTTTAAGAGAAGTTACTTAGGACAAAGGAAATTCTTACCTCAATCCAGAAAGGGAATATCACTGAGACTTTTATGAAATGGATACAATAATTTGTATCCTTTGCCTTCAAAGGGGGATGCATTACATCTTAGCGCTTTTTGAAGGTCCACTTGAGGCTTGTATATGCCACAGCTCTGAGAAGCCTCTAGAAATCCTGCCAGCTGGGAAATGCTGCCATCCGAATAAGGGCTTAATTACTTCCAAGTTTATGAAACGCCATCACACTCACTATGTAGGCCCATTGCACAGATGTCTAAGTATGGTCAAGCTGCGTTTTCGTACTCACAGCTAGTAACTCCTAGCTGTGTTTCCCCTTTAAATAAAGCCAACAGGAACCAGGGCCTATGCCTGGCAGAGAGTTCCCCTGCATAAAACATCATTTATGTTTAGTTTATTGCAGAAAAATGTGAGGGGGGCACTTTGAAAATAATTAAAAGTGTGTGCCTCCTTATAGCATGCTATCTCTACTAACTGAACTTCTAACCTGACATAAATACATTGCATACTGTAACCTGTTTCTCCTGATTATTAACCTTGAGTGTGGCAACCTATAAATCATCCCCGAAACAGCTGGCGCTCAGCATTGCCCCAAAGGTATATGATTACGATCGTTTTATATATATCTTGGTATGCAGACATGAAAAATTCATTGAAGAGGTTGGTATTGTAAGACTCATTGTAATGAATTTTCTCAAAAACATAGATCATGCTTAAAATAGGTGTCTGCTTATTATAATGCAGCCATTTATATCTTCTTGAATTACCTTGCCCATAGCTCAGCCATTTTCTTAAAGTCAAACATGATGATACCTGAACAGATTTACGGCAGTCACTTTGCACGGCTTAAAAATAGAAGTTTGCTTTCTTCCCCCTTTGGGGGTTAATGCCGATGGGCTCCAAGGGTAGAGTGTGTGTGTGTGTGTGTGTGTGTGTGTGTGTGTGTGTGTTTAAAGGAAATCATTTGGAAGGTCATTCCTTCAGGGCATCCCCATTTACTTGGGTCTGCCAACCATGAATACACGGAGCACAGAAACCCCAGAAAGCATTGTGCTTCTCACAACTTACCAAGATGTTCCACTTTTCTCTACAGAATGGTTCGTATCAACATTAGAATAATAAAATCTTAGAGCTCAAAAAGTCCTCGCACGTCACAGACATCTTCGCTGTGCAGATGGAGCAAACCCAGGGAGGTGGTGACTTCCCCAAGGTCACGCTGCTGGAAAGGTCCAGGAGGTTCAGGATTTGGAGCCATGTCTCGGGTTCATAAGAGCACTCGCATGGTGCTTCCTAGAGGCGGGTGCTCTGCTAAGTGCTTCACTCACATTATCCTGCTGAATTCTCACTGCAGGCTTATGGAGTGGACACTGTCCTCACCATCATGACCCATCCTTCCTTTACATCCAGGAAAGCAAGCCCAGAGAGGTGGCACAGTTTGCCCTGGGGCACACAGCTTAGCAGGATTCAGCCAGATTCACTCTGGCCCAAATCTATGTTTCTAACCACAACATTATACACTGTTTTACTTCTGCAAGATGGTTTTTTACTTTTTCCTTTCCTGACGTGGGTGGCCCGACTTGTAAACTGTTACTAGATGAATTCATAAAAAACATGGGGTATTCGTTCACTACTGCTTTTGTAAGAAAGTCCTGTGGATTGAGTGGCTTCAAGCAATTTATTCCCCGACAGTCTAAAGGTGAGAAGTCCAAGACCAAGCTGTCATCAGGCTGGGTTCCCTTTGAGACCTCTCTCCTTGGCTCACAGAAGGCTGTCTTCTCCCTGTGTCTTCACATGGTCTTCCCCCTGTGTCTGTCTCCTAATCTCCCCTTATGAGGACCCCTAATCTCCCCTCATCTTATACGTACACCTGTCACATCAGATGAGAGTCACCCATATGACCTCATTTTACCTTAATTACCTTTCTAAAGACCCTATTGTTTTTTAAGGTTTTATTTATTTATTTCTCAGACAGAGCACAAGCAGGGGGAGCAGCAGGCAGAGGGAGAAGCAGGTTCCCCGCCAAACAGGGACCCCCATGAGGGACTCGATCCCAGGACCCCGGGATCATGACCTACGCCAAAGGCAGATGTTTAACCGACTGAGCCACCCAGGTGCCCCTAATAAATCTATTTTTAAATATAGTCACATTCTGACCTACTGAGGGTTAGGGCTTCAATATACTAAGAGGGGCAGGACACAATTCAGCTATAACACGCAGTGTTCTAAAAAACACCCAATTAAAAACAAACGGGCTCAGTACTTACAGGGGTATAAATCTTCATTCTTTACCAGCTGTGAGCTGTTGAAATCAGCAAAGCCTTTGTCTTCGTGTCCTTTGAAACTAATCTTTGGAAAACAAGAGCTGGTTCCTGGCAGAGGACCCGTTTGTGTGCATGTCATCCACTCCTTGGAGCCCGGGACCTGCGCCCATCGCTGAATGGAGTCCCATGGAGCCTAAATCTGCCACATCCACCCATGGGGTTGCTGCCACATGGGGCCTTAGAATTCAGGACTGAGCAGCATGGGGGCAACCGAGGTTGTAGATTTAAATAAGAAGGCAGAAATTCAGACTCCCCCAAAGACAAGCAACTCACGTAAAGAGGCCTTTTTGCTTGGACCTCAGCTTGTTTCTCATAAGGATGGAAAACTGGGGGCAAGTCTCTGGGACCTTTTTTTCTTTTTCTTTTTTTTTTTTTTTTTAAGATTTTATTTATTTGTTTAACAGAAAGAGAGATCACAAATAGACAGAGAGGCAGGCAGAGAGAGAGGGGGAAGCAGGCTGCCTGCTGAGCAGAGAGCCCGATGTGGGGCTCAATCCCAGGACCCTGAGATTATGACCTGAGCCGAAGGCAGAAGCTTAACCCACTGAGCCACCCAGACGCCCCTGGACCTTTGGTTTTGTTTGGGTTTGACTTTTACCCCAAATGGCAGATGGGGACAGGAGTGGGTATCATGAGTGTACCACAGCCAAGGCCGTCCAGGAACCCCTAGATTGAGAGTCACATGTTCTTCTGACAGAACCTGCCTGGCACCCCAGAGGGTCCTGGGTTTCTGTTGGCCTCCATGCTAATGACAGAGGGAAAGAATTCATTTCACCCAAACACACACACAACTCACACAAGAACTGGGCTGATGCAATGGGTACAACCTTCTCTGTGGGCCTGTCACTGCGCGGGGACCGTGTGCACAATAGTCGACATTGTAGAAGTGTTTACTCTGGGTCAGCGGGCTCAGTACGAACCCATGATCTCACTCAGTCTTCAGAGCAGGCCCCCTTGGTGGCTGCTGTTACCATCCCCGTGGCCAGCGGGAGGTCCCCATGACCGTGGGCCCTTACAGAATGGGGGGGGGGTGCATCCAGGCAGCATGTGGGGGGATCCTCTACATCCTACTCAAATCGAATTTTCGCCTCATTCACACAACCCTCTCAAAGAGGGAGTCACGGGGGTGCCTTGGCGGCTCAGCCAGTGAAGCAGGCAACTCTTGATTTCCCCAAAACTTCACACAGCATAGTCTTACTCCCTTTCATATACTCAAATCCTTTCTGTTGTGTTTTATTTCAGTAAAAACATAAATGGTCATGACTGTCCAAAGTGATTTTATGATTCAGTAGGAGGTAAGGGTCCTGAACTCAGGGTCCTGAGGTTGAGCCCTGGCCTGGGCTCCTGTGTTCTGAGGGGAGTCTGCTGGAGAGTATCCCTCTCCCTGGCCCTTTGCCCTTCCTGGCTCCTGCTCGCTCTAAACAAACAAACAAACAGAGAGTTTTAGGTGCTTCGAGGACCACGTGAAACTGAAGGACACACTTCCCAGAAAAATGCACATATACCATTGTGCATCAGCTTTGGGAGATCTGAGGCTGCCTTCACCTCCCTGCCACAAAGCCCATCCAGAGACCCAGGGTAAGGTTCTTATTTAGGGGCACCTGGGTGGCTCAGTCAGTTGAGTGATTGTCTTTGGCTCATGTCATGATTCCTGGGATTAAGTCCCTCATCAGGCTCCTGCTTCTCCCTCTCCCGGTCCCCCTGCTTGTGCTCTCTCTCTCTCTGTGTCGAATAAATAAATTAAAAAAAAAAAAAAAGAATTCTTGTTTAAAGCACGATTTTTCAAGAGCACTGAATTGAAATTGAAAACAATTCGTAATCAAATATGAATACGCACAGGGTCCCAGGGGCAGTCGTGTGCAACTCCAGGATTTGAGGTCGAGAGTCCTGCGAGAGTCACACCCACCCTTCCCCAGGCTCTGCGCTGCTCTGTGCCGGCCGCCATCAGCCTCGTCTCTGCAGACGTTCCCTACCGACCAGATCACCCCAGCCACTTCATCGGCACCTTTTTTTTTTTTTTTTTAAGATTTTATTTATTTGACAGAGAGAGAAAGCGCAAGCAGGGGGAGTGGCAGGGAGAGGAAGAAGCAGGGAGCTGAGAGCCCGAGGCAGGGCTTGATCCCAAGACCCTGAGATCATGACCCACGATGAAGGCAGGCGTCTAACCAGCTGAGCCACCCAGGCGCCCCTCGTCACTGCACTCTCTGAAGCCACTTTTGGAACTCTTTAGATGGTGATGGGTGTAAGGTCAACATTTACCTAGTGTCAGTTCAGCGGCGGCACTAAGGACTTGGCATATTCACTCTCTGTAATCCTCACACCACACTACAGGGAAGGCATGATCCTGATTGGTGTATTATTATTCCAGATTTACAAATGAGCACGGAGAGGCTGTGAGCAGGACCCAGCCTGCCTAGGAGGGGGGTGCCCTGTTTGGTGTCACAGTGTGCTAGGAAGACCTCTGACTTTAGAGTCCAAAGACCTGCCTGTAAGACCCAACTCAGCCACTTGCTAACCTTGACATCGCTGAGATTTGATCTCTTTCATCTCTGAAGTCACGAGGAACTTGCGATTTCGAAGTTGTATCAGTTGAGATAATGCATGCATGCTTTGAAGTCTGTAAACTGCAGCCAGCTATGTGCTATTTCTGTAAACTACGTCAGTCAGCGACATGCAAGGGCCCTTGAGAGCAAGGACCCTGACTGCATTCTTTGTCCCTCATCCCCATCCCCCGACACACCCTCCAGCTGCACATTAAATATTTGCCAATTGATTGCTGCTTAAGGACAAGAATGATGCCTATTATTCCCTTTCTCTAGCGAGCTTTAAAAAAGTGCCCTTAATACAACAAAAAAGACTCCCTGACATTTGTCCTTGAGAGAGAGGAGGCTTCATGGAGAAAGCACAGACTCGCTGCCTTGAATCCATCCAGCAAGAGTGTCTCCACACCTCGAAGGAAATCAGCTTGTGGACACCGGCCCCAGGATGCTATCCTGGACTCCCGCAGAAGCCATTTTTCGATTGCAGGTGGTGGTACTTCCTAGAGAGGTGGCAGGGGTCAGGACCACCTTCCTGCAGGAGAGGCTGATACACAAGTCGTTTAACCTAAGTTTCTAAATTTTGTGGTTCAATTCAGAAGCCTAGCTGGCTCGCCTTCAGAAGATTGGTTTAAGCTGTTCGTGCTCTGGATGAAGGTTGTCAGGTCCAGGGGACTGAAATTACCTGGAGCTGAGGACAACCAGTCCTGTCGCCTGCCCTCTCCCAGCACGTATGGGCTGGTCATACGACCCATTTAGCCATATGGGACAATCAAGTGGCTGGGATCATTTGTAGCTCTAACGCTAAGCAAGCTCAAGCCTGGCTGGCCGTTCAAGTTCTGGGGGCTGTCTCTGTGTTTCTGCGAGGGCAGGGAGAGGCGCCACGATCTGTACCAGCCATGGGAATAAATGTGCCCCATTCCCCGTGTGCGTGGGCTCTTGCGGCAAGTGTCCGGAGCGCGGCCCAGCCGTGGTATCTCCTGTGTGGCCCCTGCTACTCCACGCCTCCCCGCCGTGGCCTGTGGCAGAATCGAATCGATAGCTACTCTGATGAGGCTTTGGACACACAAAAGTACAGGGCTCTTTGAAACATGAAATGTTTGAAACTCAGCTGGAGAGGAGATTTTAGCCATTCGGTCGTCTGAGCTCCACACCCACCGAGAAACCACCCAGGACCGGCAGAGTGGCCTTTCTACGTGTGTGCACTTTACACCTCGGTGTCCTAGTTCCTTCCCACCTCTCGCGGGTCAGCGTTGTTTTGTGCATCTGGCCTGCTCCCAAACCGCATGAAAGACTCACACAACTACAAAAGGCTTTTGTTTCCCTGACATCAGAAACGGCATTGGGTGTACTGCGGAACTGTCCCCAACAAGAGGGGGTGCGTGGCAGCCAACGACCCATGCTTGTACCTCACCAGTCGATAGACAGCTTTTCATTTGAAATGGAAAGGGACATTTTCGGCTTTAATGGTAGTCGCCCTCCCACTGCCATGTGATTTGATGGCCGATGACATTTTCTCCGGGGGAGGGGGACGCATGTAGGGCACCCCATGGCGCAGGTGGTTAAACATCGGTGCGCCCTTGAGTCCACTAGGGCTCTGCGCTCAAGGCAGGGTCTGCTTGAATTTCTCTCTCCCTCCCCTTCTGCCCCTTCCCCATCTCAGGTCCACGTTCTCTAATAAATATACTTTTTTAAGTTGTTAAAAAATCTTGTTTAGGGGTGCCTGAGCAGCTCAGGGTTAAGCCTCTGCCTTCTGCTGGGGTCATCATTTCAGGGTCCTGGGATCCAGCACCCACGTCGGGCTATCTGCTCAGCGGGGAGCCTGCTCCTCCCCCCCCACCCCCCCACTTGTGATCTCTGTCAAATAAATACACTTAAAAAAAAATCTTGTTTATTTGAGAGCATCCATAGGACAGAGATGAGAGAGAGAGAGTGTGCGCAGGAGCAGGGGAGGGGCAGAGGGAGAAGCAGACTTCCTGCGGAGCAGGGAGCCGGACAGGGGACTGGATCCAGAGACCCTGGGATCACGACCTGAACCAGAGGCAGAGGCTTAACCAACTGAACCACCCTGGTGCCCTCTAATAAATAAGTTTTGTTGTTGTTTTTTTTTTAATTATGTCTGTAAATATTAAAAAAAAAAAAAAAGTGAGCTAGGGCCTGAGGGGCAGAGCCAAGCACATTGTCACGGGGTCACCATTGCTGTATTACTCTGCTTTCTCTCCCAGAACAAGCAGGTTCTGTACAAAATGGACTCCACAGAAGTGGGGGTTGGGGGTTTGTGTGCAGCTTTACATTTGGGAGAGTAAAGGAGAAAGGGAGATTTTTAGATGGTCTTTACATAACCCTGCAGGCTATTCCGAGGCAGCCCAGCTGCTCCTCAGAAGCTAGCCATGGCTGAAGGAGCAGAAAGCGAGGAGCTGAGAAACAGGCCAGCTTCGTCTGGGGAAGAACAATGGCTCCGCAGTCGGACACAATGGCTGCCTCTCATTTTCCAGGAGCTCTTACAATAAGATGGAAAGGATCCTGGAGTTGCCTCACAGGGCCCCCAGCTAGGGAGAGAACATTAGCTCAGCAGCTACAGATATGCAAATCTGCTTTGAGTGCTCCAACAGCCCAGGGGAAGCCTGGGGGGTTGGGGGAGGCTGAGGGAGGCTGAGGGGGAGCACTCCCGTTCTGCCAGGGCCATTTCCCAACCTCTTGGGGAACTGAAGTTCCAGGCTCTGCTGGGCTGGCCTTTTAAGACCAGATACAAGGTCCACTATCCAAAGATCCTAGAGAATAGGCTTCAATAATGGTGCAAAAATACGTGGACTGTCACACAGTTGCATAGGTTATGCCCTAAAATCAACACGGATGTGAAGCCTGATCTGATTAAACATTTTTTTTTTTCTTTTAAACATCTTTCAGTCATCCTTTACTAGTACTTTTGTCTTGCAACATGAGATTCTGGAAACTTCCAGTTTGTTCTTCAGATCATAACATCAGTTGTTGGGGGTTTTTAAGATTGTAGACCTAAGCTTACACGAATGGCAGGTGTTTACTTAAGACAGTCCACCACACCATATGGCTTACACTGGAGAAGCCTCGATTCTAGTCCCCTCCACCATGCTGGTCTGTCCACGTGGCCTTGAGAGCGAGCCCACCTCACCATCTAAACAGGGGAGGTGAGAAGAACATTGACCTATCTCCCCGGTATGTAATGTGGGTTAGCTCATAGGTGCCCTTTAGCAAAGGAAAATGCTGATTTCTAAAATGTGAAGAGCCTCCCGACTCCTAGGGAAACATGGTGAAACATGTTGGACAGGATGAAATTTCTGCCCTAAAACGGGACACGTCCTCTCCCGGCTATGACATTTGTAGCCTGCTGAAGGTTGCAGTTACTCAGCCAACATCCAAGCTGAGGTCTCTTGAACTGCGGCTGATAATGATGAGGTGGTTTGGGGCTGCAAAGAGTGTGAAGCCACCACCAGACCTGGATCATGTCACAAGAGAATCAGGTCTCTCTCATTTGTAACTTCAAAATCGAGCTTTCAAATCGAAATCCATGCGGGGGCAACGGACAATGGAGGGAGCCATCTAAAGGAGAGCTCAAAGTGATCCCTAAACATTGTTTTGACTTTGGGTTTGTCTTTATTATACATTAGAAACCTATTACGCTGTTCTCTAGCTCTAAGTCAAAATTCCCTACAACATTTAACCTGGAGCCCAGAAAGACCTCATGAATAACAAAGTTTCATGGGAAGGAACCTGGAGGGGAGCCACCTCTAAGCATATGGAGGTGGGTTCTGTCATGTTTGCTCAGCTGATAAAATTTCAACCAGCTTAGGAGCTAAAGAAATTATATGAGTAAATGCTTCTGAAGATAAAGATGGCCAATGAAAGAAGACTCTATTTGAAGTTTTAATTGTCATTACCCTAGTCTCTGACTTCATTTAAATTACATGGTAAGCATTCATTCATTGAGGAGATGGATATTAAAATTCAACTCTACATTGGTAGATCCAAAGCAAGATTGGTCAACAGACCCATTGGAAGATTAGAGCTACACTGCCAACGCATATACACAAGGAGTTGTTTTAGTTTTGGTTTAGAGACTCAAAAATAAGAATGGGAGCAAGAGGAGAGTTAAGGAGAAACCTTTAAACACACAAATGACTTAAATAGTCCAGACTACTTTGTAAATCATTATCCTAACCCCCGCCAGAAAGATCTCCAATTGGATGACTCTCTCAACAAAAAATTCAATGATGAAATCCTTTTCACTGAAGGAGTCTTACATTAAATATTCCACAAGGTAATTTATTCATCTATTTTGCCAAATGTAGTTTACTTTCCTATAAAATGTCTATAAAACTGCGGTAAATCTTATCTGTGCTAAGAAAATACATAAAATTGCTCATTAGAGAGCCCCGTTGAATGAATAAGATATATTCTAACTTTTAAGTGCTTGTTAGTAGAAGTCATTTACATTGTTTCACTTCCTAATTTAAATTTATTGATGACTCTAGACGCAGTGATGTTCACTGCACACACACCTCGCTTCAACAATGCACATACGTTCTGACCACCCCTACCTACCTGTTAGAAATAATGTCTGAGAACTCTTCCCAAAGATAATTAACAATTTTCACTGAACTGAAGAGAGAATTTTGTAACAGAACATGGAAGGAAAATTTTGTTCTCAGTATTTTTTCTTGTAACACTTAAAAAAAAAAAAAAGGCATAGCAAACATTGGTTTCACCTTTGGATATATTTCAGGAGGAGTAATCCTGAAGTTAATTCAAATTATTCACATAATTTAAACTGGAGGCTCTAGCTCTTCGAAATATATCCCAAATCTGCCTACAGCTTTCTGCCTCTATTAACACCTGCTTCCTTGATCCCAGGCTGCTACAGCAGCCTCCCACCGACTAGAATTCCCGGCTCATCTTTACAAGCCACCCCCCCCAACCCCCCACGTTGTGAGCACTGTGGATTATTTATTTTAAAAAGATGGATTTAACCATACCGCTTTCCTGCACAAAACCTCCCAAGCACTTTCTACAGCACCTAACAGGAAATCCAAGTCCCCCACCAGGGTCATCCTGGTCCTTGTCTCCCACTTCTTCTAGGTAGAGAAGCTGCCCCAGATGCCCCTTCTTCCAAGCACACTCTAAAACTCAGGGTCCTTGCACTGGTCTCTCCCCCTTGTCTGGAACAACCTCCAACCAGATCTTCATCTGGCTCCTGCTTCTCGTCACTCAGGCAGGAAGCAGAGCTGCCCTGTCCACGTGCACCTCCCTGACTGCCTCATTCCGTTATTTAATAGTCTTCCTTGATCTATAAAAGTTTTATGTGTAATGTGCTTATCACCTGTCTCTTTCTACTCGAATGTAAGCTCCATGACAGTAGGGGACTAGTCTGTTTTTGTTTTTGTTGTGATATTCTTGGCACTGAAACCAACCTCACCTAACACCCCACAAATGTTTGTTGATGAAAAGTAGACTGGCCCCGAGGTTAAGTGCCTGGGCTTTGGAGTTGGATCAACCTGGGTTCAAAGAGCAGCAATTTACTAACTTGGAAGCCTGAGTAAGCTTCTCTTTTCCAAGGACTTGATTTCTTTATAAAGTGCAAATATTCATGGTACAAGATAAACCGAAATTTCCATGAGGTAACTGGGACTCAAGTATCCATAGCCAGCACTCACACTGTTCTACTTGACACAGGCTCTCCCTTAAATCCCGGTCTGAAACTTAAGATCCCCTGTGGGTGGGTGAGGAGTGGGTATAAGACTAGGGAAGCTCCAAACACTCCACATCGTCATTTTGTACTAATTTTCTTTCAGAGACCCGAGAGAGCCATATTTTTTGGAGACCGTAAGTCGGTTCTGATGTCAGCCTGAGTTCCGACCCAGCTCCTCTATTTACCGCTGGCCGACTCCTCAACCTCTGTAAGGCTCGGTTTTCCCCTGGAAGAAAAGCACTTCCTCCCAGAGAAGGGAGATGGGGCAGTGACACCGAGGAAAGCACGGAACACCTCAGTACTTTATGACACTAAGCACACAGTGAACACCAGTTATTAATGAACAGACTTAGAATATTTCTTACTTAGGTGAATTCAAGAATCTAACATCAAGAATTGATACCATTAGAAGGGAAAAAAAGTGCATTTTCCAACATGGAAATGTGAATGACTTTGAGGCCCTGTTAACAAATAAATCCCAGATAACTCAGAGCCAGCTGGTGACCCATCTCTCAACTCAGGGCTCCTTCTGGCCACAAGCATCCAATGCCTTTGCTCTTGGCATTTTCTTCTGTAACAGAGAGTCCCATCGCGTGTTCTATTTACACAAGGTCATAGGAAAACTTCCAGTACTATAAAGTATCTTAGAAAAAGGCCCTTCTCGGACTCATTTTATTAAACATACTCTCCCTATGTAATGTCTTATTTGAAGGCTTAAAAAAAAAATCTTTGTTTTAAATATTTAAACTCCCTATACTTCGTGTGGATCTAGCCTCCCCCCCCAACCCCCTGCCCATGTTCAAAGACTTCCATTTCAGAACAGTCTCTTAAAGGCGCTTTTCCCTCCAGTGCCAATGACCCATTTGTTAACTTTCAAGAGAGAACAGTAACGATGGAGGAGAAAAGCAACCCGAGGGTCTCTAACATGGAGGCTTCCAGTTGTTCCCTTTCCAGAATGGTATGGGTGGATTTTCCATCTTGGGATATAAATTAACTGAACGTTAGTGTCTACAAGGAATTCAGACAATGTCCTGTAACACATTCACACATCCAGTGAGAGATGGACTACGTGTGTGTGTGTGTGTGTGTGTACAGGGCGTGGACGGGGGCGACACACACACACACAACTCCATCCACATCCCCTCCTCTCCGTTTCCAGCTGCACGGAAATAACGGCTTTGTGTTCAGTCAGGTGACATAAAAGGTGAAAACAGTAGCTCTCAAATTATATTTAACCTCAAATATCAGAGGTCGCGGAGGGGTGCACACATCAGCAGCTCCCCAGACTGCACGCGTGCGCACGCGGCAGCTTAAGTGGGCCCCTTTTCATTCCACATGGGTTTTCCACACAGTTTCTGGCATCAAGCACTGGTCTGCAGGACACCAAGAGTGCCTTTGTGTCCCTTGCTGACACTCCGGCATTGTGTTTTTCTACCCATTAACCAAGGATAAATGACCTAGATATTCTGCCTATTAAAGCCTCATTTTTCTTTTGCCCTTTTGTTCTTTAGTGTACCACATTATCAGACGCTGCACACATTTTAAAGTATTCTCAGTCTCAGATGCCCTTTTGAGGGAGTAATAGGAGGTTTTTGTGTGTGGTTCCGCGGAGATATCTGGAGTGGAATTATGTGAAGGTAATTTAAGGTTTTTCTTCCTGTCTCGTCTGAAGACAATCAGTTTAGCGTATTACTAACAGCTAATCTAGCATAAGAGGATATATCAAGAAACTGTACAAAGGCCAGAGTGCTGTATTTGCATCTATTGCGAATACAAAAAAATAGAGTGAACACCAGTTCCCCTACACACTACATTCTCTAATTACATCTCTGCATATCATGGGTCACTTTTATTAAAAGCATCATTACTACAGTTGGCAGCAATTTACATTTTATCTTACATGATAGCAGTTTTCAAAGAAAAAAATAAAAGGACATCACAACAAAGAAAAACAATACATTTACAAAGTCATGTCTGTAAACTTCAAGGCTAGTTTAGAGCTGAGGTAATGCTGTTTTAGCTTTGTGGCTAAAGTAACAAAGTCCTTTAATTTAAAAAAGGTACCTGATTCTTTCTTCTCTCACTCTTTATTTATTCATCTATTTATTTTGTTTATACCAGTGCATTACAAGACCACGAGACAATGGAACTGTAGTTCTGTCTGGCAAGAACCCTCCCAGTAGGTTAATTTCCAAAGGGACCCTTCACATTCAACAGCTGCCTTATTATTGCTGCGCCTCGGGACAGAGACGTTCACACTAACGTGGAGATTGTCAGAGTGTATGGATGTGTGTGGATGCGCAAGTGTGGGAACCCCCATACAGTCAAAAGGGAAACCAATGAGCAAGAATGATATGTATGGTAAATTTCATCTTGACCTTCACAGCAAAAAAAAAAAAAAAAAAAAAAAAAATTAAAAATTAAAAAATTAAATATATAACTTCATACTTCCTTTGAGCAGCACTTCCTTCCATTAGTGCCACTCAGTTACAAATTGCTCTTTATTATAATACCAATGGTACCAAAAGGAAAAGGAAAAAAAAAAAGCAGAGCATTATGTAAGTTTCCTTAAAAAGACATGATCACCTCTCAAATTTCATCTCTCCTAGGGATAATAAATAATGCACTGCACAATACTTAATGACCAAGATACCTTTTGACACACCTGTATAACATGACTTGGACTTTTTTTTTTCTTTTTTTTTTTTGCTACACTATGTTACAGAACAGCTTATAAAACTAGGTATGAACATTAACTGTGAGTGTAAACAGTAGGACTACCACTTGTCAAAAGTTTTAAACACTTTAACTGGAACTGGAACTGGTTATTCATCATTTTCATGGTTTTCTAGTTCGTCCCCCCCGTCCAGCGAGTCCAGCTCTTCACCCTGTGCTATTTCGTCTTCGAAGACGGAGGACTCCGCAGTCTTGTCCAGGTTCTCCTCGGCGTCGCTGCCTTCCAGGTTCTCCTCCTCCTGGAAGGCGGCCCCCTCGGCCTTGTCGGGGGCCTTTTCCTCGCCGGAGCCCACGGCGTTCTGGAGTCCTGCTAACGCGGGGAACCCAGGCAGTGTCAATCCCCCCAGTCCTGGAGGTAGAAACATGGACGGGTAGAAGAGGCCTGGCGCCATGGTGGACAGGAGGAAAGGGTTGAAGGCGAGCGGGCTGGAGGGCAGTCCGGCCGGGGCAGTAGCAGCACCAACAGATCCGTTCGCGGAGTCAGTGGCCGAAACAGCATCTGTGCTTTTCTCGGAGTCTTTGTTCTCGTCCTCGTTCTCGGTGCCCTTCTCCTCGGCCTGGGAGGCGCCGTCCTCCGGCTCCCCCTGGCCCGGCGCCGGCGTGGCGTTGCCGGCCGCGGCGGGCAGGGGGCTGTTGAGCAGCCCGCCCAGGCCGAACACGTTGGGCAGGCCGGCCACGCCCGGCAGCATCAGCGGCAGCACGGCCGCGGGGTTCTTCGCGTCGCCTCCGGCCGCGGCCGCCGTGGCCAGTCCCGGGGGGAAGCCCATGAGGCCCGCCAGCTGGAGAGACTGCAGGTTCTGTAGGTTCTGCAGGCTCGTGAGGTCCATCCCAGCAAACAGGCTGTTCACCAGCAGAGGGTTGATGCCCGACGTGGAGGCCGCCGCCGCCGCGGCCGCCGCGGCCGCCGCCCTGGCGATCTCGCTCTTGGGCCTCCGTCCTCGCCTGCTGGCTCCTTCCCCCCGCACCACGGGGCCGGTGAGGAGCCGGTCAAACATCGACTCGGGAACGAAACCCTGAAGCAAACGGACAGGCAAACAGTGGCTATAAGGGCGGCTGGCGAGACCGCGATCCCCTGACAGGCCCTCTTGATGCATGAAAGCAGACACTCTGGATGCAAGGGCGGCAGCGACTTCTCCCCTTCTAGGAGCGCTCTGGCCAAACTCAGGAAAGCAAAAAGTCTATCTCTCTGCACTATGTGAACTCACTGAATTATGCAGGACTGCAGAAAAACTGTTAACGTCTACTCTACCGGTGAGGGAGATATCAAGCTACCAGCATCCAGAACTCCAGGAACAATAAAACGTCATGACGTTTAATGAGATGCTGGGAACATTAACTGAAATTACAGCGTACTAGATCTACCCTGGAGAGACAATAACTACGGTCACCCCAAAACAAATGTTTTTAGCAGCTGTACCCCCATGTGCCCAAGTCTGGAAACCACCCAGCCGTCCTGCTCTGGGTGATGGCCTACCACACCCAGGGGCAGGCGCAGGCACTGGAAGGACAAACTCCTGACACGTGCAACCCACGTGGATAAAGCTCAACATGAAGTCATCCTACGAAGGTCACAGAATTCATGCTTCTGCTAATAGGACACCCTCAAAAAGACAAAACTTTGGATGGAGACCAGATCAGCAGCAGTGAGGGGCCAGGGGCGGGGTTGGGAGTGGGGGTGTGTAGTATGAGGGAACGTGGGGTGGGGGAGGGTGGTGGAAGGGTCTGTATTTTGGTTGTGGTGGTGGTTCGAGAAAGTACGTGTATTAAAACTGATAGAACTACACACAAAAGAAAAATAAGAAGTCTTACTATATATCTTAAAAAAATAAACAGGAAGAAATCAGGACATTGACCACTTAATCTTAAAAAGACGTTTAAGTGGAAAAAAAATTTTAGGCAAAGTTGTATTCTTTATTTTAAAATTTTAAAAAAGTCCCAGTTAATCTTAATGATCTCAACCACCATGAATTCCATCCCACAGGTGGGCTCTTAGCGAGGTTTACCTTCAAGACTATGAACGTGTATTTCTATATAATCCTTTAAAATCAGAGCCATCCAAAGAATCTACCTCAGATTAATGATATACTGATATAAGAAATGAGGATGTATTATGTCAATTCTTTTAAGCTATGAATAAATTATAATAGAAAAATTGATGGTCGACAGTAAAGAAAGAAAAGCTCAGGACAACAGTTTTGTACAGAAACCTCTCCTGACAGAAACACAGTGCGTACTTACAGACTGCTTCACTATCTCAGTCCAGTCTGGGGCAACTGCAAATTCAGGATTCTCTTCCAGCCACCTGGGCAGGTCCTTCATTGGAGGTGCCATAGCTCCACCCATCTGGGGAGAGGCATTTGGAAAATGATCTAAAAGCACATATATCCCCCCTGCTCCCCACCCCCACCTACACACACACACACATATCATATACAGATATTCTAGAAGAAACATTATTGTTCTTCCTTAAAAACATGTCAGGATGAAATGCTTCTTTCCGGGACAAGAAATCATATGGAGATCAACTCCCTTTCCCAAACGTTCACCTTCTTTCCATTTCGTTTATTGACAACAGGAACCCTTTCTTCTCCTGTCAAAGTGTTTATATCCAATTTATTAGGGTTTCGACATCTATGTCGTTTCTGTTTCGGTTTCTGAAATGAGGAAAACAGCACATCCGCATTCTTCTGCAAAAAAACCCCAAACAAACCCAAAATATGGATTTAGTAAAAATGTATTTAGTAATTACTTTCCTGAATAAATGACAAAGAGAATATAGTCAAGCAGCTTTTTTTTTTTCTTTTCCAAGTACGCTCTACACCCAGCGTGGGGCTCGAACTCATAACCCTGTGATCAAGAGTCACATGTTCTACCTACTGAGCCAGCCATGCACCCTCAGTCAAGCCATTTTTAATAGCTATAGAAGTTTCAGCAATCATTTTAGTTATTAGAAACCACACTTTTCTTTAAAAGGAAAAACTATTTTTCTCTTTGTACACTGAGGAACTCAACAATCACCTAAGCTGAGTATTTGCTTTTCCTTTTGTCTACCAATAACCCCGCTTAAAGTCTTTTCTTCCAATGCTTAACCAAGCCATGGTATTTTTATGTTCATATCTTTTTAAACCAAGTCATGGTATTTTTTTAAAAACATTTTATTTATTATCTGACAGAGAGAGATACAGCAAGAGAAGGAACATAAGCAGGGGAGTGGGAGAGGGAGAAGCAGGCTCTCTGCCAAGCAGGGAGCCCAACGTGAGGCTTGATCCCAGGTCTCTGGGATCATGACCTGAGCCAAAGGCAGATACTTAGCGACTCAGCCACCCAGGCACCCCCAAGTCATGGTTTTTTCAAAAGAAACTTTCTCAAGGACCTTTGCTAACTAATTTCTACTCAGTGACTTGGACAAATACGGAGATGATGTCCCGTCTATGAGACTGTACCTGAGAGGCAACAGGTAAAAAGACCTACACAGGAGGGGATGTTCTGAGAGGCAAGAACTCAACTAAAGCTGAACTCAACAAAATAAAATGTTGAATCTTACACTTACAGTTTTGGTTCTTCTTCTTCTTCTTTTTTTTTTTTTTTAAGAAGATTATTATTTATTTGACAAGAGAAAGAGTGAGCACAAGCAAGGGGGAGTGGCAGAGAGGGGGGAGAAGCACACTCCCCACTGAGCAGGGTGCTGAGCAGGGAGCCCTACTCTGGGCTCGATCCCAGAACCCTGGGATCATGACCTGAGCCAAAGGCAGACTGCACCCCCCCAGAGAACCCCCTACACTTAAGTTTAAAAACAAAAAAAACAGTCACTAGGTATACAGGGAGTAAAAGATTTGCATTGCCAGCTAGCAAGCAGTTTACAGGATGGAATCATCTACAGATACCGTTTAATGTAGGACATAAGTAGGAGTTGTTTAAAAAAAAAAAAAAAAGAAGAAGAAACTAATGAAGTCTTGGCTGTATTAGCTAGTCAAATTTCTACAAGTAACAAGCTTCACAGTATTCTGTGCTGCTCAGACCTGGTCTGGACACCAATTAAGAGTGCATTCATGAGGGGCGCCTGGGTGGCTCAGTGGGTTAAGCCTCTGCCTTCGGCTCAGGTCATGATCTCAGGGTCCTGGGATCAAGCCCCGCACTGGGCTCTCTGCTCAGCGAGGAGCCTACTTCCCCTCTCTCTCTCTCTGCCTCTCTGCCTCCTTGTGATCTCTCTCTCTCTGTCAGATAAATAAAATCTTAAAAAAAAAAAAAAAAAGTGCATTCATGAGTGTCACCCCCCTGGTGAGACCACCTGGAAACCAGGTGATGGAAAGAATAACCAAAGACATCATGTTTATTTGGTGGAAGGAGAAAGGAAAGAAAGTGCAAAACAGGCGTCTTCAACAAACTACAAAGCTGCCCATAAGCTCTGAAGCTAGTTTCTCGAACGTAAGATACACAGTGACAGAAACTGGAAAATGTCCGCGGTAAGGAGACATTTAAGCAAAAGGCAGAGGGACCAGGGATCTCCTCTGCGTCGTGCAGAAGAGCTGCAAGGGCTGTCCACGCAGGACTCCTCCTGACTGAACTCTGGGGCAGGACTCCTCCCGCCTGAACTCTGGGGTACTTACTGGTACGTAACTTGGCATATCAACAGTGTAGGAAGGATGCAGCTTCAGCCATTCAACTAAGTCCTTATTTTTAGGAGCGTCCTCCCCCACCAGCCTAGTCCCGTCTTCAAGATTTATCACAGGGATCCGCGTGTCTGGGTCCAGCTGTCCAGGAGAAGGAATGTTTCTTGTAGGCGGGGTCTCTATATCTTCTTCGAAAGCTTTGGTCACCTCAGCGTCCTCCTGCAGAAAGTTGACAGGGTTCTCAATTCTTCTCGTATGAAGAAAGATTCCAAAAATGCCTGATTTCTTACCTCAAGAAAACACTATCCTAGCATAATGGATCTTGGGCCAAAAAGGGAAAAAAGTTAGTTGAAACAATCTCAGTTTTGGAACAGCTATTAAATTAGAAGATGAAACTTTAATATTATTCTCCACACTGTAGAACTGGTAATTAGGTAGGAAATTCACAGTCCATCAATGGTCCATATTTGAAACCTTAAGCAAGCCACTAGGCCATAGACAGGGTAGTCTGAGCTGGACATGCATGGAAGGTACCCTCTCAATCTCTCTCGGGGCTCTCGGGATAACCTCATTAAATAGATTATATTTACTTGTTTATTTATTTATTTGAAAGAGACAGAGAGTACGTGTGCTTCAAGCAGGGAGCCTGATGTGGGGCTCGATCCCAGAACCCTGGGATCATGACGTGAGCCGAAGGCAAACGCTTAATCAATTGAGCCACCCAGGCGCCCGCCCCCCCCACAGCTTTTAAAATTTATTTTTATTTAGAGTGAAAGCACGTGCGAGTGGAGGGGTATATGGGGAGAAGGAGAATCTCAAGTAGATTTTCTCCTGAGCACAGAGCTTAGCATGGGGCCTCAGTCTCATAACCCTGAGATCATGATCTGAACCTTAATTTAGAGTGGGCACTTAACTGACTGAGCCACCCGGGTGCCCCAAGAAGTTATAATTAAAGGAATGTTCCCACAGCCAACCTGTACACAGAACTCTCTGAACCATACGATCTTACTGGCTACAACGTTTGTGGCAGGTCCGTGTGGCAACCCTGAAAATACCGCGTCGATCTGAAGTCCAGCCGGCGGGCCACAAACTGTTACTCTAACCACCAGACTTCTTTTCTGGCAGCCCATCTGTCCATTCCCATGGCTCTGACTTCGGTTCAGGCCTTCTTCATCGCCGCCCCGGCCCCATGTCACTGCAGTGCTCCTAAACGGTCTCCCCGATCCTACTCCCACCCTTCTGGACTCTGACTTCCTCACTGCTACTTCGGAGTCAGGTTTCTAAAATGCACTCTTCCTAGGTCAAAACCAAATCAACTGTTTAAAGGCTTTTGATAATTGAATCCCCCTCACCTTCAGGATAAAATCCAAGTCCTTTGGATGGCAATCGAGAACCTCCCTGATCTACATCGCACCTTGTGTCCCAGCCCGCTACTGTCAAACCTGATCTCCTCATCAGATTCCCGGGCGGCCAGTGACTGTCAGTTCAGCAACCGTGGAAGTCTCTGTCTCCTGTCCCTCTGCATACATTCTCCCTGCTACCTCTTTTCAAAGGACCAACTCCTATACAATCTTCAAGTTAACCAAAGTACGGCCATGTCTAAGGCAACTTCCTGATCTGTGTCTCCCCGTATCCTCTTCCCTCCATTTCCATTCTTCCTTTGGGCCCCCAAGCATTCCAGGCAGGCCTCCCAGCTATGGGACGTCGCTATTTATCTGTCACTCAACTTCAACACCGAGTTCTCTAGGGCGAGCTCTTGCTAGACCTTTATTCTTCACATCCCTGTCCTTGGGGGTGGGGGTGGGGCCAGACCCAAAAGAACCGCCTCCACCACGTTCCCAGGTGTATTGCCGCAGTACGATGACTGCGTCCTTACTTTTCCCTGGCAATGCAAAATGGTCTCTAGTCCGAGTTCTGACATAATACAAGATTTTAAGATTTGTCCCAGTCCATACAAGTAACTCTGCTGACCTTTACACCTCTTCACTACTCCGTTTATCTATAGATTAATCGGCATTTACCTTGTATTGTATGTGTACGCACACAACTATCCACAATATCCACTGAGTAATCCCTAAGTTCTAACATCTGACAGCAAAATGAACAAAAACTTAAAAATACATCTTCTAACCTCTACTAGGAGTTTCGGGCTGGGTAGCTCATATGACTTTAGAAAAAGAGAAACATCAGTATGTTCTTTAGGATGACTTAAAATGTGTAAAATGAGCAAAATCAGCCTGCAGTTTAATACAGGATCTATAATTACAATAGGAAAACAGCACCTGGCTCACACTGTTAATTCCTGATGCCTGAACCACAGACAGCTTTGTGCTGGGATTCAAATATGAAACCCAAGAGTAAACAAAGGCATGAGATGCAGAAACTCACTAACTTGTTGATGCTTATGGAGGAAGGAATTTCAGGAACAAAATCTATCAAAGTGGTTTGATGTGTTCTGGTGGATTCCTGTACAGAGGCTAACTAATCACTAGTGGTACAATGCGGGGGACCACACACCTCGGAACCGCATTTTTAACTTACAGAATAAGCAGTCACAGCTGATCCATTACAAGGTGTATTTTTATAAGATTCTAAAAGGAATCATATGCTCCACAAAAAAGAAACATTATTACGATTTGGTGCATGGTAACGAATCCTGAAGATTAACCTTTAATTACCGAGACGCTTCTGTTTCCCTCAGACCCCACCAGAGGGTCATTCCAGTGAGTGCCATTTTGTCATTCCTAAACTTTACCTCGACCACACTTTTACTCCCCTTACTTAGGTCATTAAACTTTCTGGAGGTTTCAAGAAATAGCACAGAGGCAGTAAGAAGAGGGATGGAAAAAGTAAAAAATGCTGAAACAAATGTCGCCCTCTTCTTGGTTTCAAATTTCACCGCTTCGCAAACTGTGATCCGCGGGGAACAGGCCCAGTGTTCCTGGAATGCCAGCGGCTCACACACAAATAAGCTCCGGCACCGTTAGGCTGATTCGGGTTCCAAATCAATAAGGCTTAGGATACCCAGTACTAACGCGTCTTTTAGAAAGAGAGCACACGTAAGCAGGTTCTCTGGGGGTAAAACCCTCATCCTTAAGCGGGCAGTGCATTTTTAGGCAGCATGGTTGAAGAAGACTAGGGAAGAGAGTTCCTTTGATTGCACTGCACTCATGTCCTTTGAATTGAGAAAGAAAATGTCAAAATCCATCGGCACATACATTTCATACAAACCTAAACTAGCACAGATCTTTATTCAGCTGAGATTTTATAGAACAGCTATACGTACGGAGATAGGAGAATTAGCGATCACTAGCTTTGTATCTGAACACAAATCTTGAGTCTGAAACTAAATATTTATACTAATCTAATAGATGCCAGGCTCCAAACAACATTATTTCTAAGAGCAGAAGCTTTTTCCGCCTCAGGAATTCAGAGATAACAATTATAGGCTCAGAAGAACACGTTTTTGTTTTGGGCTAGTCTTCCGAGAGTAATCAATATATTAGGATCTTGGGAGGAATAAATCCTCAAGCTACATTTGGTTCAGGCCGAGTGATCTGTATCAATGCTCAACACAATTTTTCAGCTCAAAACCATGACTGTACATTGTGATCCTATCTCTTTAGTGCAAGAAGCCAGCTTGAGTCACTGAGAGGAGCCCAGGCCGGCGTCGTCAGAATGGCAGGACTCTGGCTGCCACTGTGGGCAGACACAATGGGAGTGAGCTCCTGAACTTACTGCACTCAATGACGTCCGTTTGTGGCTCATGAAAAGCAGATCAAGACCCTCCACGTTTTTCCTCCTTCCCCGCCTCCTCTTCACAGGAGGCTCTCCATCCACCAGCGAGCCGTTAAGCAGATGCCTCGTGGGTGTGCGTGACAGCCCTGCCTGGAGCAGCTCCATTTGAGTCTTAAAGGCATCGGACACCGGTGTCGAGACATTAGGCAAGATAAACTTTGAAGTAAGAGATGAAAAATTTGAGGTAGAGCTTGCTGCCTCTCTTGAGGCCTTTGATAAATCTACAACTTTTTCTTGTCCATTTTCTGAGACAACCTGAGACTCCCGCAGCTGGGCAACCATTTCCATGAGGTTCCGCCGCTTGGCAGCTCTTTCGGCCTCGATTTCAATTTTTCTCCTCCTCCTCCTCCGCTGGCGAGGGACGGAGAGGTTTAGGGCGTCTTCCTATTGAAAAATTCCAACAAAATAATGAGCCCAAACTATATCTGCTATACACAGGCTGGATTTCAGAAAGAAAGAACTAGAAGCTTCAGGAATTAACCATTCGTAACTGCTGAAGAGAGCTAAGGAAAGGGCAGCCTTATCTTAACTCCGGGGAGGACCAGTGAGCCGCGAGCTCCCAGAGTTGGACGGCTCGCCTTTACGCAGCGAAACAAACATACCTTGGACAACTGAGGGGAAGTCGTGAGGTCCTCGCTGCCACTGATGCTAGCTTGGCCGACCATGGAGAGTTCGGCAAAGCTCCTCTTCTGCAGGGGGCTGTCCATGGTGGGTGGCGTGTAACCAGGGATGAGGCCCTGGAAATCAAACATCTGGCGCCTGTTTACTGGCCATTTGCCTTTCAGCACTGCTTCACAGATGTTGTCTAATCGGTTTATCATTACTCGGTCCTGGAGGGAGAAGGAAAGTCACACGTTGTTGTAATGAAGACCTGGTGAAAGTTACCGGATAAATATTTCCATCAAGATGCTAAAGCACATAAGAGGTTTAAAAGTCAATCCATGGGCAAAAGGTAAAAAGAAAACAAAGAAACAAGCGACTGAGTAACCAGAATCCGCAGAACCTGCTCTGCTCTGGTGGAAGGTCCTGAAGGGGGCCCCAACACAGAAAACTCAGTCTTTTTAAAATTTGAGCACTGGAGCACATCACACAGCCACCTCTAAAATACTTCAAAAGTCACTTTTATTCAGGCGAGAGCACTGTTGGCGAACACCAGCAGACAACAATGGAGCCCTGCATCTAGCTTCTGGATGCTCTGGTGCTACAAATCCACGGGCTGGATCGCAGTCTGTCCCGGGAAGTGGGACATCGTTAGCGTCACTATTAATAAAGTTCAGCATTACGAAACGGGCACCAACCGAGGAACACCTAATGAATGTCAATTTGCAGTCCCCACCTATTTTCACTTCAAATTTCATTGAAGCGTGTACATTAAAAATTTCTAATTACAGCTCTTAGTCCCAGATTCCATAGATTAAAAGTGTCTGCTACGATAGACCTTTTGACTGATCTGGGAAACTCCCTTCTGTACTCAATGAGGGAGATCGGCCTAACAGGGTACAGGGAGGAAAAAATGTCTTTGAGAGAACACTCTGCTCACTATGGAAGAGCAGCCCCAGGAGGAGTCAACTGAAGCTTGTTTTTGTGCTGCTTGTTTTAAACCAGACAGCCCTGTTATGGTGATTAGGATGATTATATCCCCACCCTGAAAAGCAGACCCAAATTACATAGGGATTTATTATAAAATTATGCTAGTTAGCCAAAAAAGTAATTTCCATTTTGCTTTTGGTTGCAGATAACTACATTTGGAATTATCTCGTAATGTACTGGAGCAAATGGGTCACTAACCCACCCTCTCCCACGTTAGGAAGACTATGGGTTTCCAAACCTATGGAGATGTCTTAAATCTGGAAGCTCTGTCTGGGATTTAAAAACATTAAAACACACATTTTAAAAAGTCCCCACATTTTCTCTTGTGCACTGTTGGTGGGACTGTAAGTGGTGTAATTGCTGCTATAGGAAACGGTAGGAGGCTCCTCAGAAAAATTTAAAAAACAGAACCACCATGTGACCCAGCAATTGCACTTCTGGTAATATATCCGAAAGAACTGAAAGCAGGGTCTCAAAGAGATGTTACTACAAGAAGCACTATAATAAGCCAAGGCGGGGAAGGAACCCAAAATGTCCCAATGACAGATGAGTGGATAAGGAAAATGTGATATATACATACAATGGAATATTATTCAGTCTTAAAAAGGAAGGAAATCCTGCCATACACTACTATACAGATAAACCTTGACGACAAGGTAAAAATAAGTGAAATAAATGAGTCCCAAAAAGGCAAATATTGCAGGATTCCACATACAGGATGACGTATCAACAGTAGTCAAATTCACAGAAACAGAAAGTAGAGAAATGGTTGCCAGAGGCGGAAGGGGGAGGAGAGGAGCTATTCAATAGGTATAACGTTTGAGTCATGCCAGACAAAGAAAGTTCTGGAGATCTGTTTTACAATAATATGAATGTATCTAAAACTACAAAACTATATACTGAAAATTGGTTAAATTCCATGTTACGTAGTTTTTACCACAATAGAAATAAACTAAAAAAGAAAGAGAGAGAAAGAAAGAAAGAGTGAGCCCACACATTTCATTTTGCTAAAAGGTGTGTCTATGGAAACAACAATCCACACACTATCCTGGACAATGTGATGGCCAACCTGAAAAACCTCAAAGAGCCAAAGATCCATACAAAACATTCTACTTCTTATCTTTCCTTCATTTTACCTTTCCTACCCTATTACAAAAGAAATGCACAGATTTTAAAACGAGAAAAATCCAGTCTTCATACAGTGTCAGAGTTGACCTTAAAATTACTTGAAAATCAAACTAGCATGATTTCTTATCCCCCACACTCTCTTTTGGTCCACAAAACAAAAATAACAAGAAACCCACCAACCTTAGGCCAAAACGAGAAGGCAAATGTTCTTTCATGAAGGAGCTGGGCTACGGAAGGGTCTCCGTCCTCCATGTAGAACCCGTCTCGGGTTTCATCCCTAGCGGT
The DNA here is from genome assembly GCF_009829155.1 of Mustela erminea. Classification (NCBI taxonomy): domain Eukaryota; kingdom Metazoa; phylum Chordata; class Mammalia; order Carnivora; family Mustelidae; genus Mustela; species Mustela erminea. The sequence goes on along the minus strand of NC_045629.1, from coordinate 13,532,729 downwards.
GCTCATGGAAGCATTGCTTTCCTCATCAAAATTCTTCCCTCTAGAGACAGCTCCTGCTGAGAAATCAATTAATATACATTACTCACAACCAGGGAAAAGAAGTTTAGAAAGGACATGGTAAAAATTTGAATACCAATCAGCTCCATTTTACTGAGAACCTACTATACGGCTAGGATGGCATTAGGCATCTTACAGTCTTGTTGTTTAAAGCTGGTGATGGCCCCTTGATATAGACGCTGTTATTCTCATTTTACGGATGAAAAAGCAGACAGGCTTAGGTAGGTGACATCACTGTCATCGGACGTTGAGCATGTACATCTCAGAGGAGGTGGAATGACAACCAAGTCTCTGACTCAAGAGCCACTCCACACAACGTCCCTCCACACAGGAGAGAGGGCTGACGACTGGCCAGAGTACCGAGCCTCGGCTCCAGCAGAACAGTACAATAGGAGGCTTTATTTTTACTCTGTGTCAGGAACAGCAACCTAACCACGACTTACAAAGAAAACCAGTCATTTTCAGATTCTGCTTCTACCTTTACTTCTGATTTAAAACTAAAGTTAAGCATCATTTGCTTAAAAATAATTACCAGTGCTTTATTCAGTGAATGACTCTTCTCTTTCACATTAAATTGTCCAAATTAAAATCATTTGGAATTCTCAATACACTGCTACTATAAAGTTAACCACTATCCCTTTTTCTTTTTTAAGTTAGCCCCTATTATTCTGTTGGGTTTTTTTTTAAAGATTTTATTTACTTATCACAGAGAGAGAGAGAGAGAGAGAGAGAGAGAGATGGCACACGAGCAGGGGGGAGGGGCAGAGGGAGAAGCAGGTTCCCTGCTGGACAAGGAGCCCAATGTGGGACTCCATCCCACAACCCTGGGATCGTGACCTGAGCCGAAGGCAGACGCTTAACCGACTGAGCCACCCAGGCATCCCAAGTTAACTCCTATTCTTAATCGAGAAATTGTTACATGCCCATAACACTCGTCAGAGAGCTTAAGTTGTTCGAAATTCCATGTTCACGTGTGGCACGGGAGCAACACATACACCTAAGCACAACCTGAAGTTACCTATCCAGAGAACAAAATGTACACTAATTACTCTTAAAAAATAAACAAGAGCCCCTGTCATGTGACAGGGCCCGTCACAGCTGCCGCAGTGGAACGGGGAGGGGCCCGGATGGCGCAGCATTACCTTCAGGCTGGGAAGATTCCTCTGATTTATCATCATCCTCCAGCTTTTCTTCCTCGTCCTCTTCAGAACCTTTTTCTGAAATAGACTTGGGCCCTGTATCTGCACTGACCTCCATCCCTTTCAGTTCACTTTTTACAGAGCTGGCCTCGGCCTCGCATCCCTGCTTACTGTCCTTCTCCCCACCATCGGTCTCTTCCTCCTCCTCCTTCCCCTCGGCTTTCTCTTGGGCAGCTGCGCTTCCAGACTCCTCCACTTTGCCTTCACTCTGTCCTGTCGCCTTCTCCTCCTGAACGTGAGCAGATGAGAGGACGGCAGAAGTCTGGCAAAATCCGATGGCCAGTGGGGTCAGGGAGGACATGCTCCCTGCCCCTCTGTTCTGAGCAAAGTTTTTGTGTGCATCCAAGAAAGATAACTCGGGGTCATTGAGGATGTGATAATCCGTCCGACTAACCCCGTGCTTAGCAGCACCAACCAGCAAGTCTCGGTCATGCCTCCCACATTCCCACCACTCCGGCAAATCCAAACTCGGCTGGCAGAGCTTCAGCCTCTCCCCCAGCTGAGGGTGGTGAAGAACCTGCTCGCGGATCTTCCGCAGCAGCTCGATGCGGTAGAGAGTTCGGGAGGCGCGCTCTTCTGTGATTGGCTCGATCATGGAGGAGAGGTCAGGGGGTTCTGTAACATGAAAACAATGGTATTCACTTGGAAAAACCCTAAGTATGCTTTAAGTTGCTCACGCTCTATTTTTCACTGTAGTGGGCGGGCCTTTTACTATAGAGAACTTGTGTTACGAAGAGAACCTACCATCGTCTGGCTTGGCGGGCATTCGACACACTCGCCTACACATGGCCACAAAACAACTGAAGTATTTCTCCAAACTCTCATCAGACTTTTTGTCAAGTCTGGCAAAGGCTCGGAACTGGTTCCAGTCAAACTGCTGTTTCATGGGGTCAAAAATAACTCCAAAAGTAGATACCACGCGGTAAAAATCAGCCTCTTCTCTTCTCGTCCACCTATGAGCAAGGAGACATTAGCTTGAACCCTACTTGTGTACACAGGCTTAAAGCTTATTCATTCTTTTCCTCTTTTCCCCTAAACTCAGTGCACGGGACCTATTTTGGGGGTAAGAAGACAGAGTGCTTTCATGTACTGAGACCTTCTCTGATCACCGTCTGGAAGTGATTCCGGCCTCCGGCCGGCCAAGGACAAAAAAAAGAGGCCCATCCTAAGAGCTGAGTAAAACTCTGAAGAAACTCACTTTTGTCGTTTCTCAGATATTATAGCTTCCCTTTCCGCTTCTAGAGCTCTCACTTCCTCCCGGGGCCGTCGCCTCCGCCGGTCAGTCTTCATTAGAGCCTCCTGCCTCATTTGTTGCCTTTTATAGCTGCGCTGATAGGCAGTAATGAGCCGGCGCAGACGGGTAGTCAGGGTTGAGGTGCTGGGCCAGTAGAGTTGGCCTAACTCAGCAGTACTCTCGCTGGGCTTGCCTGGGGAAGTGGAAAAAAAAGATTTCTGAAATGTGTAGCTGCAATCTTGCAATACACAGGATTTTCCATCAAAACAAGATGACTCATTAACATTCAAATGACAGTGTGAGGAAGGGCATCTCAGTGCTCTCATGTTTAAAATATAAATAAAGAATCATATTAGTATGAAACTTAACAACTGTTTTCTTTTTTAACTCTTTAGGGGGGAGAAGCAAATTTACTTATCAGTTTTATGTAAAGAAACATACTTTATGCCATGAACTACAATATAAGGGTGCTCTCCTGTACTGTACTTAGAATAATAATCTTGAACCTAAAACATAATCACGTAATTGGTAGCTAACTATCTGACATTAGGGAAAAGGTACCGTTCTATAAACCTGCAATATTTCGGATACCCAGTAAATGCCCTACTCCGAGACACATTTCTGAAGACGCTTAAAAGTTTCCACTAGCTGGTATATAAATATATACGAATTATTTTAATCCCAAAAGTAGTTCTTTCATCAAAGAAAGTCAATGTAATGAAAAACCTACAATAAACAAGAATTAAAATTATTCACAAAAGGGATGAGTCAGTAGAGAAAAAAAAATGGTATTTTAAGATACCACTGTCATAAAGGAGCAAAAGTGCAGGTCCATGAATAATGTCTGTACAGCACACATTTGCCCTGCTCTTTGGGTTTTTTATGGAGCCTTACCTGTGGTGCGAATTTCCATGGATTCCTCTTTATCTTCTGGAGGAGAATTTGCAAATTCCTTGAAAGCAAAACAAGAAACAGGATTATTTTAATTTGGGGCTTCATTTTGCATTACCTTTCAAAGAAACGGCCATTATCTATAAAGTTTAACAAGTCTTATATGGGCATATGATATTTTAATGCTGCTGTAAAAGTCAGTATACTCAAGTTCTTACATCTATTTCATCCTTGAATGGCGTCCTGGTTGGTTTATATTCTGGGTCCTCATCTTCTCTATCAAATTCTCCCCTGCGTTAAAATTGTTAAAAAAAAAAAAAAAAGTTTAAATTGCACAAATAAGCAAGAGACTGGGGGGCTGGGGGATGCTTGGGAACAACTAATCCTCTGCCTGATGCTACTTTTAATTCTGGGTTTGACATCAAAGGCAACCCAATCAATATTTAAATCACGCAGTCACGGGGTAAGGGGCGGGTGGGTGGGCGGAAGTGTCACCACTTGGAAAAAACAAACAAGTTTCAGATGATCTAGATAATATATTGCGTTTAAATAATCATTATGATACATAAACAGACTACTCTGGGAAACATCACCGAAGTTGAAATCAGATCAGTGGAGTGCACAGCGCAGTGGAAGGACCGAACCCTGCCAATAGATGTGACACTGACATAAAGTTTATTACAATCTTTAAATGTCCTTCTTACCCATCACCGCCATCTGCTAGCATGTCTGTTCCTCTTTGCTCGGCAGCTATGGCCTTGGCATCGGGCATACCAACGCGTTCCAGGAAGCACAGCGCGGGGTCGGCTCTCATGGAGTTGTACTTCTCGTAGCCTGTGCCATCCCCAGCAGCCCACAGAGGACACACGCAGAAACAGCAAAAGGGCCGTCACTCACAAAGTCACAGCACTGCCACAATACACCAGGCTCAGCTCTCAACCCAGACGACCACTTAGGAACCCTTCTTTCCATAAACCACTCTAGACAATGCTCATGATGTGGCAGGTTTTGGGGGAGGGGGTCATGTTATAGTTCAGGGGGGTATCCGAATGACCACGGACATGAGCAGAGAAACAGGTTCAAACTAACTGCAAGACGCCTGGGGAGATTTCCGACCCTATTTTCCCCAAGAGCTAATTTTCCTGGACATTTAAAAGGCTTCCTTATGCTCCTTCATGACCTCTGCGGGCCACGCTGTGCCCACCCCGTCCTCCCAAGAGCGGCTACAGTCCTGCAGGAAAGTCGAGCCACTGGCTGAAAATCCCTGTCTACGTAAGGCCAGCGAACCTGTCTTATTAGGTTTAGGACGATGCATGTCAGTAAGATGACACTGTTCCCTCTATGGTTTTCAAACCGCAATTTGCTTTTTGACTGCCCAAGTTGACTAGATGGAAAATGGCAGATCCCAACAGTGCACTGCGGGAAAATGATTTTGAGGCTGAGCTCACAAAACGCGGCTGCAGTACGTAGGCAGAACAGCACAATTCAATTAGGATGTGTACTACAACACACCGCTCCTAACTGCTGTAGAGCCGCAAGCCAAACTGTAATCATGAAAGGTTTTATAAGCCATCATTCTCCCCTTTAGTCAGGCCGGGCTGCTGAGAATACCTCCGCGACCTCCAGAGAATTGGGATTATAATCAGGAATCGCTCACTGTATATATCATGCCAGTTCTGCATCCCCAGCCTTTCAAAGTTAACAAGGCTGCATCCACTCAGGGGAGCCGTGAGTTCTCAGCACTGACATTTGTGAAATATTGCTTGGAACAAAGCCCAGGAGGCACTTGTACAGATTAATAGCAGAGGTTAAGCCCACCGTCCACTCTGACACGAGTTGGCAGAGCCAGCGAGGGGAGCCACGCTAGAAGCAAAGTTTAGGGAGAGCTATAGGACAACTTGGCTATTATTAAAACAAATATGGTTTTGGTTTTATTTACAGCCAAGAAAGAAATGTTTTCTTCTCAAATACTCAACAAACATTCAAAAACAGCATCTGATATTTACAGTTCATATTAGATTTTTAGTACAGGAAAATGATAGAAGCCAAGAGTCCTCTGGAACTATCCTCATTAATATTATGACTTTGGAAAAGAGGATGGAAAGAGCGCTGACAACGAAGCCACACAGTCAAGATGTGGTCAGACGGAAACATCACTTACCGTGTTTGAACACTCCAATGAGGAGGGACTTATCTGCTTCCTTATCCCACCAGTCTGTGGGGACTTCAGCATGGAAGGGCTCAGGGATCCACACGTCAGCTTCACTACAAAGACACCAGTCACACGGTATTCAGAACACACGCTCACGTTACAGGAAGAATCCCCAGGAACCACAGACAGGATGTGCAGGCTAGCAGGCCCCCTCCCGCTACACGCATCCGAGCACCATGGGGAGCACTGAGCGAAGGCTGAAGGGAAGGGTGCGAGCCAGTCGCTTTCTACCATAGTCGGAAGTGGACTTCATCACACAGGGTCCCATTTTAAATGTCAGAATGCCAGGAACGTAGTTCCCACCTTTTCCATGGAACACAGACATGCGAACACGCTTTCCCCGATTCCCTCCGCATCCCCATGCACACAGGGTGAAAATTCCATTCCAGGTGCAAACTAGGAGATACGCCACTAATGGTTTAGGAAGGTTCCGGAACACACTCGGCAGGGTCTTCGGGCTGCCTGGGTCACTACAGGGAGGTATGGAGTGGCATGCACTTGCACTAACCTTGAGTCAGCACCCTCTAGAATCTTATCCGCCTGGTCTCCTATAACTTCTTGTCTTAGGTAGTATAGCATGCGGACACGCAGCAGGACCCTGGAGAGGAAGACAGAGGGGGGAAAAAGTTCTTAACTTCAGGACTGTTTGCCAACAGTGGCTTTTGGCAGCTGCTGCTGTTCATCCATCATCCTGCCAAGGCTGATTAGCCATGCTGTATGGTAGGCTTGAAGCGTGACAGATGGTGGCACATAATCACCTCTGTGTGGTGCTTTCTGCTGGCTTCCAACAGGCCTGCCTGGCAACCGCTCGCGCTGCACGGAGAGGGACCGAGCACGGCCCAGCCCAGGCGCACTTCATTTAGTCCTACCTAGTGCAGCTTGTGAAGTTTAGACACGTACCCTACCATTGCCTCTGAAGTATTGAAGCAAGTTTGTAAACAACTGAGCAGATGGCTTTCAGTAACTGTTCTGCTTCATTATCTCATAAAATTTCCTCAGCTGCTGCCTTAATACCATTTTTGGAAGCACATCAGAAGTTGTAGGAATAAACGAGATATAAAATCTGGTTTTACTACCTTACAATAAACCCTCAATATGGAATGTCAGGTTTTTCAGATTATACAACTTTGCTTCCGAGAAAGGAAGATGGTGATGGGGGTGGGGTCAGGGGTGGGTCTTCACAGGTCTCCCTTAAGGAGTATTAAACACTATTTATTCCTTCTAGTTCATATTACCTGGAAGCCTAGGTTGTAGCTTAAAAAATAACAAAATGACACAAAGGAGGCTAAAATGGGGCCAATTCATTGCCATTCCTTGCCATTTTCAAGGAATCAAGTTTCTAAAAATCCATGGAATTCTAGGAACCAGATTTTTTCTAGGACCCAGATTAATTCTTTTGGTAAAGCCCACCTGGAAAATCTCAAAGGCCCGTGTCTACTCTGAGGCTAGCATCTCCCGCTGGACGGCCTCCAGTGTGCACTCAGGACTGACTATTGAAGACTCACCCTGTCGGCCGTGAGTAGATGATAATTCTAACTGCTATTTCTGTAGCTGGGTCATCCTATCACACACTTACAGGATGGTTTACAGTTGACGTATCACATCTGCGTGTACTAGCTCATCGGATCATCACAATGATCCCGTGGTGAAGTGGGGCGCGTTATAACCCCCACTTTACAAATGTGAAAACTGAGGGTGACAGAAGACCAGGGACATAGCCGAGGTCACAGAGTTGTGCTGAGCAGGGACAACTGGATTAGGCCTTCTGACTCCAGCACCTCACAATGTCTCTCAGGACGTGGCAAGGGTCCTTGAAAAAGGACTTGTCAAAAGGAGGACAAAGGACAGCTTCCTCAAAACAGACTACTCCCACATACACTAACAGGTACCCCACAATACGCCTGCCTCTCCATCCGGTATCTGCTTTGGAGTAACATGTGTTCTAGATGGACAGTCTGAGGCTGTCAATTTCGAGTAAGCATCAATGTAAGCAATTATCATGAGTATTTCGTTTTAGTTTTTTAAGATTTTTCTTTTGATAAGATTAAAAATTGTCTGTGCCACACAGAACTGGCAAAACAAAACTAACAGTCTGGGCCTCCATGGCAGGCACCTTGTTTCTTCTCTGCTTAGGCAAGAATTCACCGGCCAGGATCTCCTTATAGAGGATGTTCAGAAAAGGGTAGTTCCAAAGGAAATACCCTCCATCTTCAGCTGGATACTCTTTTTTTAACCAAAACAGCACAGTGGCAATGATCTGAATGGTTTCTCTCCCTTTTTGATAGAAGATACAGTTTTCTTCTTTGGGAGGAATTTTAGTTATGTGGAGAGTTTCATGAATTAACTGTGAATATCACCTTTCTTCTAGAGGAAAAAATTCAAACCAGTGCAACTGGCAAGCTCAGTGGTACTAGGAGGATAACACAGTAGATGGGAGGTGGGCTCTCACCTTAAAGAGTTTGCACTTGCTAAGTCTGACAGACCAGACTCGTTAGTAGTCTGTGACCTCACTCACATCTGACTGGCTATCTCACTATGACCATCTTCTGGACCTGCATCCAGTTCAGGGCCACATACAGCACTGGACTGCCCTGCCTCTTCATCTCCTTTAACCTAAGACAGTTCCCTTGTCTTTGTGTCTTGAAACTTTTGAAGAGAACCGGCTAGCTATCTTCTAGGAGGTTCCTTGATTTGGGTTTCATTTTCTCATCAACATTTCCCCACCTTAGATCCTGAGAAGTCTCAGGGCATGACCCACCAGGAAGAAGAAATGGACCACTTGTCTATCCCAGAAAGGAGATGGCAAGCCTTGCCAGTCTTCTCCTGAGACCACGGGGAAGAGCACACTAGCACCATCTCACATACTAACCAGGGAGGGTACTCATGGAGTCCGCTACTGGTATGAGAATGGGAAATTAAAAACTCCCACCCCCATCACTCTAGGATCCAGGCACAGGAGCCACTGTTCCCACACCAAACCATCCCACTTCTGGTTTGACTCCAGAACCCAGAAGGCTATTGACCCAAAGAGTTCACATAAACCAGAGGAAACATAAGTTTTCTGACAGCTGTTCAGTGGGACGGGAGTTTAGGGAGAACTATTACGCCACAGTAGTAACAACAGACAGTTTCCGAGGCACCAAAATGGTTTGAGGTAATGGTTTTTCACAGACTCAAAAAGGAAAAAAATTTGTCAGTCAAAATCTAGTGATAACGATTAAAGGTGGGCCCCGAAGGCACTTCCATGTTTGAAAAGGGATGAGAACCCTTCATCCCTGCCAGCCAGGAGTTGCTTCACGTGACGCTTGGGATGACCCCGTGGGGCCGGCAGGCTCCACGGTGGGGGGGGTCCCGGAGAGCGAGGGCACTGCCCTCCTCTGTTCCGGACTTCCGCCCTGGCTCTGCTCCCAAACTAGTCGGGACCGTAAGTGCCGGAGTCTCCACTTCCCTGTCAGGCAAAGAGGGATAAAAGAGCACTACTTGTCTCAGGTCACACAGATCGCGCACGTGGAGGGCTGGGCACGCCGCCAGGGAGTATGTGCTCAGATTTTTGTTCCTCCTTTTTAGGAGAGATACATATTTGTTTATAACCTGCTTCATCCAGCTGAGGTCCTGCTGCGGAGCTCTAGGTGGTTAACAAGGCAAGGGAGCCTTGAAGAGGCTGAGGACCTTGCCCAAGGCCCCACAAAGCTACAAGTGCTGGAGCTGTTCGGTGCTGGCTGGACGGATTCTCAGAAATGCATGCTCATGGCCATGGAACAAGAATCGCCATGTACAGATGCTAGTTTCGTACGAAGATAGTGAATAGAGCTCCCACCAATGAAATAAACACAGATTTAATGTTCTTCAATTACACATGATCAAGTTCTGGACATAAAGATAAGGAATGGGATTCTAAGCTCACAGGTAAGAAAAAAGGACCCAGACATCGAGGTACTATTAAGCAAAAAATTCCCTGTAAACTCCCTGGTCCCTTCACTGGAAGCAGTCAGCTGAAGGCGGGGTCAAACAGGGCAAACAGTAATTCTCTAACACATCTTGGTTACAACTTAGTTATCTGCAATATTTACAGCAGCATCGCTCACAACAGCCAAAAAGGTGTCCATCAGCCCACGTCCCCGTCAACTGATGAACGGATAAACAAAACGTGGCATACATGTACAATGCAGTATTATTCAGCCATGAAAAGGAATAAAATTCTGGCACGGGCTACAAAACGGATGAACCTTGAAAACATTACGCTATGCAATAAGCCAGCCATCACAGATATTCTAGGATTCCACTTAGGAGGTACCTAGAATGGGCAAATTCCTAGAGACAGAAAGTAGAACGCACCTGCAGGGACCTGTGGCAGGGAGGGAGGAGGGCAGTGACTGTCTCAAAGACACAGAGGTTACACTGGGGTCAGTGAAAAGGTCTGGGGGACAGGCAGTGCTGATGGGTACACAGCATTCTGAACGTAATTAAAGCTGAGTTGTCTACCTAACAAATGGTTAAGATGGGAAGACCATGTTATGTATCTACCATGCCAAAAAAAAAAAAAAGACAAACCAATCCACCATCTGAAGGTGTGCCGTCGTGTGGCCCAGCACCATTGTTTGCAGAAAAAACGGTAAAGGTGCAGGAAGCCGGGAGGCAGAGTGTCACAGCCAGTCATGCAGACCCTCTCAAAACGTACTTGTTACAGTGATGCTTCAGGTGCTTCTTGTAGCTGTCCTCCTGGAACAGGGCGTCCGGGTTGCAGCCCGCCAGCCAGTCGGCATCCTGCACCACGGGATGTGTGCTCTGGGCTTTCACCTTCTTCCCTTTCCTGCCCCTTGGCACTGGGGCAGATAAACCTAGAATCGGAGCAATGATAACAATAGTCAGAGAAGCTTTCTATAATCCCAATTACAATGTTGGACTCAGTGCAATGCATGTGGCAGGGAGACATAGGGTCTTGGTGTTGTGAGGGTCCGAGGTGGCTCTCTGAGAGCCTGCGGTACAGAAAGCATGACGCGGACCTACCAGAGTGATTGACCAAGGCTCGTGTCTGGCCGTCCGCCGTGGGTGTGATCAAGTCCCAGATGAAGCTTTTGATATTCTCATCCCCCTTGTAATGATTGAGACAGTACACGAGGATGGTTCTGCAGATGGTCTCTACGTCCTGCTCAGTGAGCTGGCGCTTGTAGCGGCCATGGGAGAGGATATCTGTCCACCGTCCCCAGCTGCAAAGCAAACGTTCAGCATGTAGATGGTACCTTTCGTTTTAGACCTGGGGCTTTCCTTCCACAGTCCGGTAGCAGTGTTAGGAATTCCTGGCTCGAAACTAGCAGTATCTGACATCAGGGGGCAGGAAAGCACTTTGGAGCGCAGGAGTCAAAAACACTCGTTACAGAGCAGGGCCTGAGCTCGCGCCGCCTCGGTGCTGGGTTGAACCATCACGGAGGTAATGCCCACGGGCCTGACACAGGCTCTCTCAGTCAGATTCCGGCAGGGCCACAACTCTGGGGGGAAAGGATGCCGGGACCGGGACACCTCGCACTCTGCGTCACCCTGTCATGGCTGGCACGTTTCAATGCCGACCAGCTATTTGAGACACACGGTGACCTGAGGGGGTGTGGCTGCTCCCACACCTGGGACCCAATGCTGAGGAGGAATGGTCCTATTTCAATCTACCTCAGTGGGATGCCATGGTAACGAAGGAAGGCTTGTGAACAGGTTCGAGTTTCCTTTCAACCCAGGGAGTGCTAATTCCCCAGTACAAGAACATTCACGGGCAGTGTGTTTCGAGAACTCTGAGGCCCTCGTGTAAACCGCACATGGTACACAACAGACAGCACACTGTTGACCCTGAATAGACTGTTCGGGGCTATAATCCCAGTTAGACACAGCACTGTGCTCCCCGATCAGGGTGTTGTGGTGTGAGAGCATACAACAGCCGGGCAGATCCTGTCCGTGCCTCGTCTCCCCTGAGGCTGCCGTGCAGGATGGAAGCCAGCCACTCCCTTGCCTTCTTCAAGGACTGAGGGCTGCTCACAGCAGGGAGGCCACGGCAGGAGAGGCACAGGGCCCGCCCCAGCAGGCCAGGAGATGTGTCCTGGCTGGTCCTCTCTGGCTTCTGTGAACTCACAGTTCCTCAAACTGCAGGGCCAACCCTCACCTCCAGGCCTTCGGACACACTGCCCTCTCTGCACGAACTCTCTCCTCCCTGCCCAGCGTCCAACTCTCTCTTCTACCCACGCTAAGCCATGATGTCCACCCATCAAGTCATGTTGCTGTCTGTGGAATCCCTTCTTGTATAACCCTAAGCCTCAGAAATAGGGAGATGATACCAGAGCTATCTTACAGGAGAGAGACATGCTTCTACCCTCCATCTCCAGTCTTCCCAGACATAACACCATTACAGTTTCCTGCCATTTCTGTTTGTCCACCTGCCTTGAAAAGGGGGCCGTGATTGTCCTGCTCACAGGTGCATGCCCAGTCTCTGAGGATCCTAGCACGGTGCCCAGCTTCTGATAGGTATTTCCTACACAGTGATGCCTAGGGGAGGAAGGAAGGCCCTTCCTCAAAGACATGGTGCTCCACGCACACGTCTTAGCTTTAGGAATTATCAAGATACTCCGTTTCTAAAGTCACCAGCAAAATTCTCAACTCTGATCACTGGGCTGAAACATGCAGGCAGGTGCAAGGAACAAAGGGCTCAGGTGTCTGTCCACTATGTAAGAATATAGGAAAGAGCGTCCAGCGTCTGCCCACGACCTAAGAACACAGGAAAGAGTGTCTAGCTTGCAGACAATTAGCTTGAGTTACAGAATGGACTTCAGTTGAACTTCATTGATTCTGTATGAAATCACTGATCTGGCACTCACTGTGGGTCTGCTGGCACTGCAGTCCTCCCTGAGGGCATGGAGAGGAGAGTCCTGAGCTTCATGGAGCTCTACATGGGGCTCCCGCAGGAGAAGCCTGCTACTCAAGAGTCCTAAACCAACACGATGAGTGTGATGAACGTGCAAGCCAGACTCTGGCGCAGGGTGCCTGGGGATGCAGGTGCTGGAGGTCAGCGACAGGGGCTGTGGGCAGATCAAGTCTGTGGGCTGGGTGTGCGGGGGTAGGGGGGCTGCTGCTCTAGGCCGTGGAAGAACTTGTAGAAAGACAGATGAGACACGAGACAGAGCACGGCACACTGAAGGAGATGGAGTGGTCTGTCCCAACAGAAGCTGGGGCTACCCACAGAAAGGACTGACAAGACAGACAAGAGCCAGACCAGAGAGCCCTGTATGCCATGCTAACAGAAGATGCGTGTTCATTCTGAAACTCATGACAATCTGCGGGAAGAAATCATCAAAAGCAGGATGTCATCAGATCTACAGAAATACCGCTTTGGTGGTAGCTTTTTTTTATTTGAATGGAACTTGCCTGGAGGCCCATAAGATGCCAGAGAATTCTTATTTGCAGATTCAGATATTTCGTGAGCACCCTGCCATCATTCCGAGCACTGTGTGATGAGGGCTCTTCGGAGATGAACGTGATGTGGACCCTGCCTTTCAGAGACACGTTGTCCAGCAGGAAAAGTACAACACGTTCAGAGTTGAAATAACCATCCATTTATGTTCCAGATGAGTTAGAAGAGCTTTATAACTGAGATGATTGCCTTTAACAAGTTTTCATAGCAGAGAAATACTAAAAGACTACCACAGTCTCAAATTTTATGCGAAGCTAAAGTAGGAAAAGATTCTGTAATTTTGAGATGTGGTTCTGAGTTATTAGTCACCAAAAGGTAAATGTGGATCTGACATAATTCTAAGGGACAAACTCGTGCTCCTTCAAATGCACAAGGACATGAAGCAAACCCTGAACCAAACCACCCTGGATCCTGTCACAGTGGCTGCTCGGTCACGTGCCTGAGTGCACGATGGGGCATCACAGAAATCCCAACCCAGATACACTTTCTCACACTGATTAGAATTTCGTCTTTAAAATAAAATTCCATTTTTCACACAAGCCTGACTTACCCATAAACGAGCAGATTCTTCTCAACTCTAAAGCACTCGCTCCGTGCGTAGCCCTGTGACCTGTCCTGAGGCCGCCGCGGCTTTGTGCAAGGCTTCTCTTCGGAATCACTTTCCAAGTCTGAGAATTCCATCAGCTCGTCTTCTTTCACTGCACTGTAGAGCCTGGTTTGCTTCCTCACTCTCGGAGTGTCAATAACCAGGTTGTTCTAGAACAGACAGCAGATACATTTGAAACTTCTTTAAAAAAAAAAAAAATCCCTTGGGTTACATTAGGTAGAGTTTGAATGGGACCTCTCACTCACCCTCCCATTTAAGGCATCAATATCCAATTCAGCCTTCTTTGCCCACTTTTGCCAGAAATTTGGATCATCCAAGGAAATATCTGTCCTATTTCCAGATGCAACAAAACTGGCCTAAAGGGGAGAAAATATGCATTACTTTGAGATGCTCTTCTCAGAGGCAAAATGCAAAGCAGCTTTCATTTACTCATTCAGCCAAGCACGTATGCATTCCTGCACTGTGAACCAGATGCTGCAGTCGGTGGGCTGGGACGAAAGACCATCCCCAGGCAGCTCTCTGTCCAGGGGTTTAAACAGATCAGGAAGCAAAAGATGACACTGCGGTGTAATCAGCAATGGTGACAATGGTACATACAGGTCCACCTAATCTACAGAGGAGGGATCTAGCCAGGTTCACAAGGGGGTGCAGGAAGGGCATTGCTGGGAAAAGGCTCCCCAGAATATAACGTCTGGCCCTGACTGTTAAAAACTCTGAGAACAGGAAAGTATGTGGACACGCTCACAACAGAGCATGTGTGAAGGCTCGGAAGAGAAGAGAGGCAACTGTGCCATGTCACTGGTGATAAGCGTGGTCAGGGGAGAGTAGTTAAAGGTCAGGTTGGTGAGGCAGGCAGAAACCAGGTCACGCAGGGCCCTGCACGTCCTGTTAATGGGGTCGGAACTCTATCCTGAGGTAGCCACGAACTCTTTCAAAATAGAAATAATCTCAGGATGGTCACAGTCCTCTCCAAAGCCACCTGTTGGAGAAACCATACTGGTGTCCCAGGACACGGGAAGGTAGAACTGCAGTGTTTAGAGAGGAAGCCGTGAAGACTGAAAATGGCTCCAGCGGAAGTGGAGAAAAGCAGACGGTCTAGAAATATATTCTTTAAAAAGTAAAGTGGAAGGAGTTAGAACCAAGGTGGATGTGAAGCACGGAGGAGGAGGAGGAGGAAGCCAAGAAAAGCCTCAGCAGCCAAGCTGGGCATCTGAATGGCAGCAGTCAGGTGAACCCCGGGGCGCGAGCATGTGCACGCACATGGAGCCAGAGGGACAGGGATGACAAATGTGGTTGTGCACTCACTGAATGTGAAGTGCCTCTAAGGACAGAGAACAGAACCTGGAAAGAGGCTGAAAGACGTGAGAGAGAAGGTGCTGGGGCACAGAGCCCAGAGGAGGAAGCCTCTGGAGACTGAGGAGCAGGGGACAACCAGATGTCCACAAGCAAAGGGAAGGAGACGGACCCCATCTCACAGCACATACAAAAATTCATTCAAAATGACCACAGACCTAAATGTAAGAGTGAAAAATTATAAAACCCATAGAAGATAACATGAGCAAATCTATATGACCTTAGGTTAGATGACAATGTTGGACAACATATCAAAAGCATGAACAATAGAAGGAAAAAAAAATGGATAAACTGGACTTCACTGAAACTTTTTTAAGATTTTATTTATTTGAGAGAGAGACAGAGAGACAGAAAGCACACACAAACAAGCATGGGGAGCAGCAGGCCGAGGCAGAGGGAGACGCAGACCCTGCTGAGAAGAAGTCCCATGCAGGACTTAATGGTGACCTGAGTCAAAGGGAGATGCTTGACTGACTGAGCCAGCCAGGCACCCAGGGCTTCACTGAAATTAAACACCGTTAAGAAAAGACTAGGAGAAAACACTTGCAAATTATTTTATCTAAGAAGAAACTTTTATCCAGAATATATAAAGAATTCTTAATATTCAGTAATAAAAGCCAAGTAACTCAAAAGATGAACAAAAGATGTGAAGAGACATTTTCCCCAAAATGATATACTTATTGGCCAACAAGCACATGAAAAGATGCTCAACAGTATCCGAAAATGTAGATCAAACAAGAGTGGGATACTTGTTCACATTCCCAAATATGGCTATAATAATCAAAAGTCAATCAAAAAGAAAATAAAAAGTATTGGTGAGGATATGGAGAAACCAGAGCCCTAAAAATCACTGCTGGTATAAAGAGAAAACAGTACAGTCACTAGAGCACAGTCTGTCAGTTCCTCGAAGGGTTAAACATGGAGCATATATTTGACCCAGCAATTCTATTTACGGTCTATATGTAAGAGAAATGAAAACATACGTCCACATAAAAACCTGTCCATAAATGTTTGTAACATTCATAATAACCCCAAAGTGGAGACAGCCCCAAATCATTATCAACTAGTGAATGGATACACAACCCCAATGCCCACTCCTAACTGCTAGAAGAGGTACCCTATGTAATAGGAATGATGTTCAGCGAAAAAGGGGAAGGAATTATTGACACATGCTGGGACATGGGTGAGTCTCAAAGCTACTATGCTAACGTGAAGGGAGCCAGAAACAAAAGACCACGTGTTGTGGGATTCCATTTTATGAAATGTCCGGAGTAGGCAAATCCATAGAGACGGAAAGTAGATTAGAGGCTGCCAAGGACTTGGGGGGGAGGAGGGGTGCAGGAGGGGAGGACAGAGAGGCTGACTGCTAATGGGCAAGAGGTTCTGGAGTGATGGAAATGCTCTGAACTTAGATGTGGTGATGGGGGCACAAATCTGCAAATCTGGTGAAGGCACTGAACTGTACACTTGATATTGGTGAATTGTATGGCAAGTAAGTAACATTTCAATAAAGCTGTTAAAAATCAAGGTATAAAGAGGGCCTGGGTGTGGATGGGTGGAACCACGTGCAGGGAAAGCCTCAGAAGGCACTCTCACTCAAGCAGTGGGAAGGGAAGCTGGGTGGTGACCTTCACCAGGGCTGGTCTGAAAGAGGGATGGGGGGACGGGGTGGGGGGCAAGCTGGAAGCTAAAAAAACAATCAGAAAGAGAGGCAGTGGGGACAGCTCGTACAAACGCCACTCCATGCGGATTTTAGCTACAAAAGAAGGGTTATGGCGTTGAAGCTGGAGGGCAAAACAGATGAGAGGCTTTTTTTTACGAAGACAGGAATGACTCAACTGTTCTTACAGGCTCCGTCAGGAATCAGGATCTCAGGAAGCAAGATGATGTCAGAGCAGGAGCTCCAGAGTGGACAGGGTGGGGCCAAGGACACAGGAAGCAGATATGAGGCCAAGGTGAGGGGACGACCAAGGCCAAACACAGAGAAGGGAACCCAAAAGCACACAGAGCATCTTCTATGCATTAGGGCTCCACAGGGGTGGTCGTAAGTCCTTTCCTAATTCTCAGTTATAAAGCCAATGTTATGTATGCACCTTGTGGGCACTTTATAAGGTCCTGCTTTAAGCAAACTCTAGTACATTTCTATAGAAAACCTGCCTCTTCAGGTCAATTCACACCTTAGCAAATGTGGAACCTTTGCCTTCAGACTCAATGGTGATAGTGTGGGTGCGGCGCAGGAGAATCTGATCAATATCTTCTTCGCAGAACTTAGACCCTTCATCCTCCTCATCCATGAGGGCGCCATAGGCCCCTTTTCGGAGCAGATCCTCTATTTCTTTCTTGGAAAGTTGCTGTACCTGTTTTAGTGAGATATTTAAAGTCATTTAGAATGGGAAAATGTTTGTAGATAAAACAAATGCCTCATTGTACTCAAGGAGGAATTTTTTATTTTCTGGAAGACTTAATTCTTTGAGAGAGAGAGAGAGAGAGTGCGTGCGAGAGGAAGACCACAGCGGGGAGGGAGAGGGAGGATGCAGACTGAGGCCTGATGTGGGGCTGGATCCTGAGACCCTGAGATCATGACTGCAGCCACAGGCAGAGCCACCCCGGCACCTCTCAAGGAGGATAAACTGGACTCATAAAAAGGACAGTGTGGCAGGGACGCCTGGGTGACTCAGTCGTTAAGCGGCTGTCTTCCGCTCAGGTCATGATCCCAGGGTCCTGGGATGGAGCTCCACATCTGGCTCCTTGCTCAGCGGGGAGCCTGCTTCTCCCTCTGCCATACCCCCTGCTCGTGTTCCTGCTCTCGCTCAGTCTCTCTGTCAAATAAAGAAATAAAATCTTTAAAAAAAAAAAAAAAAAAAAAAAGAGACCCTGAAACAAAACAGGCTGAAAAAAGTGAGGCTGGAAAGTGATTCGCTGCCAGATCACTTCTTCCCATCAGCTAAGCCAGGCTAAGGAGAGCCCGAAGAGCGGCAGGGCCCAGGCCAGCGCGTTACCCCGTTGGCGGCGCTCTCTCTCCCACTCATGGACTGCAGCACAGCTTTATCCAGGCCGAGCTTCAGACTCGCCTTGTCGAACATTTCCCTCTCGTAAGAATTCCTCGTAATCAGCCTGTAGATTTTCACAGATTTGCTCTGTCCTATCCTATGACATCTAGCCTGAGCCTGGAAGAAAAAGAAAAGGAATGGCTACCGAAGAAAGAAAAGACTCATGTGCCCGTTTCCAGGGCCCCCGTTCCCACACGCAGAGGCGCAGTCCAGAAGGCTCACACACTAAGAAATCATTCGGGCATTATCAAGGCAGTGACTACTAGTTGGTTCATTTGCCCGATCGTGGGACACCACCTGAGTGGTGACCATCCATCTTTACTGGTTTGACTAGGGAGTTTTCATCATAGTGGAAAACTATGATGAAAAAAAAAAAAAGAGGCATCCAGGGATGATTCTGTTGTGTGTTTACCTGGAGATCATTCTGGGGATTCCAGTCGGAATCGAAGATGATGCAGGTATCAGCAGCAGTAAGATTAATGCCTAAACCTCCCGCCCTTGTGCACAGGAGGAAAACAAACCGATCAGAATCAGGTTTGGAGAATCGGTCGATAGCTGCCTGGCGGAGATTTCCTCTCACTCTGCCGTCGATCCTCTCATACGGGTACCTAGAAAACGTCAGGATTAACAAGGAAGCCAGGCACAGGCACTTGACTAGGGCAAGCTTGTTTCTTTTCGTAAAGCGAGTATTACAACATAGGATATACATTACCGAGAAATCATCTCAGAGCAGACAGGTTTTAACGGTAGTTTGGCATATAATTGGTGGAATCCTCAAAAATTAAATTCTACTTTACTTCCTCGCTAGTAAAATAACAAGTCTAAAAACATCTGACATCTCTAGCAGTCAAATAACAAACGATTCTGCTTTTCGGTGAGACCCATTCTCCCCTAGCCAAAAGAAAGAAGTGGGAAACGAAATGGCCGTCCAAAGTACGCAAAGTCCTACTGTAGTCACCACATGCAGTGACCAGGCCCTGTACCCCGACGGTCTTTAGAGAGGGGTATGACACAGCTCCCCCCGCCTCCCCTCTGTTATGAATGTCACTTCGAGGTGAGCCACTTGGAGCCCCATGAAAGGTCATTTTTTATTTCCTTTTTATTCTTACGGCACAGTGGCCTCACCGTCTCTGAATGAGGTAGTCCTCCAGTATGTCCAAGCAGCGCACCATCTGGGAAAAGATAAGCACCCTGTGGCCACCAGCCTTCAGTTTTGGCAGCAGCTTGTCAATCAGCACTAGCTTGCCAGCAGCCTGGATCATCGCCTGGAGCTGAAAATCTGGAGAGTCGGCATTGTGTGTTTCTTTAAACTCTTCCAAAATTTTCTCTTCAGCACCTGCAGAGATTGGACAGCATAACGTGAATACTGTAAAAGGTTTTTATTACTAAAAACAATGAACTTGCTTTCAAAACCCACTGCTAACTACAGGAACCAGAATGCCACACTCGTGCTTATGAACATGAATCCGGCCACTTACTAGAAGTCAGGTCTAACACAAAACCACGGAAGTATAAAAGGGATCAAAGTTTTAAGCACAACACATTTAAACATTTGGGGGGGGAACCCACATTTTCCAACAAACAAATGTTTGCTGTCTGTAGAAACTGAATTTCAACAACAGACTGTCAAGCCAGAAGTGGCAGAAACAAGCCAAGGGCCAGATACCTACAGAAAATTTGGAACTCAATCACTAAAGAAATGAAGAACTGTTTACTAGCTGAATATAAACACAAACAACAAAATCTGTTCTGAAGCTAAGAAACAAGGGAATCGGGTTCTAATAATGACGGTGTCGGGGCAGTAATTTTTGTATATAATCGCGTGTAAAGACAGCCCAAAGGAGGGCAACAAAAGGAAATTCCTTTCTCAGGATAATTCTTAGGGATTTTGGGGGGGCAGTGGGGTTTCTGAACACACGTCTTCTGTTGCAATCTCTAAACCCCCACTCCACATTCATTCTCATCTGGCAGTTTCATGAGATACAAAAACTCTATCTTGAAGTAGCCAGAGCTTTTCAAGCGTTTCAAAAACAAGAGCAGGAAACGACCTTGTCTCACATAAGGCTTCTATGCTTAGCCCTCTTTCTCCTAGCCTCCTGCAGAACTCTGCTTGAGGCAGAGACGCCTCAAGAGAATGACATCGCCAGGGAAGAAGCGCTTATGCCCGCCGCCCCATTCCCCAAACACACCCAGGCTAAGCTCCCTTCAACTGCTTAGCTGCTGAGCTTAGAACATGGGGGCACCCTGGTCTGGCCGCCTCCCGTCTGGGGAGTTAATCAGGCCAGGGCTGCTGTGCTCAGCGCCTCTCCAGAAAGAGGGGGGAAGGGGTGTCACCTATTCTTTAGGAAAAACAAACAAATCCACCTAATGCAACTGGTTCCCAGCCTTCGACTGTGCCAGAGTGTAAACTACTCTTCTTACCACCAGTTTGAAACATGTGTGAACTAACAACACACGAGAGGAGTACGTGGAAGTCTCGGACGGGGCTTACAGGCTAGGTGAGGGAGACCACACAGCCCGTAGGAACTGCCACCAGCAGCAGCGGAAGGAAGGAAGGCACTGTCCTATTTCCACTCAAAGGGCACCTGTGCAAATTCAGTTACAGCACGGCCATACGCGGAAATACAGCTTGTTAATTATTAATCAACAAAGACTCTCCCTGAGAACAGATTAAAGTCACTTAATGCCCTTACCCAGGCACTAAGGCCTCTGCAAAGCACACTGTTCCTTGGGAGGAAGGTGGCCGGGCCGAGAAGGCCAGCCGGGTTGGCATCGCTAGTGCCTCGCTCCCTCTTCCGCAGGAGTAAGAGGCTAACACTCAAGACCCTCCTCCACGTGGGGAGAAGAGGGGACAGATTTTAATGAGGAAAAGGTAAAAACAAAATGCTGTGGAAGAGCATTAATAGGAAAGTTCTTGAATAAAGAATATTCTTGAATAAAGCTGAATCATATTTTTCAAAACATGAAATGCAGAAATCTAGGTTCTGGATTCAGGACAAGGTGGCCCTCAGGAGACAGGGAAATAGGTTTAAGTCTATATATTACGGTATGTCTTTTTAAAAAATTTGTTCATGTGCAAGACAGTGTAAGTGCTTTACAACTCAGAAACAGATTTTACTCCTGGTATTTGGGCAGTTATTTTTTTGTCTATGTGAAAATTCTAACTCAGAATCAGTATATTAGTTTAAAACAAGCTAAGGGTCAATGAAGTCTTCAAAAATGAAATAATCATTTGACAAGATAAATATCAGACATTAGAATATTTGAGTAAAAAACTGAAAATACAAATAATTTCTCAAATTAGCAGAGAAATATTTTTCATTTTAAATTTATTCAGAGATAAGAAAAATAACTTCTTTGCTTTTTGACTGCTACTAATAATTTCTCATCTTATAAAGAACAGTCAAAACTAAAATACATTTGTTCTTACCTGACAAAAGCTACTGCTGAATTACTCAATCCAGCTCTTTGCTATGAATTTGAGGTTCTTAAAGCCGCAGCCAGCTTTAAAGATATCAGCAAACAGATCTTCTATAGGACTCTTCTAGCACTATACTTATTATAGACAAATTAAAGGAAAGAAGGTCGGGGAAGGTGAGGAAGAGCGATTTCTACCTTTCGATGTCATAGCCAACGTGCCCAAGTTTACCAATTATTTACCTTGATGTTAGATTTCTAAAAATCAGTGTGAAAATTAACCGGAAATAGGTTATCACAAGCCAAAATACTTTGTTCACACTGTCCTAAATTATTGTTCATGCTATATTTCAAAATGTGTGTGTATGGGGGGCGGATATCAAAGACAACTTGAAACCAGCGTGGAAGTCTTCTCACTAAACAGATGGTCACGGTGAGGACAGGAACTGCAATGTTTGCTAGCTTTCACGAGAAGTTATTATCTAGCCAATGTCATCCAGCCACAAACAAGGTATTATTGTCTTTTGAAGATTACCAGGAAAACAGTTACAGTTTTCTGTCTGAAATTCATTCCATCATGCAAGCTTTGGCTGGTTTTCTTTCTGTCTGCTCTTCTCTGTAACTCCTCCGGCCCCCAGCAATGACAACAAATGACCCTTAGGGGACCTTGACCAAGTTTCCGACATCACTTGCACTCTCACACCAGGAAGTTAAAACTGGATGTTCCATTCTACTGAAGTAAAGCAGCAGCTGCAGACACTTACAAGTGCTCAGAGAGCACCCCAAACACTGTGCTAAGCACTTAAGACATCAACCCACATTTAAAATATTACTCGGTTTGTGTTCTACTGTCATTTCTAATTTTCTTCCTTCTGCTTTGCTTACATTACCACAGGTTACCAACTTGCACGTAGAGTTGCTTCCACTTTTCACAGTTACAGAGTGTGTCGTGCTTTCCTGGAATGAACCTGAGCTTGGCTGGGGTCGCCTGACCCTGCCACCGCCCGTATAAATGTCAACGTAAACTGCCACACTGAAAATGCCCTTGAACTAGCTCGATACATGTGTGGAGAGCCAGCACATCGGTATACGTTCTGCTCCAGATTGCAGATGAAAATGGGCGATAGGGCCATGGAGCAACCTCAGTGAACCCCAACATCCAGGTTAAGTTATCTAGGCAGTTGTAATGCCTAATGTGGGGGGCAGGGTGCACATGTATCTTTAAATTACAACTTCTCAACTAAGGGCATATTTTGGGCTTCACAGACACTTCATCACCTAGAGAGGCAGAAACACTGACCCCAAGGTATGATCAATTAGGACAATGGCCACAGACCCAAGTCTCACAAGTCCTAAAAGACTCCAGGTAAACCAAGAAGTATAGCAGATGACCCTGCAGAGCAATCAGCCAAGGAAAAGACCCACCAGCTGTGCTGGGGAGGGGACGGGGCGAGGGGGACCAGACGCAAAACTCCTCCCTCGACGTGTTCGATGCGGGTGACTAGTATGTAAGCAGACAAGGCAGACGTGATGGAACTGACGGCCACCCGAGATCAGCCCTCTCACACGCATCCTGCAGCGGCATTTCAGCTCTTCTGCGACGGCTCTCGCTTCCCCCTTGGAGGCTACTCTTCCTCATTTTCTTTTCAGCAAACATTAAATGCAAGTGTGTGTGTGTGTCACATAAGCACAGGCATTGTACTCACACCACCAGTCACCCTAGGCGCCAACCCCAGCTCCCGAGCTCAGGCACAGGCTGGTTGACGCTCCCTGTAATGGCCTCATGGGCTCCTAAACACGTGGTGCTTGGCAGGACCGCTGCTGGCAGCAGCAAGCACGGAATCACCACGCACAGCACTCTCTATGGAAGACAGGGCTAAAAGCACAACATCGTAGCAGGGAATTCATCGATGTCACACCACGGCAGTGACCACAGAGGCAGCGCTGAGGTGGTCTTGCAGGGGTGGGCCACTCTGTCATCTCATAATAGGAACTTGTGGGGCTGAGATGGCTGACAGGTGTGTGTGTCCCTCAGGAACAGGGGGTCAAAGATCAAGAACTCTTTAAATTAGCTGTCCTTGAACTTCATGGACTGTGAACCAATCTTTGTTCCTACTCCCCTGCAAGGGAACCTAATTGCACACAAACACCGCAACGTGGCGGGCCAGCCCCCTTCTTTCACTTGTATGAGCTCCGGCCACGACAGCAGGCAGCAAGGGCCTCCGAGCAGGTCTTTCAGCTTATATG
The DNA here is from genome assembly GCF_009829155.1 of Mustela erminea. Classification (NCBI taxonomy): domain Eukaryota; kingdom Metazoa; phylum Chordata; class Mammalia; order Carnivora; family Mustelidae; genus Mustela; species Mustela erminea. Next base: position 13,509,018 of record NC_045629.1, on the reverse strand, counting down.
TCTTTCCCTACTCCCTCCCATCTGTTTTATACGATGCTGCCAGATCAAGCATCCTGAATCATTTCTCAGCTCAAACACAAGCCACGGTTCTCCACGGCCTGCAGACGAAAGCCCCAATCCCATGGCCCGGCCTTTGAGGCTTTCCACAGCAGGGTCTCAGTATGTGCCTGACGTTCACTGCCCCACTGTTTCTGACACGGACTTTACACTTTGGGCAAGTTCCCCTTTGCTTTCCTGTCTCTTCGTCTTTGCTCATGTTATTACATCAGCCTCAATGCCCTTCCTTTTTCTGACCCTGACTGGCAAACTCCTTCCCACCCCCATGGGACTGTCTCAGTGCCACTGCTTTCCCTGTGGCTTCTCTCATCTCCATCGCTGACGAGCCTGAGCCTCCTGTATCCTCCAGAGTGTCCCACACATCCCAGGCATGCAATGTTTACCCTTTTAATGATTTTGGGAAGTACACAATATAGGTTTTTACCCAAATCAGTTACATGACACTGTCAATTCAGTTAAGAAAACAGGAAGACCATAACGTATCCATCAGTAACAGAAACAAACTGTTATCAAAGTTTTAAAATGATCTCTCCTTCCTAGGGAATAGGTCCTAGAGGTCTCTAGACCGAAATTCCCTCCTGCCAAAGACTCCAGACAGCTGACAGCTGCCTTCTCACACCAGTTCCTCTTCAACTTCTCTGATTTACACACACACACACACACACACACACACACACACAGCAAAAAAGTCTCAGCTGAGGCCAATCTCTCGTTAACTGTTAGCACTTCTGATGATTTTTAGGCATTAGTACCAACACCTCCTTCCGAGGGGTGAGACACGGAGGCAGAGAAGTTGGAGAATGGAGTGCTGAGGCCCCGTGGCAGAGCTCAGCAGTGGCAATGGTCCCTCACTCGCAGCCACCAGAGAAGGAGGGGTCAGGAAGAACAGGAAGTTGGTGAAACCCGTGCTGAGGCGACAGGATCCAGTAACGACCACAACGCATCGAATCCTCCATTGGGAGGGGGGAGAGGATTTCTGGAGTCACCCAAACGCGTCCACCGGTGCCACGGCTCACCATTAATAAGGTACGGATGATTGCAGCACTTCCGTAGCTCCATCATAGTGTTTAAAAGGTTAGGGACGTTAGCTTGACCACCACCTTTGGAGAGAAATGTGAAATTCTTCTCCAGGATGGCTCGGTAATATTTCTTCTGAATGTTTGTTAGCTCAACTTCAATAATAGTTTCTTCTTTGGGGGCCAAGTTCTTTTCCACATCCTCCTTGAGACGTCGCAACATCATTGGCTTTAGAATAGCCTGGAGTTTCTGCACCTAAAAAAGGACCTTAGGTCAATGCCAGTTTTGTGACTCGCTTGCATACTTTAACATGAAAAATCAGGATTATCTTATTCACTTAGCATCGGTTTTTATTTGTCAAAGCCCAGTAAGGGCACGAAGGCACTAATCTCCCAGCTATCATGACAGAGGTGCATGAAGGTCGAATGAGGCCATGTTAGGTGGCCTATTTCAGCTGCCTGGGGGCCTGAACAGCCAGAAGAAAAGAACCCAACAGTAGAAAAGAACCCAACTGATTCACCAAACTTTCCCTTCTGTGTGTCTTAAGCCACAGGGATGATGAGGAAGAGGGAAGAGGTGATCTCATGGGACATGGGAGTGCTAGGCTTCAGGTTCCTCCCACTCTGGAAAGAGCTAACAGAATGAGTAGGCCAAGAGTTCCCTAGTCCCTGCATCAATAAGCAGAGATGTCGCTCTCTGATTCCCATTTCTACTGACTGGCAATAGGATATATAGCAGATAAGATCATTTTTATCTTAAGAAAGCAAAAACCAAAACAAAACAGACTTCACTCTGAACTAAACTAGGAGGCTTCAGACAGTAAACTGTAGAGGGGCGGACATAAAGACCAAGACCCAAACTACAGGCATATCTGTTTCAAAACCAGTATAATAATAAATATTCCCATAACTCATAGGATGTATAAAATAACTACTTGCTTTTCATACACAAACTTCATTTATTTCTCACAGAAATCTTTTCAAGTAGTTTAAATGAAAATATGTAGACAAGAAAAGTAAGCAATGTGGCCAAGGATACACAGCTAAAAAATAAAGTTAGAATCCCAAAACTCAAGGAAGCAGATAACTACAAATTCCTATGCCTTCTAACACTGCGCTCAGAAGTATACACAGCAGGGGCGCCTGGGTGACTCAGTCAGTTAAGCCTCTGCCTTCAACTCAGGTCATGATCTCAGAGTCCTGGGATCGAGCCCTGCATCAGACCCCCCGCTTAGCAGTGAGCCTGCTTCTCCCCAAATAACTAAAATCTTAAAGAAAGAAAAAAAGTACACAAAGCAAAATCATTGACCTGAATAGCACGGCAGTCTCTGAAAATTGAACATGAACAGGTAAGTAACCTCTCCCAACAAATTCCCACTGCCCTTCTTGAGGGCAAAGAGACAAACAAGAAAACCTCCATAATGAAGACTTGGAACGTTCAAGGAAAGGAGATACAAAGCTCACTTGACTTGACTGTTTCTAAGAAGCTAAACAGCAATGCTTTGCCATTTCATGGGTTAACCTTCAGTTACATGACTCAAGTACAAAGTAGACATGATGAGTACCTGTTCTTCTGTTTTCAGATCACCAAATTCTTGCATAAAGGTGGTTTCTGAAGGGAAGCGACTCGGTTCCAAGAAATGCAGCAAGCTGAAGAGCTCTTCCACGGTGTTCTGGAGAGGCGTCCCCGTCAGCAGCACTTTGTGTTCCTGCAGGTGCGCAAGGAAGGCAACTGAACAGAAAGTTTCCTAAAACGAAACCCTCTCCCCTGGGGCGCCTGGGACGCTCAGTCAGTCAAGTGCCCAACTCCTGATTTTGGCTCGGATCGTGATCTTGGGAACGCGGGTTCAGGCCCCAGACGGGCTCCGTGCTTAGAAAGGACTCTGCTTGAGATTCTCGCCCTCTCCCTTCCCTCTCTGCCCTGATCGCACACATGCTCTCTCTCTCTCTCTCAAATGAATGAAATGTTTAAAAATAAATAAATGAAACCAAAACCTCTCTCTAGATATCCTTTTTCCCACATCTCATGAATGCTCCCTCAGCATCCACCATTAGTAAAGGTAGAGGGCACAAAGGCAGAGACAGAAGAAAATCATGGACCCTGCTTCAGACAGACTCACGGCGTGGGCCCTCTAGAACGTGGCAGACCCCATAAACACGCCACACCATTTCATTTCTTCCTGGGGTTATTAGGTCAACATTTTAGAGCCAGGGCTTTGCAAGTCTCCTGGGTCCCAATGCTTTTTTCTCCACCGAAGTTTTTTTCCTAAAGTCCCTAGACTCTGAGAACGCGCACATGCCTCTTTCTCTTCTCCCCATCCGCTTCCTGCATGACTCACTTTGGAGACAAAAGAAGTTCTTCTACATGCAACAGCATATGAAAAACTATTTTGTTCTGCAAAAATTTCAAACTAGTGAAGAGGTCAGCTTGGTTTTAAATACCACAATCACTTTTTTTTTTTTTTAAAGCAGATGCTATTTCTAACTTTGTTTCTTTGAACCAAGTTAGGTTATTTCTTTAAGATAATTCTTCCTGTTTACGAGCTCTTGCTCTAACTTTCCTTATGCATCTGTATCCTCGTCTTTGTATTTTTTTTTTATCCAACACAGAAGAGCTATTTCTCAGTGACCAGTTTTAACAATGGTGAGTTTATTAATCTTAAGGATCTTATTATTTAGTATTTTGTTTGGCCACTTGATACATAGTACAGCAAATAAAACTATTTCAGAAAGTGACCCTACCTTCTAGTAGGTTCAAATTATTCGGACTTAATGTGCAATCTGACAAGACCTGGTTGCCGACTAGAGAATATATGCTCAGTAAATACGAGATAAGTGATGTAAGGAGGGTAAAAACACACTCATTTTTGTAATATCCACCATATCTTTTATGTCAAGGAAGTTCTCTGAAAGTAAGGTAAAGCAGTTCAGTTTGCTTTTCTTTCTCCTCTTCTCCCTTTTGAATAAAGATGTCTCTCAGGAAGATACACAGACCAAAGTCATCTTCAGACTCACTAAATTCACAAAGAGTAAGGAGTCTGCAAATCAGTTCATGGTTTTCTAATATAGGGGTGCGTGGATGGCTCAGTCAGTTAAGTGTCCAACTCTATAGATTTCAGCTCAGGTCATGATCTCAGGGTTGTGAGATCCAGGCCTGCATTGGGCTCCATGCTGGCTGTGGAGTCTGCTTAAGATTCTTCCTCTCCCTCTTTCTCTGCACCCACCCCCCTCTCAAAAAAAAAAAAAAAAAAGAGATGATATTCTAATATATAACCATACTGGTGGGTAACATGGGCCATAGTCTCTGACATACTTTGGTTTTAAATTACCTTATCAAAGAATTTTTTTAAACTGTCACAGACTCAGGAAAGAGCTATATTGATACTAAAGACTATCTCACAATTTTCTCCTATCCCTTATGATTGAATTAAATCCTTAACCTCTAAACAAATACTTCAGAAAAAACCTTTTTAAATTACTCATTTCAAAATAAGTGTACCTGAAAAAAGGAAAGGGGTTCTTTTTTTTTTTTTAAGTTGAACAGCAGACTTAAAGTCATAATTCCGAGATTAAGACCTGAGCAGAGATCAAGAGCTGGCCACAACCAACTGAGCAACCCAGACGTCCCGAGAGGGACTCCTTTTTTACGCTGACTTCCCTCAAGGGCTGTTGAAAGCCAGTTATCCCAAATGATTACACACAAGACATTTTTATACGGTTACATATGAGTAGTGGAATAAAACCAGGTTTCCGTTTGAAAGTGACTGTGGAATAACACGTGGTGAATATACAGAGTGCCACGCAACATCATGTAAGAGACTCGGACCAGCAAGCTTCTCACCTCCAAGCTCAACTATGTCAGCAAATATGCTTTTGGCTTGAAAACATTACCATTCTTTTTAGCTCTGCTGGAGTGATGACCATTTAATTTCATTTCAGCAGACTCCTTAATTTGTATGAGACCTCCTGACAATGAGGAGATGATAGAATCAATGAAGAACTCCTACCACCTCCAGAGAATCCCCTCCTTGTCACTGAGGGACAAGGAGACAGCTCTGCTTTCCGGAGCTCCTGTGGAGGATGGTGGAGACCACAATTGTCCCTCTACAGATCATCTTCACAAGCATTTCCTTTGCAATGGGAGAGCTGAAGACACTCAGTGGCCCTCTCTTTCTGAGAATGCACTTAGAACATGACCCTCCTCAAGCCCATCTTCATCCTCACTGAGTCCTAGTGCGGGAAACAGCGGTCCCTTCCGACCTCCTCTGCAGCTGGTAAACTTACTGGTTGTTATTCTTGCCGTGACTAATTCCAGGAAAGAAGAATAAGAAATGGCCAGTGTATAAGTTCTCATGGTGTTTACTCTAAGCAAGGACTTAAAGGCCAACCAATGAGTTCTTCAGAACTAGACAAATACAACTGCATTCTAATTCAAAACAACCATACTGTGTTCCATCTTGAAAACATCTCCTCTAGGATAATGATTCTTGATCATCAGAAAAACTATTATTTTGTTCATCTGCTTATCATAGATTCCCAGTGGGTGAGCCAAGAATGAGTTAGAGGTATGCAAGTCCTTGAGGCAGCCAGCAGGGCTGAGAGTCAGGATCCCAGGGCCAGTCACCTGCGGCCATGGGCAGCATTCTCAGCTTGCCCCACGAGGACATACTGTAATGTACACACAGAACATTACCACTTTCTAGATGTGTCATTATGTGAAAAAAAAGGGAACACTGCAGCATGTAACAGAAAAATTATCTGGGTAAGAGATTCTATCCATTAATGAAGGGTTACTAATAAACAACAGAAAATCATTTCGCGTCTCCCAATGACAATCAGACCATATGATGTTGAAGCATTTAACTCATCTGTATGCACCAATGGAGGATAGTTTGCAGTTAGAATCGACTCCCTGGGAGCACAGAAACTAATAATAGGAAACAACTTAGATAAGCTTAGGTAACTATTTAAGCCTTCAGAAAATAGTACTGTCTTTTCTATGGACCACTGTGAAGATGGGTCCCTACTCAGGTAGCCATAGAGTACCTCACCAACGCTCACATTTGCCTGCAAACGTTAAAGCTCAGGTGCTGCCCAGAAAGACCAAATACAGTTGCAGAGTTTCTCTTTTCCACATGCTCACCTATGTCTTCAAGACTAGTCAGTGTCTCTTAAGTGCTCTCCTTTCTTTTGTGGACTGGTCACCAATATAAACTGATTTGAGAAAGGTCTTAGGATGGGAAATCCCATCCTTAAGAGAATAATTCAGTCCGACTTTTTCCCTTTAAATAAAACTAGATTTTGTTTTTAATTAAAAGAATCGCTGGCTAATGAATAAAAGAAATTGCTTCAAAGAACCAGCTGCAACAGAAAGCTTTTAAGTGTTTTTTTTGGTGGCACCAGTCTTCAGTAAAAAAATTTATAGCCACGAACATATAGAATGTTCTTCCCATCTCAAACTCTCAATTAACAAGAGATCAAATTAATCTACAGAAGTCAACATCAAAGAGATTTTAAAATCTTTTGCACTTTTTAAAAACTCAGCAAAACATCCAAGACATACTGAATGACAGTAACATAGCTTTTAAAATGTACATTAAAAATGAAAACAAGTGATCAAAACCCACCTTGCAAACTACAGAGAACAAAGAAGTCTGAGGATGACTGAAGTCATTTTTGCCAGGAAACCAAACACACAGAAGCATGGAACAGAAAATCAAACAAATCCTAACACCTCTACATTATCCCATAATACTCCTACCAAAAACAATCCAGAAAAATCTCATCAGGAAAACCTGACCACCTCTTAGGAAGCAGGGAGAAGATGGGGTAAGTGTGGCGTAAAACTCCAGATCAAATTCAAGGTCTTAAAATGCCCCAAACTTCTACACATCTCTGTGAACTTGACCAATGCCAGGTATTAACCCGTGCAAAAAACTTGCACCTACAAGTCCTACCGGACCCAATGTGTCAAAACCACTGAGCCCTAGAATATAGCTTCACTATAACCATTGGGACAAAGCCTGGCCTACCAGTTTATGAAATGGCAATATTTATTAATAAAAGGCAAAAGCAAATATTTGAAACTCACTTCAGAGAAAGCATCCTGACTATCCCCTACTGTAACTGCTCAAAGTCACCAGCCAACAACATAAGAATCAAGAATGGCAGCAACTTCTGAGAAACTAAAAGCTCGGGAGGACGTATCACCATATTGGACAGGCTTGGCAAACACAGGTATCAGTCACATTCAGAGCAGTGGGAACACTGAGTCAGTAACGATTCTATGAGGGTTCAATGGAGTCATCAAGACGATCACTGACCAAGTCCATCATCTTCAGCCCCTCCAGCAGCTTGCAGTTCCTATTCTTCAGCCTGTGGGCTTCATCAATGACTACACAGCGCCATGGAATATTTCGCAGCTCAGGACAATCCGTCAAAATCATCTCAAATGTAGTGATGATGGCATGAAACTTATAGGACCCCTTTATCACTCGACCCTATGAGAACAGTTCTAAATTATTATTTAGGATTAGAGATTGCATTAACTTTGATTAATAAATAGCATAAAACAGATGTATTTATCTTTTGGGGACATCTTTATTTTACGTAACACCTGTATTTTGTTTTTCAGGTGTTTGGCAGGGGAGCTTTAAAAACTTTTTCCTTTATAAAGAAATCTGAAATTTGTTAGTAAAATTTCCTACCTAATTTCCCTACAGATCTTATGTAATAAAGTGCCATGAATTGTGGTCATTCCAGTTATAGCCTACAGACCCCAAAGAGGTGAAAAGCCAAGGGGATTAAGTACTAAGGTAGCTTTTAAAAACTTTACTACTGTTTTAAACCTTTTTTTTTTCTTGTAACTTAATTTTGACTATTGAAGTACTAAAATGAAAAAAAAAATTCACTTAGGGTAGAACTTTTAACTATCTCTCAAATGTAGAGATAAATACTAAAACAGATTTCAATTATTTTTCTCCTTGAAGTATTTAACTGTAGATTTTATACTTAAAGCAAAACTATAAAACAAAACTCTGTCCTATTACCAGTAATATGACTTCTCCTTACCACCTACAGCTTAAAACTATGTTAGCAGATACTATTCTTCCCTGTCATTTATAATGCTTTACTGTCGGTATCCTAGAATAACTGTATACAGGCAATAAAAATAAGTAAAAAATTGTACCAAGTGCTCCTAAGAGGGCAGAAGCTCTTCCCTTTGGGTATATTTCACTCATTGCATGCCTAGTAATTTTTACTTCTAGTAATAGTTTAACAAAATATTCTTTCCACTTATATTTAATAACACCATTTTTTGTTTAGCTTTTCTTAGGCTTGCAAAATAAAACCAATTAGCATATCAAAACATTAAATGATAAATATTTCATTTATTCTGATCAGATAATCTGAATGACCAAAGCTATACAAATTAGCCATACTTACAAGATGTGAAAATATAACACAACTGGGTAAGAAATCTAGAGCAAATTTCTCAATTTTGTAAAATCTAGACCTTCCCCCAAAATGTCATAGACCATTTTACTATCCAGTACCTTGAAACGTATATAACAGGCATAAAGAATACCACTTGTGACGTTTTACCTGGGGATCTTTGAAGTACATTTCATACAACTGAATGGTCCGACGACTAGCTTGACTCCCATGATACACAACCACGTTCAACTCTGTCCAGGTACGGAACTCCCTTTCCCAGTTGGGGATTGTGGACAATGGGGCAATTACTAAAAAAGGGCCATGGATTCCTTTCAAATATATCTCATAGAGAAATGTAATGGACTGGATAGTTTTTCCCAAACCCATTTCATCTGCTAAAATGCAGTTTCGCCTTTGGGAAGGAAATAAAACACAAAAAGTTTAGTAAGCACAAATATTAGACACTGCTTTCTTTTCACAAAATATATACTACTATAATCACAAATGCATATCTCAAATGTTCTCTTAGTTCGACCAAATACATTTCTTTTTCAACAAAATCCTCTAAGGCATAAAAATCATTTCTACATACTTCTATTAATATCTCTCCATTAATGTTTGTCAGATAAATATGAAGCATACTTCCAATCCTAGCTGTTCTTCATCATTCTTTTTAGACATTAAAGTGTGACATTACTTGATCAATATTTTCAGTGACTACAAAAGAGAACAGCTACAGGCCTTCATACAGGTGAAGAAAAACGTGCTGTACATACATGTTGTACCAATTGAAAAGTAGCCAGTTTACTCCCTCCAACTGGTATTCCCTGAGTTTGTTATTGTTTTTGTACTCCCTGGAACTCTCCGATTTCTTCCAATCATCAGCAGGAGGTCGCTCCTGTTTCAAATATAGTAAATCCCATTAGTGGTTTCTCCAAGGCCACACCACAGTAGGCTATTTTCAAATTAAATCCTTCACCGTTAGCCAAGTCTTACCACACGCTCTGTTTCTGGCTCCCTGGACATTAGTTTCTCAAACTCTTCGATCTTCGCTTGATCTATGTCCTGCCTTAGCTCCCAAGTGCTGTCTTCATATGGCAGGGAGCACCACTTCACCAGGTAGTGAGTCACCGGCTGGGCCAGATTGGAATAAATTAGAATTGGATTCATTGGACGGAAACACACACACACACACACACACACACACACACACACACACACACACCTACTTCCTGATAGATACTACACCCCAGCAACAGTGAGAGTGAATTGGGAGAAGTTTATTTAAAACTGCCACCATAACACAGTCATCCCTAGTTAAATCGTAACAAGTGTAAACTGGAAATAATATTACTGGGTATCATCAGAACCAGCTAATTTTTATCTAATTCACTGCTATGCTGAAAAGCCAAAAAATATGAAGAAATGGCCAGGAAATAACACAGCTGAATTTTAAGCCTTATTCTTATCTGTGCAAAATCATTTATCAGGTGTCTGCTTCAGACTTATATGGTAAATCATCATAATATGTTTACAATACTGGCTAGTTTCTTAAGGAATGAGAAACAAGCTTATTACCATCTCTGCCTTTTTGTATTCAATCACATTAAAATAAAGTATTTGAGGGGTGCCTGGCAGGCTCAGTCGGAAGAGCAGGCAACTCTTGATCTTGGGGATGTCAATTTGGGCCCCATGTTGACTGTAGAGATTACATAATTGAAACTTTAAAAAACAAACAAATAAATAATAAAGTGAGCTCTTGTAGACTTGGAAAACAAAATATTTTGGGTAATGCAGATCAACAGGATCTCCTTTGTCTTTCCTCTAGAAAATACTTGGGTTGTCAAGCATTCACTTCAAGATTAAGGTACTCTGACCTGGTAGTGATGTTAAAAACATTCACTGTACTACATAAATATGCGATAAAACAATTTTCTTTTAAGTACAGCCAAGTAAAGCTAGAAAAGTAAACATCACATTACAGATATTGTCCTTAAAAAATCATGGACTTCATGACACAGAGTTTAGGGGGGAAAAAAAAGGAAGCTCACTGCAGACTCTCACTAGATAAGCAAGATCTAAACATTTTATATAAAACTAACTTTACTTGAAGAAGCCAGGAATGACAGAACTCATGGTGGTGGATACATCATTACTGAGACAGTAAGCTCAGGCACTAGACTCGTCCTCACTTTTACCGCCCTAATCAACCATCCTTACAACCTCACAGAGTTTTGCAAAGCAACATGAGAAATGCCAAGATCTCATAAAGAGAATTATTTTACGTTGTCCTCTGTGCAGTACATTAAATGAGGTTCATCAGCTTCACTAAGGATGTACAATGTTAAGTAACATTAAATTCCATTCTGCTACATCTTACAGCACTCTTAATTATGTATGGGAAATCTGCGCTTCATTCTGGGTTTATACTAAACCGTACTGAATTCTTCTTTATTGATCACATTCTGAAATCATGTAAAATGCCGATGTATTTGGTTCATATTGAAAACTGATTTCTTTTAAAAGCTCTCACAGTAAACAAAGAACACATTTAGCACTATTATTAGGTCATAAAACTAAGAGTCAGTAAGTTTCAGTTAAATTTAGACCAACTGTATCACGATCCAAGGCTCTGACCAGGACGAGATCTAGGATTCTATAATCACTCTCTGTAAACACACATAAGCCGTCTGAGTCACTGCCCCCTAATACAAATGATCTTCTGTTACCTCTCCCCGCTCATCTGTGCTACGTGCAAAGTCCATTATCCGGTCAACCTCCACATAATCTGGATTAAAAAGCTCATCTTCAATCTGCACCAAAGGACAAAAAAGTTAAAATGTTTATTTAACTCCTGAGAGTAAACGTTATTTCACTTTTCGCCAGACAATAATATTTTGGGTCACAGCAAAATAAAACTGATATTTGGCAAATTCTATTATATTAATTGAAATGCTACAATTTAGCAAAATCATTCCCCATGAGGAAATCAGACTTCTCAGACTTTGTTAACTGGGTCTTTTAATTACTGTGTGAAACCTTTTTACTGTGAGAGAATGTTTAAGAATATTTTAAATGAAGTGTGAAATTACAATTCACTAATGAGCAATCCAAAAGGCTTATGGCATGCACTGCATTTAGCATTCTCGAAACTATGCTTGCAATAAAGACTCGGAGCCATGCACAGTAAGTACGATTGGAGTCTGAACTGCTGGAGTTGTCTGAGGCCTTCTAGCATCATTTACAGAATGCTATTCCAAAGCTAAAAACACTGAAACCAGTGAATTTCCTATTTTAGTGTGAACAGTTTAGTGGGTCTGGTCATCTTTGCCTATCAATATTAGTACCTCATTTGAATATAGTCTTATCATTAATCTAAGCATTCTAATGATTTATTTGCACTGAAAATAGAGCATCTGGCTAAAAATATTAAGGCTAAAGAAATGAGGCTTAAATAATTGGGTTATTTAGCCAACGCATTAACAATCTTTATAAAAGTATAGTAATACTAACTTGCTTGCAAGTTATCGCCTATAAAAGAATAAAGTAACAGAATATGGCTCAAAGAGAAATTACAGACTATGCCATACTTTAAAGAAGTCAGAGTCAGGCCAGTCAGAAAACAGAAGACATATTCATCAGTACCATAACTGCAATTAAAAGGCTTCTGCAAGACATATTAGAAGTCACTTAGACACTGTTCATATCCTCTAAATTACAGGTTGAAAAGATAAGCTGTTTGGTCACAGACGGCTCAAGGATAGCAAACATTCTCTGGGCTACTGTGTCCATTTAAAACATCTGGTTTGGGTCCTTTGAACTCTGAATTATGAAAAAAAGAATTAGAAATACAAAAATGTGTTTCAAATGCCTCGGGCCCTTACACAGCGTTGATTAGTAAGGCAAAAAATTCATTGAAATGTTCAGTTCATTTAAAATGTTAATGTACTAATGCACTGGCTTTGTCAAAAGCTTCTAGGTTCAGGCACACAACATGTATGCATTATTCATATACAGCATGAACACTGAAAACTTTCCATAAACTAGGTTTTGATGATAAAAGCTCCTTTTAAGACACCTTGTTCTTAAACAGCAGCTTTCATTGATGAATTAAAATCCTTCACCTTATTCCTGAACACTTCCAACCTGCTAGTGAGTAACCTGCATCATCGTGCATGAGATGCAATTTCCAATTTAAACACAGATTTCAGTGGCAGCGGACTTACAAGGGTGCCTAAGCTGAAACAAAGAATGCAAAAGCCGTCATAATTAAAAATGCCAAAGTAGCAGAACCATGGGACACCTGAAGCCGGGACTGTATATGGAACAGGGTGTGTGTGTGTGTGCGCGCGCATGTGCGTGCATGTGTGCCCGTTGTATGTGTGTGTCTGCGCATGTGTGTGCGTATGTGTGTCTGTCTGTAAACGAGAAAGAGAGGAAGGGAGTTGCTATCCTTTTGGGCTTGCCCTCAGATCACTTTTTCAGACTGGAGTTTATGCTACTTCCACTTGGGACAAAAATTAAGATTTCTAGTTGCCAAGTTACCACTCAAGATAATGTATTTCAGTTGTGGTACAGGTTATTCACATAGGGAGACCCAAAGAGATAAAGCTACATAGGTGGGGCTAGGTACAAATCCCTAAATTGCAACTGACACCAGCAGAGTCCAAACAAATTTCATAAACAGAACCAGGACTTAGGGATGGGGTTTGGGCCGGGGATGGGGGAGACAGCTACCACTACACTCTTTCCTTATCCCTACACTGATCCATAGAAAAAAAGTCAACAGAACATATGTCTCTTTCTAAAAGAAAGCCGATGATTTCAACTTGCCCAATGTCACCAACATTTAATCATCAAGAGGGGCACAAAAATAGGGGACTTTATGATATTTCTTAGGAACTGCCCTTCCAAAAAAAAAAAAAAACAAAACACTTAGATATTCTCCAAGAGGTGAGTCACATGTGATGACGCCATTCCCCTCAGTGTTAATTACTGTACTGCAAAGAAGCTGAATACTCAGATCAGGAAAGGTGGTGATGAGACATATGCCCAATAAAACCACCACCACCTAATCACACATCTAATACAAACTTTACAATCTGCCTGTTGGGAGCACGGAAATCAGATTCCAGGAGAACACAGACTTCTCACCTCAGATTATAAGGATTTTATGACATAAAAATACTGAACACTCTTCCGTCCTCACCCCTCCATGTCCAAAAAGGGGAGGGGGTGTGAAGTAGGTTGTTAAACAGGTATTATTTTGCATCAAATTTCACACTTCTTTACAGTTTACATTCTGTTAACTCCTTTATGGAGAGGAAAACTAATAAATCAGCAAGTTTAATCTTTCAGTGTGAAGGTTTCTCTTTTATCTTCCTGAGGCTGTAAGTGAAACCAAACTGGTGAGCAAAAGTCCAGAGACCCCAGTAAGTAGTCTGCAAAAGCATTTTTTAATGCAATCGAGTGGGCTGAAGGGGATCATAACACTTCTTTCAAAAAAATGCAGATTTTCTTCCCTGCCCTAGGTATGGTTACGTTTTCGTCATCAATAACTTAGGATAAAGCGAGACAGGCAAAGACACAACACCAATTTCTATACCATAGCACATCATTTGTAAGAATAAGTTTGGTAAAGTCTGTAATCAGGCATTAACCTGAACAGAAGAAATCGGCCACATACTTTCCTTAACAGAAGTAACTTATATTCTAGAAACTGTATTTAATAGTTACTGTAGAGTCTTTATACCTCACTAAGTCTTAATAGAACTTTTAACAGCTTTTATCATTATCTGCTAACTGTACTTTCATTACAAGATTTTAATGATACCATCATATTTCCACATAATATCATAGGGACCAGTATCTTCTAGACTAAGCAACAGGAAGAAAGAGAAATTTCCTGTTTACCAATTTTTTTTTAGCAATAACCAGTTACCAATATGCAAGTAACAGCACCAAATGAGGGAAACTAGTATTTCTTAGTAATTTGCTTAACCTAAAACTCAAAATTCAGAGCATTTTAATAAGGTTACTACTTAAGAAAATTAACTGGGTATTTCATACCTCTGAAAGGAATTTGTTCTGGCCCTGCTTTGCCTTAAATCGTTTGATCTTTTGCTGAATTCTCTTATCTTTTTCCAGATCTTCTACAGATGCCCATTGACAATGAAGATAAGAGCTAAAAGAATAAAATAATATACTTGAAACATGTAGAAAATAACCTTGTTATTCCCCCCAAATCAACTAAATAATTAATGAAATAAGCGGTTTACCTACTAATAGAGGCTGCTGATCAACACTCAATACAATTATTCATGTTTGAGAATAAGAAAAAAATCAATAATTGTGCCTGAAATCTGTCTTCCGTCCTGAGCTCCAGCTCTCTTATTTATCTCCCATTAAAAAAAGAAAAGGACCTACTAACAAAAGCTGTTTTCATAAGTGAACGGATTACACTTCAATACAAAACAATTAGCACTATAGGGTGGCCTTAATTATGAATTTACATTTTGAGCCTTTTATCATTAATTGAGAAATAAAAGGTTTTTATCAAGTTAAGAGAATTCTGATTTAAAACAGCAAAGGTAAACATAACTTAGTCCTTCCAGAGCAATCCAAAGGACGAAAACCCTCACCTACACTGAACACCCATGCCCCACCAGCCCCTGGGCAGTTTCTGCCCGCCCAGCCTCACTCTTCCAGGAGCTGTGAAATGCCGTCTCTTGGAACGCTGTGATTTTGTCGCTCTCTACTGTCTACCTGGTCCTCACACAGGGCAAGGCTCTCCTCCTCAGACTCCCACGGCCCGCTCCAAGCACAGGTGTTCTCTCTAACCCTATCTCGAACACTCTCACCCTCCCTCTTACTTCTCCGAGACTCAAAGGTATATAGTCAATATTTTATGGAAGCTTTGACATTCTTTGGTTTGCTATTTCAATATTCTTTTGTACCATCATTTTCTCCCTGCCCCAGATAGCCTGGACTATCTCTTATCTCTCTTTCTGGTGAGGACATTAAAAAGAAATGAGGTGCCTGAATATGCACCTATTTCAAAATCAAGGTACTACTACTCTTAGAAGTTACGCAGCCATTCTAAAATCTGTCAAAAATGATTAACGACATGGGAAAGGCTTACAATATTAAGTATCGTATCATTTATATTTATGTAAAGTCTAATATGCAAAAGGTAGGACTGATTTAGTCCTTGTACAACTGACTGAGGGAGATAAGGACGTTAAATACGTATGCCTTGATAGGCTAGGAGTCGATATAAAACCTGTACACACACGCACACAGAGAAAAGAGACTAGATGAAAATGCAACAATATGTTGATAATGATATTTTCTGGGTGGTAAGATTGCAAGTATTTTCTTTTCTACTTTCAAGTATTTTCCTAATTTTCAGTAAGTAATACGCAATACTGTTTCTGCATATTATCAAGAAACAAGTATTTTAAAAATAACTGAGTCTAATCTCCTTCTTGGATAGAAAAAGGCACAGGTGCAAGTCAACAATGTGTGTCTGCTGAGGTACACATGCTTTTCCAGCACCATCAGTGTGGCTGGAACGTGGGCACAGGCCTTTAGTGTCATTCTTCCTCTTGCAAACTGGGCTGAAATATTTGGATAGTGACTCTGTTTTACTAAATGGAGAAAAGCCACGGCCTCCTCCACTAATATCAGAAACAAGGCAAGGATGTCCACAGCTTCTACTATTATTCAATACTGTATTTGAGGCATTAGCCAATGTTGTTAGACAAGAGAAAACAACAAGGGGAAAAGTAATTGGAAAGTAAGAAATAAAACTATCTCTATTTGCAAACGGTATGATTATATTACTGGAAAACCCTAGAGAATCAATTTGAAAACTAATTCAAATAATAAAATGAAATAATTTAGCAGTGTACCAGGATATAAAATTAACACACAGAAATCAATAGCTTCCATTTACACAAACAACAGTAGAGAAAACCTCTTTTACGTTATCAACAAAGATTAAATGCTTAGTCATAAATCTTAACAAAAAATGTGTGAAATTTATATAAGGAAATATTTAAAACCCTTCTAAAAGACACAAAAATAGAGCTGAACCAACTAGAAAGACATCCTTATTTTTAGATGGCATGACACGTCATAAACCATAAATCCATAAATGCATAAACAAGCATTTTTTTAAAAGATTTTATTAATTTATTTGTCACAGAAAGAGCACAGGCAGGGAAAGAGCAGGCAGAGGGAGGAGCAGGCTCCCCACTGAGCAGAGAGCCCGATGTGGGACTCGATCCCAGGACCCTGGGATCATGACATGAGTCAAAGGCAGATGTTTAAAAACTGAGCCACCCAGGCGTCCCATAAACAAGCATTTTTATGGTGCTAGACAAGTTAATACTGACTTATATATAAAAATAAACATGCAAGAACATCCAAGAAAATACTAAAAAGGAAGAGTTTTTAGGGGAAACTACATAACCAGATATTAAAATAAAATTTAAGCCTTTATGAGTAAAACAGTGTGCTACTGGCTCAGGAACAGACAGGCAGACCAAAGGATTAAAATATGGTACAGGGCTCCTGGGTGGAGCACCTGATTCTTGATTTCAGCCCAGGTCAGCATCTCAGGATTATGAGATCAAGCCCAGTGCAGTGCTTGCTTGAGATTCTCTCTCTCCCTCTGCCCTGCCCCTGCTCACTCTCTTTAAAAAAAAAAAAAAAAGGTACAAATATGTTTCCAAATAAATATGTAAATTTAGTACATGATAAGGGTTACATCTCAAATCACCAGGACAAAGATGGACTTTTCAATAATGGTGTTAGAACAACAATATTTGGGAAAGTATAAAATTGGAACAAGAATTATTATACTTTATACCATACCCAAAATAAACACCAAGTGGATGATTAAGCCCCTATATACAGAAAACGAGAACATGCAGATACCAGAGGAAAACACAGCAAATTCCTCTTTAAGCTGGTGGTAGGGAAAAGCTTTCTAGCTATGGCTCAAGAGCAATAAGAGAAAAGATTAATAAATTTAACTACAAAAAAATTAATTTACAGTGCAATAAAAACAAAAAGTCAAAGGACCACTGAAACTGGGAAATCACAGTTGCAACATAGAACACAGAATAAGGACGAAAGCACAACAGAAAAGTGGGCAGAAGACATGAACACGCAACTGATTAAAGAAAATACAAAAATGGTCATAAAACTTACAAAAAGATATTCTCATTCATAAATTTAAAAAAAAAATCAAAAGCGAAATACAATTTCTCGCAAAAAGTGAAACCACCACACTACACTGGATAGGTTGTAGGCAGAGAGGTGGTCTCTTACATCGTCAGTAGGAATGCAGAGGGCCATACTCTTATGAAAGGGAATGTGGCAATACCTAACAAAACTACATTTATTTTCTCCTCTGAATACAGCAACCCCACTCCTAGGAATTCATCCTCAAACTGTGCCTCCAACAATCTGATAATATACAGGCATGAGAATATATGCTATAGCACTGTCTGTAGCTATAAAACATCGGAAGCCATTGACACGCCCACACACACAGGAGACTGGCTGGATGAGCGATGATACAGCCATGCCACGGAGTACTACACAGCAGTAACAAAGAATGAAGAAGACCTTATGAATCAATATTGAGTAACTTCCAAAATAGAGTATTATTAAAAAGCCAAGTGCAAATATCTACTGATCATTGCTATTTTTGTATGTAAGGAAAAGGGGGAAAATAATATTTTATATGTATAAAATATTTTTATGTATAAATATTTACACACACACACACACACACACACACACACACACACACTATCTGCATGTTCATGCCCAAAAAGTACAGAAAGGCTAAATCTGGGATTAATGAGACGGTAAGCAGGGATTGAGGGGTTGAGGGGAAGAGAAAAGGATGTGTCTTTGAGTACCCTTATGTAGAAGTTCTGACTTTTGAACCATGTGACCTTGAAATAAAGAAAATAAGTAAGATCAATAAGAATGGTGGGTAGTTGAGGCACCTGGGTGGCTCAGTCAGGTTAAGAGTCTGATTTTGATTTTGGCTCAGGTCATGATCTCACGGTCCTAGAATTGACCCCTGTGTCTGGCTTCCTGCTCAGCAGAGAGTCTGCCTGTCCCTTTCCAAACTCTGGCCTACCCCCTGCTTGTGCTCTCTCTTTCTCAAATAAACATATAAAATCTTGAAAAAAAAAAAAGAAAAGAAAAAGAATGATGGGGTGCTAAAATGGAATACAGATACAGGTAGAAACTAAAGACCAAACTGAGTATCAAAATAACACAGTCACCCTGAAAGGGGCGCAAGGGGAGGGGAAGAATTAACCCAAGGAAATTCTGAACCAAGTATTTAGCTTCTAAAAACCCTTTGGCTAAGCACAAAAAATTCTAAACACTGAATGAACTTTATACCTGGTAGCCTTCCTTTTCACAAAAAATATGATCTAGTAAATTAGAAAACACTTCCTATATATTCTAGAACTGACAAATAAACAAATACAGTAGAGATAATAAGAGCCAGGTGTCTCCTGGTTGAAGAAGGGAGTCATTACTATTGGAAGGTGAAAGGACTCAATGAACCCTGTCATGCTTCTGAAATAAAACCAAAATTGGGTGCCTGGGTGGCCCAGCTGTTAAGTTTGAGCCTTTGGCTCAGGTCATGATCCCAGGGTCCTGGGATCGAGCCCCGCATCGGGCTCCCTGCTTGACAGGAGGCCTGTTTCTCCTTCTCCCACCCCCCCATGCTTGTATCCCCTCTCTCGCTATGTCTCTGTCAAATTAATCTTTAAAATAATATGTAAAACCAAAACTATTGCTATAAAGGCATTGATTTTCACCACTGTTAGATAAGTAGACACGTAGGTACACAGAAGTTATGTGTGTATGTGTAACAAACATATGTGTGTACATGTAACCTGTATTGCATACATGTGCACGCACACGCATGGACATGTGCAGGGGGCCCACCTAGCCCTCTCCACGGAGAGGCCCCAGGAGCACTGACTCCCCTGCAGTAATGAGCACACCTAGGACTCAGATTGTGGTTTCTAAATGCCATTCTCCAGTAGAAACAACCAAGGCTTTTGGAGAAATTACCTATTCCAGGAATTAGGAAGTAAATTACAACATGAGTCTGGAATATCCTCTGGTGCCAGAGAGCAAGGAAGTACTCAAAGAAGGATGGGGACAAGGCAAAGGGAAATAGGACCCAGCCTGAAGGGGTTCCCACTGGTCAAACTTGAAATAATGTGAGCAAATAGTTTTATCATAAATAATGATATGATAATAATGATGGCCCACTGAATAAAATAAGACTCTGCAAGTCTTCAGAGCTACAAAGAAGCAAATTTAGGTCAAATTCTCCCTTACAGCAGGAACCCAACTAATACATTTAGAATGGGTGATAGAATTAGTAAATCACCACTTAGCAACCATTAGCACATTTAAGAGTCTCAAAAATATCTTTCCAGAAGATACTTTTTTAATTACAAAAAGGAAAATAGGAATTCTTTATCCCATTTTGCAATTTTTTTTGTAAATCTGAAATTATGTCAAAAAATAAAAGGTCAATGGAAACTGTTAATTTTATGGAAATTTTAATTTCCCTTAGAACTCAATACTATCAGACAGAAAAGCTCTTTCTCAGAACTACATGTGCATCATCTCCCATGAACGACAAACGATGGCAGGCCTCCCCTGGCCTGGCAGCGGTACCTAGTCACGAACCAGTCAAGCCCCTGAAGCTCTGCTTCTACAGGCTGTCCTACATGGATGCCTACTGGTGGTGCCACTTTGTGGGAATCAATACTTAAACTTCTCTGCTCTGTGTCTGCTTTGATAAGTCTACCGGAGAACTCACTCTGGCTAACGTAGTTATCTCCTCACCGATCCTGACACCTCCCTCAAATGACCCTGCAGGAAATCCCGTCATATGTATCATCTCTACACGCGCACACTCATCTTGCTCTAAGTACAAAATGATGACAACACCCGTCTAATACAGACCAAGCATTTTTTTTATTGCTGTATTCTGTATGTCACTGCACTCCCCCAATGACACTGGCAAGAGACTTCTGCATCTTTTCACTTGGGGAGGGGTCCTGCTCAGAAGTGCACAACTCTATTAGCTTATTAACACAGTGCCAGTTGCCACAAAGGAGGGTGACAGAAACCATGGGCCCGATGCTTTCACATTCTAACAGTAGGGTAAATTTTCTTAGGCTGTTTTGACAGCAACTCCCAGAAGCCTCTCTTTAAATTCTAGAATCTATTAATACGGTACTTGAGGTTTAATTTTTACATCATCCATGAAGACTTCTGTCCTTGTTCTGCGATGGTTGCTTAGACTAGAAAAAGGCTGCAAACTTCTTCAGCCAGATGACTACTGATCCCCATAACCACACTGCCTTTTCAAAATGAGTCTGGTCTTCAGTCTACAGTAAACAACAACAACCCACTGTGTTCTTAATTCAGTTTCCTAAAAAGTTATGCATTCGGATTTACTAAACAAAAAGAGACAAACAAAATCACAGCTGACTGCATTTCAAAATGTGAATGATGTCATGATTTTCTAGAGCCCTCCCCTGACAGTAGACATCTCATCTCAAGTGCCTGGCAGAGGAGGAAGAGTCACTCTCAGAGGACACGCAAATATTACTTTACTCACTTTTCTCTTATTGTAGGAGGTTTTATCCCTTCTGAAAAGAATTTCTTGGTTATACATGTAAGCTAGTCAACTTTTATACCAATCACACATTTTCCAGAAAAATTAAAATTCATGAAATTTCAAAGACAAAAGAGTTAGTAAGCAATGGCCTCCAAAGCACTAAATAAACCATACCAATATTTCCCAATTCCCACTTCCTGCTTCATTTTTCCAATTACTTTTAAAATCCTTATTTGGAACTTAATTGGGAATCCCGATTAAAAGGAAAAAAAGTCAGAGTTTACTTACAAGTTTTTGTATTTCACATAGAATTCCTCAACTTCTACCTCCTCTCCAGAGTCCTTCTGCAACAAAAGATAATTTTCAGGCACATGCTTAAAACCAACTATCAGAATAATCCAAAAGTAATGATTTACTCCCAAAGGAACACAAAACAGACAGGACCAAGGCAGCACGGGCCATTCTTGTGAGGATGAGTGCGGTGCGAGCTGAAGGCGGCCAGGGAGATGAGGACTCATGCACTTAGGCCCATGCTGCTACTCGATGGGCTACAGCTCCTACGACATGAATCATTTTAACTCCTCCCTAACCACATGCAGCTTCATTCACAACAACCTGACCCCAAACCTGGCTCTCTGCCAAACCCACAGTGTTAAGTAGACGCCAAGTGTACCATTTTCTCAGGCAGCAGCCAATTAGCAACTGCTCTCCTGAATGCCATATGTATTATTTTTGGCTGCCTCGTGGCAACTTTACATTGTGGGTTTTGTAATGTTTTAAAATATTTAAAAGACATTTATTCCTCCATATAGTTAATAACTCTAAACAAGAAACCATATAAAACTAAACCTTGTTCTTCTGCTGTAATATCAGTGCATCACAATTCACAGTTTTAGTTTTACTCAATGGTACAATTAAAATCTCTCAGACAAGATGTCTCACACACATAGCAGCCAAATAAAATTAACACTCCAACTACTACATTTAGGTAAGGTTAAAATCGTGATACGCATCAGCCGAATCAAGAGTTCAATGGTAAGATTATCTACACCATCTCCCTTGATCCCACCTACTGCTGTGTATGCAGGAGATACTGCTCAAATGATATTTTAAGTATCTCTTTCAATATTTTTTTCCCTTCTGGTTTTAGGCTGCTAAACAAGTCATAATATGTAATTTTCTCCTGGAACTTTGGATCAGATAAATCAGGGATGAAAATGTAAACACCACTTACAGAGGTTTAGGGCTTGCTTTTACACTCTTACAAGTGCACCCAAACCTGCCTGGAGGGTCACACTTGGCGAAGCTGCCTCAGAGATGCTCCGGAGAAAATTAAGGCAAGCAGGAACATGGCAGAGGACAAACAAAGGAGCAAAGACTTCTGGACTGGATGACGAGCAGGCACAGGCTCTGCTCCAAGAGCCTACAGTTTCCCTCAATCCCTAATCTCCAAGCTGCTATCAAAGATTGTGAACTTCAACTTTTTTTTAAAACCCTCACTTGTATCAGTTAAACCTAAAGTTTACACTGTTTCTTCCACCTGCGTAGAGATCAGCAATTAGAAGACAGGATACTCAAGTGTGTAGTCAAAGCCCATTCATAACTGGTTCAAACCTAACACCTATCAATGATCATAACCATAAACAGCTTTTTAACCAACATATAGAGAACACCATCAATACCCCAAATGTTTGGATGTCCAAAATAGGAAAAGAAATGTTTGTCAGATACCCTCAAAAACAGCAAGGTAAATCTGCAATCAATTTAGAAATAAGTTCTAGTCAATTCAAGTGACAATCCATCCAGCCCCCACTTTACTTTTTTAGAGCCCCAATGTTCCCTCTTCTACTCACACGTTTCAGCAGTCATTTGAAATGTATTATCTCTGCACACAACTGGCTATTCCAGTAGAAAGGCCAAGACAAATCAGAAGACAACCAGGGTAAAGGGAAAGCCAGCATGAGCCTAGATCCTTTAACACCTGTCACAGCATTATCATGAAATTCAGTCCTAGAATGGAATTCAAACATCTGGTCTACCATTTTTACTCTTTTGATGCTGACTATATTTCTTTCAGTTCAGAAAGGGTGTTTCAAAATTATGCTATCTTTGAAGTAATAAAACAACAACAAAATAAACAACAAAACAAAAACACAAGGTTTATCATTTCTAGGTCTATTATTTCCTGATTTCCTTCTTCCCAATCCTTCCTCCTACACTGTCTTTCTCATTGCATTATAAATAGTCTCACTGGCCCATTAATTTCTAAGTGGGCACCAAGGTACACAGGAACAACTCTGGAACCAGAGGGATAGTTTTCCTTCTGTCCAAATCCTGTTGCCAGAAAGCTCTGACTCAAAGACATCAGCTGTCCGTCCCAGGCTTTCATCAATACCCATTTTCTTGTCATGATCAGCTATTCCTCTAGGAACCTGCCGCGGGAATACCTAATAAGAAGGTCTAGAACTGTCTGAGGGGCAGCAATTAGGTTCCAAGGAGTTCTGTAGTAGCACCGGGAGCTGGTGTAAAATTCTACCAGGGCCTATTTCTTCTGGATGTCCCAAATTATAAGTTTATTCTTTGATTAAGTGCCCGCCCATACTGGATCACCTTCTTGCCCCGAGAGCTGTAAGTAGAGCTGTTTTGTACCTTTTGTTTCCCATAAATACGCTCCTGCTGACCTCTTCTCCTTTATTAATAGCAAAACAATTAACAAAAGTATGTGAATTCATAAGCCCTCAGACATTAATTATTCACTAAATGGCAGTTTAGCCTCTGGTGATAGTTGGAAACAGCCCCAACAACTACCCCCATGTCCAACTTTCAGACACCATTCTGTAATGGGCATAACCAATGAATAACTGACTCATAGCACTACTTCTGGACACGCATGCACGCACCTTTAAACCACACCTTTGAGAGCTCTCTAAAGCAATTTTATGTGTTCAATGGAACATTTAACAAAAATGTGTATATCTCATTAGACTCCAAAGCTAGTCTATGAAAATCCTTAATTCATATGAAATTTGAAGTTACAAATATATTAAGCTATACTTGTTCCCATCGTTCACAGGAACCAGAAACCTTGACCAGGTATTAAATCGACACCTTTGGCCACCTGGATTCTATAACAGCAATCTAGGTAAATGATAATCCTGCAGCCTAAAATAATGAATGACCTTTCCTAAGCATTTGCAGCTAAACTATAGTGCCAAAAGGGAAAATGCTGTTGCATAATTTACAACAGAAAGAGAGAACACCTCAATAAAGCAAATGTACAAATCATTTCCTCCTCCTGACCCAACCTATTCTACTCTACCAGAGATAGCAAATCATAGTTCACTTACGGAGAAAAGAGGACATAATAAATGCGATGAAGCATTTTGCCTGCTTTACATACTATTTGTTGTTGTTATTAGTGGGTTCAGCTGAAGAGGATTAAAACAAATTTAAAATTAGCTCTTAAGAAAACATATGGGATAACTTAAAGAAACAAAGAATTCCACGAAATAGAACCAGAATTCACTTTTAAAACTATTTTTGGCCTTCTGATACAAAAAGGATTCGAATCATCATTCCCCAAGGACGGATGGCTCCAAGCAGAAAAGGCTACATGATGGGCTAAATGTGGAAAATGAAAGAATTAAAACGTTGTACAATCCAAAAGTCCATTCTTAAATGTACCATAAAATTCAAGTACAAGAATTAGCGACATCCCTTCCGCTGGATCTCACGCACATGAATATGAGTTTAGAATGACACACAGGACTGAGCCGTCCCTAGTCAGCACGAGACGCTGAATCGTGGAGGCCCTGCCAGATGAGCTCTGCGTCTACATGACTCCCTCACAATGGGAAATGATTCTCAGGCTACAACGATGAGGTCAATGGACGTGGAAAACCATCATCTGAGTCCCCACTATGTGTCAGCACCATGGAGGGTACGCTCGGAGAGCTCCCGGCGAGTTTCTGTAGCCCTGCCAGGGGGAGATAAAGGCCTCTTCTCACAGCTACTTCTTCAATTATTCATGGTAAGAGGATGCAGACCAGCAGGCATAGCTAGAAGCCACAGGAAAATCTCAAATTTCCTTTTGTTTCTATTTGCCACACTTTCCTCCAATGTTAATAAAGCTGATAACTAAAGTAGCTATTTCAAGAACACGACCAGTAGAAAAAGCTGGTACCTGCTCATGTTTACAACGTTCGGACGGTTTTTATCACACTTTATGAAATACCAGTCACATACAAGCAAGATGCGTCAGTGGGCTCTACATCTCATCCGTACTTTATTTTATTTTTTTTAAGATTTTATTTATTTATTTGGCAGGGATAGAGGGAGAGAGAGAGAGCGAGCACAGGCAGACAGAGAGGCAGACAGAGGCAGAGGGAGAAGCAGGCTCCCTGCCGAGCAAGGAGCCCAATGTGGGACTCGCTCCCAGGATGCTGGGATCATGACCTGAGCTGAAGGCAGCTGCTTAACCAACTGAGCCACCCAGGCGTCCCTCATCCGTACTTTAAACCACACCTCAAGGCTCCCCTCCCCTTCCGGGGCAATTTCTCCATTCATCTTCACCATCCGAAAATTCCTACCTACTCAACAAACACTCTACCCTCCTATAAAAATCAGGTGATTTTTCACCTCCTATGAGAAAACCACCCCGGTTGTCCGTAAATGGTAATAATACCTATTTCCTAACCAAGGATACCTACCTCTCAAGGGTCATAAGAAAAGAAAATGAGTTTTAAAGTGCGCAAAGCAGAAAGAAAAAGCAATGTCCTACATAACCCGCACTCTAGGTAGCTCTGAATAATAGAGCTAATTACAACGTCCACCCCCAACCCTGCCAAGCATGTCCGCTGAAGCACCATCAACTAGGTGAGAAGCCCTACATCCCATCCAAACCACAGGCTGTTCACTCCAACAAGTCACTTCAATTCTGTGAAGGGGACTGTTCTTTGAAGCATGTCAAGGATTTAAATTTTACTACATATCTACAATTCGCAAATTACCTGTTCCAGAGTCATTAGCAGGACAAAAACACAACCTTTCTAATGAGTTAAACAGCGCTCATTTCTGCTTGAACAGGTGGGAAATTTGGTTGAAATTTCATCATTTAATCCATCAGAGAGGAAGTCGTCACGTTCAAAGAGTCAACAGAAAGCCACTCCATTATACCCCTGCTATCCCCTACACTCAATTTGAAAATATCTTGATATGTCATTCTTGATTATTTTCATGTGAACTAGAGTTGCATATTCTGATAAAAATCCACACTCTGAATAACACAATAGAAAAGCAAACAGTACTGCAACAAAGGTAAAGAGAAATGCCCTGCTGGTCTAATACCATTTTCAAGGGTCTCCAGACAGTAGCAAAGGTTCCCTATTTGATAAGCCTGGGGTCTCACGGATTCCTCCATGCCTCCTCTCCCTCAATGGGAAGTTACACTTTGTATACATCTCATATTTAAAAAAAAAAAAAAAAAAAAAAAAGAGAGAGAAAGGCTGATTTCCCACCAACCTGGAAAGCAAATACGAAAGAAAGAATTGCATTTGACAATGATTCAAGCTGAAAGACAGACGCCCTATATGTAAAGGATATCATTTTCTCAGGACACCGTAAATTGTATGCTGGAATATAGAGATGTATCTCGATGACTATGTAATTCTTCAAACAAAATAAAGCATTTCCTCCAACTGGGCAAGAGAGAGATGGTTGGGATGAAAGGGGGAATCTCGATCAGGGAAGAAAATGCAGTGTTACTGGACTACTTTGTCACTGAGGATATGTGTTCCTCATTGACAAAGTTACCAGACTCGTCTTTGCAAGACCAACATAAATTTTGACTAATTTTGAAGAAATCATATTGAAGAAAGTCATATTATCTTTTAAAACTACACTGAAGGGGCATCTGGCTGGCTCAATCAGTAAGAGCATGCAACTCTTGATCTTGGGGTTGTGAATTCAAGCCCGATGCTGGGTGTAGAGATTACTTTTTTTAAAAAAAGGAATCTTAAAAAAAAAAAATTATACTGGAAGCGGTTTTGTGTCTCACCTTTGCACTGAAAAATAAAAGATATCAGTGAGTATTTTAACTGGATATGAAGAATGTTACGAAAAGTATGAGAAAACACCTGCTCACTAAAATGATAAACCTCCATCTTGGGGGCGTCAGGGGCAGGCAGGAAACTTTCCTAAGGGAGATGAGGGGTAAATTCATGTCTATGATTTTTATGAATATTTTTGAAAAAGGCAGACTAAGCCTCTAAAAGCCCAATATAGTTCTTTGGTGACATCTGAGTCTCTTGTCTACTCTAAATGGTATAATAAAGCACTGACTGAAATTTCCATTTCATTTGGGGCTAAATATCCCCAAAGTTTTATATTTGGCTAGTAAATCAAACAGGATTAGAAATATCACCAAAAGTGTTATTGTACAATAGTGGTTGTTGTACATTAGTGAACTTTTTAAAGGAAATTATAAAGCAAAAAACAATTTAAGAGTCAGACATAGGTTTGGAGCACTCCAAATGGTGCTTACCTGTTTTTTTATTGAACGACTACTCATGATTTTTTCTACCACTGGACCTTCTGCATCGACAGATTCCTAAACAAAACAAAACAAAATCAAAGAGAGTAGAATAAATCAGTCCAAATGGAAATCTTTCATTCCATGCTATAAAAAAAAGAAATCATTCCCTTTGCACATCTATCCCCTTTAAATTCTTGCCCTTTATACCACTGGGTTCAAAGTCGCCAGTGGGAAATATGACTGAAAAGAACAAGACCCTCACTCTCCAGAAAGGCAAAAAGAAGATCTGTGTTTATTACTTCATGATTATGTGGTTTAATTACGTGGACTAGCATGGGTCCCTAAAGCCAGAGAACATTCAGAAACTCCAGCTGCCAAGAGAAAATAATCTCCGCATGAAAGCAGTCAAAAATATAACTTTTCCTCATCTATACCCATGGGGTAAATATAGTCATCATTTTGTTATTGTAGGCAGCTTTTATCTATGTTGGTCCCATAAAACGTTATATAACAACTTAACATAGCACAAATTACCAAATAAAGTAAAGAACTGCATTTAATATACTGTGCAACGGGTTACCAGTTTGTTAACTAAAGTACAGTAATGGTAACAAAAGGGCATTTTAAAAAAAAAAAGATCTTTACAATAATCAATCCTACGTTACTACCCATATTTGATACAAACTATTTTATCCATCATTTACATTGCACAGAAAATAAAGTATGCCCTGCTGGGCACTACAAGGCAGTAATTTCATAAAGGGGTTCCGACGGTGCCTAACAGCAGGAGACAAGCTTGAGTGGTTTATTAAAGTCCCAGAAGATGCAGCCCTGAATTCTTCAGAGGTAAATTCACCCTCCTTGCATCCTAGCTCTGACTCTTCCTCAGCACAGACCATTAATTCTCCAAAACTGTGTCAAATTACATATCATAGGCTTATATAAATAAGTTTCAGCAAGCAGGGCTTTCTAAAAGATACTGCTGCACAAGCACGGCCCCACAGCACATCAGCCAACAGTAGCTGAATGTTCTCCGGCTCAAATCCCAGGTTTCCAGCTAGGAGCTCTCCGGTCCACCTTCTCCAAGGCACGTGAGAACCACAAGGGAGGGCCGCTGACCTGCTGCTCCGACTGCGAGGTGTTGGAGGGGGAGTCTCTCCCAGCAGCGTCCGCATCATCTACCTCCTCGTCGGAAATCTTGAACTCCAAATCTTCCGTGTATCGCTTTCTCTTCACCTGCCTGCTGGAACGTCTCTTCTAAAACAGAAACAAACAAACATACCCAACAGAGCAGGTTTAAAAAGCCATCACTGACGTTCTTTATAACTTTTCAGATGGTACGATACACATGTACATTTTTTTTTAATTAATCTTGAAGAAAAGCTGATGAATTTAAGCTTGTACGTTGCCTAAGAAACCAGAGTGGCAACGAACATGACAGAGATGGGGGAAGTCTGGAGTCAGCCACCGGGGACTGGGCGAGGCTGGGCTGCTTCCAGCTACCAGACCTTCAGCCGGAGACTATAAGCAACCACATAACTGATTCTTTACTTGGGTGGCACATCGCTGAGAAGTGAAAACAGTACAGAAGCTGGATGACAGCTACATAGGAATTCCTTTTACTATTCTATTTCTGTATGTTTTAAAATTTTTCCTCTAATAAAAGGTCTGCAAAAGTAAAGGTATTAGAAGATAACCTGCAAATATAAAGTTCCACATAAATACTGAAATAGTACTTCAGAGGGCCATTTAAGTAAAAGGCCTGCATTTTAATTTTGGCAATAGTCTGAAAATTTTTGAAAAGATGAAGGACTAAATGGCAGAAGTGATAATGAATGACTACGAAAAGTAATTTTACTTTTTTTGGTTAAATTTTTTTTTTTTAACCACACTGATGAAAATGTGAAATCCTGGTAATAGTTATTACTATTACCTATTGCTAATAGGTATTAGTAAGATTATTGGCAAAATAGGTCCCCTGCCACCCCATGGTCAAAAGAACCCACTCCACCTCAGCAGGACAGTGTGGCCATGGCTATCAAAATTTAAAACATGCCCACCCTTTGACCTAGCAATGACGCTTCTAGTCAGGTACGTAACATATCTTCGGAATAGCTGCAAGATACCGCAATTGTTTTTTAGACCCAAACTTTTAGATATTCAGAAGAGCTGCAGGATAAATTGTAAAATAAAAAGAAAAGAAAGTCACATAATAAGAAGTAGCTTATAATTCTATATATGATCTCTTTGTGTGGCCCATCAATATATAAACTCAAGACAAGGACACTGAATGTTTTGTGTACTTCTCTATGACTCAGTGCACATTTCCTTAAAAAAAAAAAATGAACGTATATGTTTACGTTTTCAATCACACACAAAAAATCTGAAAAGACACATAAATTATTAGCAGCTATGAATTCTAGGGAGTGAAATGAATGGAGCAGGAGGAGTTTTACACTTTTTGTTCAAAATAATTCTGTATTGTTAGACCTTTCTGATGAAGAATTAGTTTTGTGAGTTAATGAAAAATGGGGAGGAATAACTTTTCATTAATATGTGTATTTGATAAAAGCTAACATAACTATAAAATGACATATGTAAGTTTAAGTCACTGGTAAGTGTAAGAGTATAGCTTGTAGATGAGTTTAGGAAGCACACAGAATGAGTAAAAATACTGAGAAAAGTAACACTAGTGAACCTTTTACTAAGAACTACAAAATAAAACTTTTTAAAAAAGTAAAAAAATTTTTTTAAAGATTTATTTATTTATTTATTTGACAGACAGGATCACAAGCAGGCAGAGAGAGAGAAGGAAGCAGGCTGCCTGCTAAGCAGAGAGCCCAATGCGGAGCTCGATCCCAGGATCCTGGGATCATGACCTGAGCTGAAGGCAGAGGCTTTAACCCACTGAGCCACCCAGGCAACCCCAAAATAAAACTTTTTAAAGAGACTCATGAATTGCAAAGTTGGTCAGTTAGGCAGAAAGGCAAGTCACCCCACCATGCAGAGCAGAGGAGGAACAAGCAAGACATTCGTGGCTCAAGTCAGGACCAAGGAAGCCTAGCACCTTGCCTCAAAGGGTAAGACAGTTTTTTTTGTTTTTGTTTTGTTTTGTGTTTTTAATGTTTCTGCTCTCTCTGCTCTCAAGAGGGAATGTGAGGCAGTTCACAGTGCCAACTCGATATAATATGACCATCAAATGAGTTGTTGGAGACTATGAGCACTTAGTCCTAACACAGTTGTGACTGTAGAGGGGCAAAGCACCTTTCTGACTCAAGGTTTGTGGGATAACCTCTTAGTAACAGACTTCCTAGCAGCTTAGACCAGCAGCAGTAGTAACATAAACCGGAGGTCCTCCACTGAACCTTCTTGTCAGCCCCGCCTGGAACCAATTCCAGGTTGGGGAAGGGGGAACCTCCCCCCACACCCCGCAAAAATCAGCAGGGGTTCTGCCATCTGTGACCCTTCCCCACACCACCAAGGCAGTTTAAACTTGTGGGCCATCAAAATGAGTGCTGAGTGTCTGAATTAGCCCAGATTCTCACTATGTGACCTTGGACATGTCTTTTGTGGACCTCAGTTTCCTGGTCTGCAGAATGGGGTTAATGATAGTTAACTATGTCATAAGTATACTTGAAGATCACATAAAGCAATTAGATTAAATAACAGAATTCACTGAAAACATTTAGAACAGTGCATGGTACATACGAATGCCAAATGAAATCAGTAGGTTTAAAGTCATCATTAACTAGCTCCGCCTTTCCAAAAAAATAAAAAATCAGAAAGCACTGAGGCTACAAGGTCAGACTACCCTGCACACAGCTTCCCTTCTCTCTTCACAAAGCTGATCTCTCTTCCTAACTCCTGCTCCTGTGCCCATTTAACCTCCCCTTACTTCTCAACTGTCCATTTCTTTCAGATATAAAAGGCTGTTAAGAGGAACAATATTTCAATTTTATAAAATTCAGCATAATATCTGTATTTCATCTAATATATCCATTTAACTAAATTGAAATGGACTGATCTATATTTTCCTCTTGTCGTCCTTCACCTAAGGAGGAATGTGCTACCAGTGATGCACCTGTGATGTTTTATCAGGCTGCCCTGGTTGGGGTCATGTCACAGTACTTCGTCCAGCCTAAGTAACTGAACAGCTTACAGGGAGCCTAAGACAAATCCCCTTTACACTAAATATCACTACTGAAGAAATGTTACAGTACAATAAAATAGGAAGCTTTTTGTTTTCTTGAGCAGAAATTTATGATTGGTGGACATAACTGTTTTACTTGTGGAAGTTTGTCCTCACATCAACTTGGATGCCCTCCTCATTCTCTCTCTCAAATAAATTAAAATCTAAAAAAATAAATAAAATAAAATACAATTAAATTAAATTAACCATAACTCAAAACTTCTGAACTGACACTAAAACAATAGGTCAACTTGTTAAACTTGGATTGCTTTAGAAAAGTTGCATATAATTAACATGGCTACACTAAAGAGAAGACTTACACATGCTTTCAATATCTCTCCGCAATAGTACTTTGAGATACAATTTTCAGTTTACATTATATGGCATTTACTAGTTTAAACCAATCACAGAAACCAAGAACTGTTAGCCCTTTATGCATAGGATACAGGAAGAAACAACAAACAGCAGACAGCATCACTTCCTGTGTCAGGAGACAGAAGAAGACCTGCCTTCAAACCCTGTGTGGTTGTGTATATGAGCTACTGAACCTGCAACAGTTATGCACTAGCCAATTAGAAAGGATGCACTGATGTTCATTTGAACAGACTGGCCTTTTTCTAGAACTGAAACGCAGAAGGAAAAAATGAGTATTTCATAAAGTCCAACTGTGTCTCTATAAATACAAACACTTTTAAGAAACAGCAGCGTTATTTGTGAGGAAACAATAGAATTTTCTTGACTTGTATGAATAAATCTGTTTAATGTTGTCCAAATACTACTGCCATAAAGGCCCTAGTTGAAGCAAACATGATGCAGGAAAAAACAGACTTGCGCATTAAAATAAAATTTAAAACCATCCAAATACTTTAGTTTAAAAGTCCCTAAGCAATTAAAAAAGACATCCACTTACCTTTCCTATCTCTTCAGTGATGTGTAAAAGGAAATTACAAAATTTACCCAAACGGCCAGAGGCATCACAAGTTAGTTAAAGAATCAAACCAAACCACATTAATTCACACGTACTCTATCTTTCCTCTCCTTTTTGGGCCCTCTTAGTTTAAGCCATTCCGTGACATTTTAGACATCAGGGAGTTCTACTAAAAAACAAACAAACAGGGTGCCCTGGGCTGGCTCAGCCAGAAGAGCACGTGACTCGTGATCTCAGGATTGTGGGTTTGAGCCTCACACTGGGTGCAAAGATTACTCAAAAATAAAATCTCTTAAACAAACAAAACAAAACCCTAACTTTCTGAAATTCTTTAGGAGAGAGCTGCAAATGGCATATTTTTTCTTTTCTAACTTTTAAGCGACTTGGTAGATAGTACAGATAGCAAGTACTTTGAGTGGACCAAATTCTCAGAAAAAGGCAAGCAGGTTGTTAGGGGCAGACTTCTGATTTGAGCAGGGCTCCTCAGTAACTGTTCCTTGATAACTTAGATGTCAGTCACTGAAGTGACATTCTTAGCCATCCCAGTGGAACATATTGGCATGCTTCCAGAGAACGTAACAAGGAAATAATTTTTAACAGTCACGTGGAAGGGCCTCTTACCTTGTAGTACAATCAGTGAAGGCAGTGTGCTTTACAGGCAAGAATCTAAATTCCTAATGTTTATTTCAGTTTTTCAACTGCTTCCTACAAAATTCTCCAAGAGTCAGGAGAATCTAATACTGAAAAGTTCTGCACCGCTGCCATCCAGAAAGTCACAAACTTGTTCACAGAAACTTATTATATGACTATAAAGCTCAACTCTGGCCTTCAAATGTCAGAAATCTTAAGACAAGCTACAGATTACACGTTGGTTTTTTTAATTCTGCAAAATAAAAGAATCGACAAGCAACCGAACATCAGAGAAAATGAGAAATGTGAAAGCAGCTTTACACAAACCAATATATCAACAATGTGTTAACATTAATATATACATCAACATCGAAAGATACATTTACAGAAGTAAATGAAGATCCTCCGTTTTCTTTATCACGGGGTCAAAGATGACAAAACCAAGAAGTCGGGGGTCTAATTTCGTGCTGGCCCCCAGCTCTCACCATTATGGCTCTAGTGTTCCAGACAACAATAAAGCCACCTTTAAAGCAGCTCTATAACAAAGACAGGGGAGGTCTAGTGTACTTGATACGCAGCTAAAGTTACCCATGCTAAATAACCAAGGCTCGGGATCAGAATGATGGTATTACCTGAACACCTGGGTCCTCATCTTCTTCAGGAGGAGGAGATGGTGGGGGCGTTTTGTCTAAGTCTGAATTTTCAGAACCTTCTGTTTTTCCCTTGTTGACCTTTTTCTTCAAAGCACTTGCTTCTGAATCAGGTTTCTTATTACTAGAATTCAAAGTGGATCACTTAGTGTTCACTTTTTAATGAGGTTTTCCACATGCCCCCATGCCTTATATTTCCCGCATTAATATCCCGAAAGTATCAATGACAACTGATAAATCGATGCACATTGGCCATTTACAGTTAAACGGCACTCTCAAGTAAGTTTTTACAGCAAAACCCCACAATGATGACCTCTGGCAAATATCTGACCTAATTAAAAAGAAATTTCATGCAAAAACTCCTAATACCACCCGGAGTACATTTGTTCTTCTAGACAATGCAAAATCCCTGCCAATACACCAAGGCATAATGAAAAATCAGATCAAGAAGTAGTTTTGCTATTAAGTTTTTAAGGTACAGAATGATTTTTTTTTTTAATGTCTCAGGAAACTACACTATAATGATCATTTCTTTGTGTCTCTTGCAGAGAGTTTTAAATACTCCTATTTAAGTCCTTTTCATAACCAACACTACTAGGTGTCCTCTATTATGTCATCCAGCTATATTATTATCCAATGACAGCCTTTTAAAATATAACAAAATATATGGCAATTTCCTGTACTACATAATTTTACTTAATGCTGTCTTCTTCATTTAAAATAATCTTTATTTTGGTGCTAGGCATTTTTGACGCAGTCACAATAGCCTCTCCTTCAAAAGCTAGGTCTCTGAAATACAAAAATATAGCAAGGCGACCCCAATAATTAAAGTGCATGTTCCATACTATGTTTCTGTCAAACGTTAATAGGATTTGAATGTTACATAAGTCAAAAGACATGAATGAACTCTAAGAAAAAAATTTTTTTTTAATTTAACTTTACCGTTACCTTTAGAACCTTCATTTGACATTCTTTTAGAATGTACATTTAATGGTATCTTCCATTCCAATTTCCAAACAAGCCCCAAGGTTTTCTAACATTATCATGTTATCCAACATTTAAATTCATCTAACCTTGGTAATGATTACATTTATTATTTCTGGAAAACCTAAAATTCTAAGAAACTTGAAAAAAAGATGTATTTCAAAAGCCTTTAAAAAGTTTATTTATTGAAGTTTATAAATTCCAGAAAAGTATGCTGACAGAATGCATTAAACAGCATTTTTTTCAGCCTCAGTTACTACAAAGGACACCAAGACATCTCTATCGCTTTTATTTCAATAAAACATAACACGTATAATATTTCAGAAGTATGTTAGTATAATAAAGTATCCATCACTCACCTAAAATTTCTATCATGAGTAAATAAAATATTTGGTAATCCTAAACTAGTTCTTTCTAAATACTCAGAGCTTGTTTTTATTTTGTGAACATTGTAGCATGGTAAATAGCCACATAGGGAAGTAACTTAAAAGAATTCAAGATTACAGCAAAGGGCAGTTAGATTTAAAGATTTTTTTTTATTTAAAAAAAAATTTTTTAAAGGCAGTGTCTGAAAAACTTGAAGTCCCCAAAAGATTCATGGAAATAATAATATTTTTTAAATTAAAAAAAAAAAATCCATACAACAGTTCCTCATCCAACTGTCCTAGTGTTTACGCTACACATGGACAGAAGTCTCCCCTACTATGAGGCTCCATTTCCAGCATTTATTTCCGCTCTAACTGCCACAAATTATACAATACTACAGCTGAACGCTGGGCCCCTTTCCTTTCATCTGCACGCCAAGAGCAATCAGATTACCCTGGTAACCAGCGGTCACATGACCAGCACCTGCTCTTTTGGCTGGATGCCACTGACTAAAGCCATCTGCTTCCCTCAATCAGCTTTCAAACATTCTCAACACCTGCGCTGCAGTGTTTTGTGGTTTCTTTTATCAAATCAGTGCAAAACTGCTTCCAAAACTTTACATATTTCTCAAATTTGTTTAAATCAGAGGTAGGCCTGTCACAGAGTTGAACCACTGCCAGGTAAAGTAAGTCGGCAGCCGGTGCTTTTCACGGTGACCTCTCCACACCAGAACGAAGTACACAATTTAATTTAGTGGGGTTACTGCACCCTGTGTGAACTATCCTATAGGAGTAAAAAGGCTTACTGTCTTAGAGCCACCAGAGCCCAGGTTTGATGAAATATCAATTTGCCGAAGGAGAGAAGTGCTAATGATTTTCCATCTGCCCTTCCCATGAATGAACTATGTGGAAGCTCCAAGGCTGTTAAAAGTCAGACAAGACCTCTCCAAATGCTTCGGAAGAAAAAGCCTGTAGCCAAGGGAAGCACTCACCCCAGATCTGATTACTGAAAGATTTCTAAACTCATTAGACTTTGCGCTATTAACATTGCTCAGAGACAGCTAAGCATTTCTACACTGACATCTTCTCATGACATCAATATACAAATCAAAAACATGTCAAGAAGTCAAAAAAAGCTACAAAATCTTCATTGTCCAACCCAAAGACATTACAATTGAGGACAAGATGAAGTTACTTTGATTTTTAAACCGCCTTTGCTACTGTGCAAGAAGCTCATTTGGATTTTCAACTAAGTGTTATATTAAAACTGCTCTGTCCCCAGAAAAAGCCAAAGTCAGAATTTTTAACAAATGAGGTGTAATGAAGAACGGTGCTTTGCGCACTGATGAGGGTCAGACACACCTTAGTTCAAGTTCTGACTCTGTCATGTAGAACCTTTTCTGTCTGGGACCTGGGACAAGCCACTCCATTTCCCTGCGCCTCCGTTTCTTCTTCTGTAAAAGGAGGTTAGAAATTCTATCTTCCTCCAAGATTCATTAGGAGGTCTAAGTGAGATAGTGGATGAAGGCCTTGGCAATGTCTGACACAAATGGCCAAGGACGCACACACATCCGGAAGATATGCAGCTGGGAACGTGTTCTGAAACGTCTGCAAACAAATCCTCTGACATGACTCAGACCCGCTTGGGCCAAATCAACTGAAGACTGAGAGACAGAACCCCACCTTGCTACAGATCATTTCCTCTAAGCAATATGAGAAGGAAGGCCCTTTGTCCACAGTGCCCAACACAAGCTGGAAGAACAAACCAGCAGACAATCTCAAAGGCCGGTCCTCTCCAAGCCCAGGACCACTGCTCCAGCCCAGGCAGGTGTCGTCTCCCACTTTGCCCATCACAACTGCCCACACCCCCTCCGACTGCTGCCTCTGGGGTCCCACGGGCAGCGTGGCCACCTCTCAGACCGCTGGGGAAAGGGCACACAGTGCACCTCCACTGTCGTGATGTAAACTGCTCCGGCGCAAAGCTAGTCTTTTCTAATGTCAGAGCCAAAACACAGCCATACAAACATTCCTCTCCCAAATTACAATTTGGAAAGCTGGAAGGTACAAACAGGACAGTCCTCCCGTTGAGGGTAAGAGAATGTTACTGATCAGAAACATCCCTTAAGCTGACACTCCAATATTGAGAACCGGGCCACCGAGTGGCTTGGCACAGTCCACAGAACCTCTAGCAGCTGCGTGCTGGCTGCTCACGGGTGTAGGTGATACTGGCCTCCACAAGGTGACCTGCCGGCGAGGATCACAAGAAGACTGGGGGCGTGCAGGGACCACTATCTCACTCCAGCCCTAACCGGCCTCCGCCCCGGAGAAATCCTGTCTGCTTCCATTCTGCTCTCCCAAACCCACTCTGCTTCCACATTTCCTAATTCAGGGATGTGGCGCTGCCACCAAAACCAACACCAACCCACCCTCTACGCATCACCACGGTGACCAGCTGCGGTATAGACCTGACCGCACCATCCTGCCTGAAGTCCTATCCCATGTTTAACAGGCCTGCCAGTCTGCACTGGCTTGTCAGGCCTTCTGCAGCATCTGCAAATGGCAACAGTATATTTCTACTCTTTTCACACCCCAAACCCCCCACTCACCTTTATGCTGCCGACACCCAGAACTGCTCCCTGAGGGACCCACCTGTTTCTTCCACCTCCTTTCCCCTCCCCACTCCACCTACGGCCATCACACACTCAGGGAAGCCTCTCCTAGCCAACGCAGACCGGATCACCAGCCGCATGTCATATGGACCCCACACAAGGAAGGGGTATTTAAAATATACAAAATGTGGCGGTCGCACTCCCGCAGTGATCCAAAACCAAAGCTGTACGTGGGCCTGAGTGTGTGTGTGAGTGCAGGTCTTTCCCCAACCAGCCCTTAAGCTCAGAAAGAGGAAGAAGTCTGTCTTATTTATCTTAATTTTCCTGGTGCCTGGTCAGGTAGGCTCCTTATCAATTTTAGCAGATCAATTTCACTAAAGAGCACAAGTCACAGCCACGACAGCACTCACATATACAGCCCTTATGATGTGCCAGTGCTTTTCTCATTAACTCATTTAAGAAAACCCCACAGATTCTATCTTTATGATGAAAGACCTATGAGGCTCAGTAAAATAGGACTGACGTGCTACCGAAATAGAGTGAAACTTGGCAAGTTTTCAAAACCAGTACATCGCTATACGCCCCCCCCCCCCACCAAGTCCTTTTATTTCCTCAGCCTTATCTCCGCCATTGCTGGTGTGACCGAGATATGGAGCCACCCACTCCCGAGGCCAGGCAAACCCCTACACCCTCAGAAGCAGCACATTTCTCTGGGGACGGTGCTAGTAGTCTGAAGGACCTATTTCCATTGTGCACTTTACCATGAGAGCCGGTCACACGGGTGGCCAGCTGGACGTGCTGAGGGTCCACAGCTTAGTGACATTTAGGTCACCACCATTAGACCAGGCTCTAAAAAGTGCTATAATGGCCCCCAGTATGGTCAAAACACAAGCCGCCTTGATGAGAACTCTGAGAACCCAAACTTTATCTTCAGAGAACACATGTTATATGGAGGGATGAACTAAGGACACTCCATACCCTTTACGGAAGAGTTTGTAGTCAGCTTCCAACTGTAAGGGTCTACACTGAAGGGCTACGTGGCGGGACCTAAAACGGGGTGGCAAGACCTCATTCCACCAAAGACATAGCACAGGGATAACGAATTCTTTTTGGTGAGAACAAGTATACGCTTTTTAAACAAGCCAAGGGCCAGAACTTACTAGAAATCCCACTAGCTGCCCTGGTGTCTTGCAAAACAGAATGCAGTTAAACACTGATCAGCATCGGCCGAGGGACCTAAGTCCTCCACAAAAAGGCAGTTTGAAGAGGAACCACAGGTGATGAGCATATGGTTCGTGAAGGTCTGGACAACGGGTGGGAATCCTCCATCAGTCAGACACTTCAGATGGAAGAAGTCCGTGAAGAGTCGCCTCACCCTGGGGAAAATCAACCTTGGGGCTTAGGTCGTGAGGATTAATCAGATCTGTTTGCAAGGACTCAAGCCGAAATGTCATATTATAATCTTTTAAAAGAAGAGTAAAAGCTATTGAAAAATATCCTTATATTTTATATGCTCAAAAGGCTTTTTAATAAAGACTCAAAACTAATGGATGAGAAGCCAGAGGCGAGAGAGACGTTCCTGGCATAGGACGTTTGCAGTGTGCTCCAGCTCTAAAAGATCCAGGCTGCCGTAAGAAAAACTGCAGTAAAGCTGTGAGGGTCAAGGGCCCAGTCATGGTGGAGAGAAAAGCATCGAGCCTCTCAACTTGAGTGTAGGATTCTCCTCTAAGTTTCTGAACCATGAGAAAGAAATTTAAAAGAGGAAGAAGTGAAGGAAAAAAGAGACAAGATAAAGCACTAAGCTCAAAAGTGTCAATTAAGGCAACATAAAATAGGATACATCAAGTAA
This sequence comes from Mustela erminea, assembly GCF_009829155.1. NCBI lineage: Eukaryota > Metazoa > Chordata > Mammalia > Carnivora > Mustelidae > Mustela > Mustela erminea. Next base: position 13,469,084 of record NC_045629.1, on the reverse strand, counting down.
AATTAAAGCCACAAAACAAAATAAAAATTTTAGAGAAAGTCCTTGGGCCAAGATTTATGCAGTGGCTGAACTAGAATGTAATGAAATGCCGGTGACAGAATAAACTAATGACGAAGAGATAAACTGCGCAGCAGACAGTGGACACAAAGGCCAGCTCCTTCCCACAAAGGTGATCAGAGCCGCCGAGGTGAAGGGGAAGGCCTGGGAGCACTCGGGAGAGGCTCCACAGGGCGATCTTGGGCAGACAGCATCTGGGAGCATCTGGGCGGGATGGGGGGATGGGGGGGATGGAGCACCAGCCTTGACCTGAGCTCTGTGCCCTCGGGCCGGCCAGGCAGCCTATGGATGCTGAGCTGCCTGCTGGGGGTCACATGCGTCACTCCAAGGGGGTGCCCAGCCCCCCCCCCCCCCCCCCCCCCCCCCGCCAGCTCCTAAATTCCACCTAGAAATTCTTCACCCAGCTCTTCTGGTTGAGAAAGAGAAAGAAGAGTTGAGAAAAAGAGAGAGAAGGGGAGGGGATTCTATTTTATTTCTGAACAACAAACATAGGACTTCAGTGACAAATTAATAGCGTTTTTTTTTTAAGTTCCTTGAAAGTCACTGGATGAAAACACCTCTAAGACATTGAATTTAATCTAAATTGTTACCTTAAATAGCTCTTCTAGCATCAAGTACTCCTTAAGTATATTAACCATGCTGAATTTTTAGGAAAGAACAAAGAAAGTTAGAAAAGATACAAAAACCTAATTTGCTTTCATTTAAAATAAAAGTATATTTCAACTCAACGTGCCTCACTTTTACATTTTACAATCAAACCTTCCAAGCATGAAGAAGCTGAGGGCCTGACAGGCAACACGTTCAGCTAGAGACGTGGCATTGCTAAGACGGGAGCCATACCTGTCTTGTTCCTGGGCCCAGGTCTGAGTCCGAGACCTGGCCTAAGGCATCCAACCTCCTCACACTAACCTCCTCACACACTCTCTCTAAGAGTCCAGTGCATGCCTGGCCTTTTGGGGGTACACTTCAGACCTCGACCTGTCCTGGTGAATGTCTTCTGTTACCTGGGACTATCTCTGGGGCCCCTGGTTCATCAGAACCCAGTCCTGAGGACAGCTACAGGGTTGCTGCCCCTTATTTAAAGGAGGAGGAAAGAAGGGAGGGAAAGAAAGTATAATAAAAAGCTAGAAAGCCTTCTAAACAGCCAAATTCATTTTTAATATATTAAATATATTGGGGGGAAACTCCTCATGTAGTCAAGAATTGTCATTGAAAACCTCAGGGTCACTGAGTTTTATGGACTGAATTAAGGTCTGCCAGTGACCAGGAAAAGAACTCTAGTTAGCTAACACGTTATCACATCCCAGAAGCCAACATGAACACCAGCCGCTCTGGCTACATGGCACCGCCTGGCACTGTGATGGAACATAAAGAATTGAGTAAATCAGACATTACAAAATGGATGCAAATAGTACACCCTTATCCTAGAGCATATCCCCCAAGTGCCAACTGTCAGTGTCCAATTCTCAGATGCCACTCTTATTTTTAGGCACTGTGCTCCCATGACCCCAGAGGGCTGATGCTGGGCTAACTGTGGCAGTTAGAACCCCATCCCCTGGATTCATAAGGATCTTCTCAGATCGGCCAGCATGGCCAACACAACAAGTGAGATGGGCAGCTTGTCCACATTTTAAACAGGTGCCACAGGTAGGCAGAGAACTAGGCAGAGCAAACAGTAAAACCCACAAGGAGAAAATACTCCCACCCATCCTAACAGGAGAAGCCGAAGGACCATGACGTTATACTGTTCATACAGGCTTCGGGGCTACATACACAATTAGCATTCTAATGGAAGTTCAAGTTCTCTCTCCAACATCAAAAGTAAGAAGAATGGTGTCTTTTTTAATTCATACTACTTCCCCAGTTAAGATTCTTTTTTTTTTTTTTTAATTTATTTGAACGAGAGTTGGGGGTGGGCAGAGGAAGAGGGAGGAGCAGACTCCCCGTTGGGCTCCATCCCAGGACTCCAAGACCATGACCTGAGCAAAAGGCAAATGCTTAACCAACTGAGCGCCCCAGGACCGGCACCCCTGCCACCTGTGTCCCAGTTAACATTTTAAAGCTAGGCCACACAGACTTGTATGAGAAGCTGGAGGGAGGGCTGGTGCTTCAGATGGCTGATGACGTGCTCACGGTGGATCTGCACAGCATCTAGACTTGAAGGGGCCCTTACCTGGGTGGGCAGAAGACAACTAGCAGAAAGATCTTTCTATATCATGTGACAAATTTTGCATTTGTACAGATTTTCATACCTTTCAAAAGCATTTTCATATATGGACTTTTTTTTTTTTTTTTTTTAAAGAGAGAGAGGGAAATAGGCTCCCCGCTGAGCTGAGAGTCCAATGCTGGGCCTGACCCCAGGACCCTGAGATCATGACCTGAGTGGAAAGCAGAGGCCCAACCCACTGAGCCTCCCAGGCGTCCCTTATATGGACATTTTTAATAATCATTTAAAAAAAAAAAAATCAGCCTAGGACTCCTCCTGCTCTTTATCCTCCGTTCTAAGGTCACCACCACAATGTAGAATGGCAACATGTGCCCCGCCCTAAAATGCCACTTAAGAAAGTCTTTGAAGGAACACGTCTCTAGAAATAACCCCCTTTAGCATTCCACTGCCACCACCAGCCTCCTCCCCAATTCAACTTCCATCACATGGGCACAATGAGAGTTGGAAGCAGGGTCGAAGCCACACTCTCCCACATCAACCACAGAGGCAGCAGGCCACCACTCTCAAGCCCACCCCAGCTCCCTGGACAGGCAGAAACAAAGGTCAGCCAGGCCCAGTGCAGTCCCTCCCTGCATCTAGCACAGGGAAGGAGTCAGCAGAACCTGCTTTGTAAGGGTCAGTGGTGCTGGGCATTCTCTTGCCCCGAGGACTAGCAAACAAACCACGTGTTGCTAAATCTAGCACAGTCTGTACTAAAAAGTGCCTGATGACTACTCCCTCCCTGCTCACTCAGCCAACTGAGGACAAATCGGATGGAGGAAGGGTGATAAGGTGGCCTGTCACTGAGAAGAGAAAGACTTTGAGATGGTCATCCTGAAGCAAAAGAAGGATTTGGGATTAAGAGCCAATGGTGGGGCGCCTGGGTGGCTCAGTCAGTTAGGCATCTGACTCTTGATCTTGGCTCAGGTCATGATCTCACGGTTGTGGGATTGAGCCCTGAGACTCAATCTCATCCCCACCCTCAGTGGGGAGTCTGCTTGAGATCCTCTCTCTCAACCCCTCCCCCTGCTCACATGCTCTCTCTCAAATAAATCAATCCTTAAAAAAAAAAAAAAGAGAGAAAGAGAGAGAAAGAAAGACTCTCAATAGCCCCCTTTCAAAGAGAAGAGAACCTCTGAGACCACCAGGGAAGGCAGCTACCTACCTGGTATCCCTGACCTGGAGCTTGGATTTAATGAACCAGAGACTGGTAGGGCAGACCAGGGGCAGAGAAGCACAACGCCCACAGGCACATTTTCCCCCTTGTTCCTCTCCAATGCTGAAAGGGCTCGAAAGTCCATTTTGTGACCACACGTTAAAAAAATCTGTACCCTCTTCTGCAGGCACACTGTTTAAAATACCTAATTCAGTATTTCCAATTATCCAATGCCACAAATCAAAACTAAATCATAGGATATAAAAGAAAGAACAAAGAAACAGAAGAAAATCTGCGGGTTTAATTTACTTTATTACCTACGTACCTGAGGGAGAGGTATCTTGACTCTCCAGGCTTTCTGTACTGATTAAGCAAAACTAGTTTAATGGTTTGCTTTTGTGTCTAATCTCTGCTGAGAAATTTTATGTGTATAAGAGCACACTATATAAACTATGTACTAGGTTACCAAACATAAACCACCACGGGGCTTGTTGGCTGAATAAAAATATTCCTCAGGTAAAACGCTGCTACTTTCTTAGATCCTCAGAGGAAAGTTGCCACATTAATAATGATAATGACAGTGTGGTTTGCCAAAAATATACTCTACATGTTTTTGGTACTTTGTGTTTTTGAAAAATAAGAGTGGTACATCTGCCGTCCACTTAAAATATTGCGTCCATCCTCCTTGAGAAACGGCATTTTAGTTTCCTGAGGCTGGGAAACGGCAAGGAAGCTGCACCAGAAGCGAGTCTCCACGGCTCCCTTGAACCAGGGCTTCACCAGGCAAGTCACAACCTCGGGCCAAGTTCCCTTCTTTATGCCCATTCAAAGAGTCTTTATAGAGCTAAATGGACCACTAAATCCTTCAAGAGTCATTCAAAGGAAGCGCTTCCTCCAAATTCTCTCTCACTGCACAAGGCCCATGCTTACACAACAGAAAACACACTGAAGAGAAGAATGCAAAATTCTCCTGTTTCAGCTCCTTGAATTCTTCCAATATGCAAAATGGTATCCCCTCCAGCCCACAAATGTCTTAGCTCTTATTTTCAATATTTACTGCCAATATTTGAAGGCTATAAGGACACCTGGGGAGAGCACCAGGAAAAAAAATGGGTAGAAAAATATATATTTAACATAAAAGGGAAAGAGGAAAGAAAGATACATTTCTAATAGGAAAGTGGAATGTGGCCCATTTTTCTACTTATTAAGATTTTAAATGTCTTTTCCTGAAGTGCTGAATACCTTTTTCTGTTTCTCTATCATTCTATGTCCCAGCTTCTAGGTGGATTCTGTGAGTTTTTCTGCACAGGCAAGGCAATATCATTGTATGTGGGTTGCCAAAAGGGCCAGTTTGCTGGGAATGGCCACAAATGCAAGCCCCAGCCGCCTTCCGGAATGCAGGAGAATGGCAGGTGGTGAGACAGACATCCCAAAGGCATAGAGTCAGACCCCTGAGGACAGCCACCCTTTCTAAATGTGCTCTAGCATCGAGAGTGTGTGACTGAGGCAGAACAAGCTCTCTCCCTGCCACAGACATAACACAGAGCCAGGCAGACCAGCAGTGGTTACTTCTGTCACCGCCCGCTCAGAGAGCGTTATTTGTTTGCGGAACGTCACCAATGATCCGGCATCCAGGGCCGAGTGGGAAAGATGCGAGCAGTTCTACGCTAAATTTTTCATTTCACTTCTGTTTATTCCCTTCTATTTCAGCCCTCTGTAGGAAAATTATTTTCTGTATAAACAAATTCATCAAGTTAACTTATTCAAGGATGGAAATAACTGGTATCACATAACATTTTGCAAAACAAAATTGCCACTGCTGTATTCCAGTGCTTAAAAGCAAACTGCTATGGCAATTCAACCCCAGTGCTAACATAACCCAAACCCCCTATTACCTTCATCACTGCATATTCAATTTACATAATTATTCTGCTATGCTATTCAGAATTTACATGTAGTTGTATAGCATTCTACTTATCTGCACTTCAGGGACATGATTTCCTTCCTAGATTCAGCAGAACGCAAGACCACAACTTGACATACTCAATTCATCTGGCCAGTAGAAACTGTGGCTCAACAAAATAATGGGTTGGTTTGTTAATTTACTGAAAATCTCTATTCGATTACCATCTTCTTGGACAGCCACCTCCATCTGACCATCAATGACAGGAAAGCCTCCCGGGATGTCCTCATCACACTCTGTCATGACTCAGCAGGTGGCCCAACAAGTAACCGGTCAAGTCACCAAGGCCAACAGAGGTCCTCCAAACACTCCTGGCACCCCTCAACAGGGCCCATGTCTCTGGGCCCCGTTACAGCAGCCCCCATTCTGCATGAACTTCCCAACACTCAATGGAAATGTTCCATTTGATTATCTGCACACCACTTGGGGATTAACAACTGTCACCTCTAGGAGGCATCCACTGAACTATGACCCTAAGGCAATGGGGGGGGGGTGGTGCCCAACACTCTTCCTGGGAGAAAATAATCACATGCCCTCTCTCCTATCAAAAACATGTGACTCTAATGCAAAGCCATTACTCGGATTCAGCAATGCCAAAAATTTACTCTGCACAGACAATTCAAACTTAAGGATGAGCAGCTGAGAGCACACACTGGAATTTTCTCTCGTGGGTAAACAGAGGGCCTCTCTCCGCACCGAGGCAGCCCAGGTGATCAGAACTGACTGGATCTGATGCCCCAAGTTCCTAACACTTGTTTACAGCTGTTGGGAAATTTTCAGTAAGTTTCACTGTTCAATACAGCATTTTGATATCTGCCCTAATATATCCCAAAAGAGGTAAGGGTAAGCTAAAAGTATGTTTTTAAAGACAGGACTGACTAGGTCAAGGTAGACTCAGAACCTGAAAGTAACATACTTGGAAATTTATGACAAGATCCAAGACACAGTGGGTTTCTTTTTTTTTTCTTTTTTTAATCGACGTTTATCATTAGGTGCTAGATTCAAAAAATTAAGGATACAAACTAAAAAGACAGATAGACCTTGAGGCTAAAGCTAGTCTTGGTGACATATTTTCCGAGTTCTAGGAAGCTTCTTTAGAACACAGGCTCTTACGTTTCAAGTTTTAAAGTGATAATAATACATTCTTTTAAAATTTTGCTACAATTTCTCCTTGGGAAAAATAACCATATGGTTCCTCCTACCAAAAGCACAATACTTAGCTTTTAGGCAATTATATTTCTAAAAAACCCCTGATAAGTCAGACTGAAAGTCTACCCATACCCTCCCTGCTCACATCCTAACACTTAGCGGAGCACCTACAAAGAATAAGTACTTAATGAAGCATTTAAATAAATGAAATATTTCAATAAATGAAAGCAAAATTTATAATGGGTTGTAAGTTTAGAAGAGTGTTCACCTGGGGGAAAAATGGTTTTTAATTAAGAAACCGCTTACTGAGGCATCAAAGAAGGTTCCTAAGTTAAGTTACCTGTAAGACTGAGTTACTGAATAGAATTCTGTTATTTTGGCACCATAAAAAGTACTGATGACAAAAATTTTTAAACGACTGTGATACAGACTTTCAAAACACTACAGAATAACTTATTTGGGGGTTGTATAGATATTCTGAGCAGAAGTTTGAAAATCCAACTTTGCTCTTTCCCTTTGCAGGGACATCTCCATAGTCACAGAAATCATCTCCGCTCTGTATTTGCACGTGCACCCACAGGAAAAACTACAAGTCAAAGGTTTGCAGGCCAGCGAGCTCAAAAAGTTCTCAAGCACGTCTGTCGCAGACCTGAGCGTGCGTGTGTACACACACGAGCGCGGATGTGTGTGTACACATGTGCATGGGGGTCAGAGGGGGAGTGTGTTTTCTAATGAAGTTTGCAAACAGGTTCAGATTAACCAAGTCTGACCATACTTCCATCTGGAAACTATATTTTCTAACATGAGCCATATTCTGAAAAATAGATTCAGATGTTTGGAATTGGTTCAGAACAGTTGTAAGAAATGTTCAGTACAAATGAAAAAAATTAGTCTTCAATGTCTTCTCCTCTCAGCTTTTCTTACTGAGTAAATATGCCTTCTGGGGGGTCAGAGTCGGTAGGGGAAGTACAGAGGGAAGTATGGAGTGGAGGAGGGTATTTCCTAGAAGCTAAAGAGTGTGCTATTCTTGCATGCATATCTAATGGATAACTGCTATTTGATTTCTCCCACGTTGCCCACTAGCATTTCAACCCTGCCCCTGGAAGGCTTACTCCGCCAAGTGGAGAGAATTAATTCTCCTGTTTCAACTTCTGGGAAACAGGGCTGAAATGCTGAGTGAAATACAGTGACCTATCTTGCTCCTGTAATCCTTCTTTCCCTGTTTTGCATTGTCCTTGAAAATGAGGTTGCTGGTCTAGGCTTATAAATAAGTAAGCTGGTAATCTGGTTCTATTTGGTCAATGGCAAACTTTCACAAAAATACAGGCAGCAAATGATTTTAAAATTACAAAGAATTTTTACCCAGTGAAGTCTACAATGTACCATCCAAATAAACAGCTTGTGGTAATTGAGTCCTAAATCCCAGAATGTATAAAACTCTTTCACTTTTCAGGTTGGGTTATCAGAGAAAGGAACCCGGTAGCAAAAAGCAAAGTGCTGCCCCTCCCCCATCCCCAGACCCCGCCCCCTTTCAAGGGCTGTCGCTGCCCCCGCTCATTTCTACACTGCGTTTGAGGGTGGTTATTTCTGCCCACAGCCTACCTTGACTTTTTGCTGGATTTGGGTTTTGGCGTGGCAGTTTTTGCTTTCTTTTCCTTTGGCTCTTTGGGAATCTTAGGGGCTTTCGGGGTCTTGGGTTCCTTGGGCTCTTTTTTCTCCTTGGGTTCTTTCGGTTCCTTCGGATCTTTTTTTACCTTCGGCCTTTTCTTTTTCTTTTTCTCTTCTTGGGACCCATCTAGTGAGTTCCTATTTAGTTCTTGGCTATCAACCCCACCAGGGAAGTCATCTTTACCAAAACTTTTACTGGGCTCCTCGGCAACAATGTGGTTGTTTTTCTTCTTCTTCTTCTTCTGCTGTGGCTGCTGCTCTACGGACGGCAGGTAATCATCACTCTTCACTAGCTGAGCGTTCGGTCCACTAACCTGAGTCATATCCGGCACTGGTTTCTCCAGAAAGGGCTCCGACGGAGAATGCTAAGAGACACAAATGGGAATTGAAATTAGTTTATCATTCTTCATACTTAAGAAAGGAACTGAAAGTTAGTAGCTGGTGCTTCTGAAACTTTACACTCAAAGTAGCAAATATTTTACCAACTATACGGTTGTAAAATCTATCCTTTTCTCTCACCCAAAAGACAAGAAAGCACTTACATAAACGGTTAAAAAAGAAAAAGGGCAACCAAGCAATACAGTAAAAATTCTGGTTCAGGAAGAAAAATAACTCTCATTCACCTGAAGACACTGTCCATTTTCTTAGCAGCCCCTACGTGTGTGGGACTTGGCGAATGACAGAACAGCGGCAGAAGCTAACCCAAAGAATGAATTTAAATGGAGTTCTTTTCCTCATGTGGGAATGAGAACTCAAATTAAAGATACATAATTAAGCCGCTTTTGGAACAAGTATACTGAGCACCGCATGATTCAGGTACTGTGAAAGTTTGAAATCCAAATATCACACACAAATCTTATATGGTACAGGCCATTTCTGATTTAAATGACATGAAAATGACACATTAAAAGCACATAGCCAAACTTCATGACTCGCGATTCGTTAAATTTCTTTTACTAACATGAAATGCAGAGAGTGTTTATCTTAAGTTACTAAAGCTTCATGTTTTCACATTTTCCTGAGGAACAGAAAATCCAAACAATCAAGCTGGTAAGTCTTGCAGATTTCTGACATTCACAAGAAGTGCATCTAGAGATGGGCTTAACACAGTAGAGACTATTAACAATTAGGATGGGATGTTAACTGGTCAGCCAAGAGCAGAGTCCTCTCCAAACCAGGACAGGGGTAGAGTATCATCTGCACTGCAAATTACGACATCTAGTGAACCTTTGTAGTTCAGTGAAATACTTTAAAATGTCATATCTTCAAATGTCACTCGGGGTTGGGTTTGTTTTTGACTTCTTCATCTGCTTCTCCAGACACTGAATAGTAAGTATAACAGAAACAGTAACAATAATGGCTGCTAGTGGTTACTGAACAGTCTTACTATGGGCCATGCACGTGCTAAGCACCTGATACCCCTGACACCGTTCAACCCCCACACCAGCCCCAATCAGGAGCTGGATATGGGCTCTGACATTCAAGGATGCAGTCCTATTCCCAAGAAGTTACATGCCTCCTGACCATACCACTTCCAAAAGGTGGGGGGAGAAGGGGTAGAAGAGCCCAGATCCAGGTCTGCAGAGGACTCATGAGTAACCCAAAAGCTGTATTCCCCATCAGCAAGGTACTATAAATCAAATTCCAGTCCAAATAACTGAGCATCTGTTCCAGGCCATGCACTGAACTGGGCACTTTCAGGAATTAGTTCACCTGAATCTCACCAACAAAAATGTGGTGATCTGCCCTCATCTTTCGGAAAGGAAGGGAAGTCTGAAGAGGTTATGTGATCACCCAAGGTCACACAGCATGAGACAGAGCTGTGATCTGAATCTAGGTTTTCTAAACCAGTAAACCAGTATTCGGGCTCTGTGCTTACGAAATCTTTTTTTCCCCCCCCTCTTCTGAAATCTTACATATGGGCATCCTTCTAGGAAATGCTCCATGGGTTTCATTTGATTTCCCAAGTGTCCAGTGACCCCCATCCCAAAATTTTTTTTTTATTTTTTTTATTTCCAGCATAACAGTATTCATTATTTTTGCACCACACCCCGTGCTCCATGCAATCCGTGCCCTCTATAATACCCACCACCTGGTACCCCAACCTCCCACCCCCCGTCCCTTCAAAACCCTCAGATTGTTTTTCAGAGTCCATAGTCTCTCATGGTTCACCTCCCCTTCCAATTTCCCCCAACTCCCTTCTCCACTCTAAGTCCCCATGTCCTCCATGCTATTCTTTGAGTGTTTGGCTTGCTGTGCTGTTCCTGTGTGGGAACCTGCTCGCGGGGACTCCCTCCCAACGTGTGCTTTTCCTCGGACTTTTGCTCTTGCTTCTTCTTTCTCTTTCTGTATAGCTTTAATCTTCTGCAGGTTCATCCTCTTTTAGCTGTGACTAGGAAAAGGCCATATGCATTTTAAGATTTTCTAATACCATTGAATTTTAAAAGAGACTTTGGAAATCATCTGACCGAACCCCTTCATTGTGCAGATGAAGAAAATGAACCGTGGATGAATGAAATGATTTTTCATTGATAGTAGAGTTAACGGCAGGACCCAGACTAGAGTTTGTGTTTCTTACCTTGTAATTCTGGGCTCAGTCTCTTGCACCAGTGCAGATGGGAGAATTGAATGTGGGTTTCTTAAGCTACCATGGTAAGGGGTCATGGTAAGGGGTAGTGGGGATGGTAGCTTAAGAAACCCACATTCAATTCTCCCATCTGCACTGGTGCAAGAGACTGAGCCCAGAATTACAAGGTAAGAAACACAAACTCTAGTCTGGGTCCTGCCGTTAACTCTACTATCAATGAAAAATCATTTCATTCATCCACGGTTCATTTTCTTCATCTGCACAATGAAGGGGTTCGGTCAGATGATTTCCAAAGTCTCTTTTAAAATTCAATGGTATTAGAAAATCTTAAAATGCATATGGCCTTTTCCTAGTCACAGCTAAAAGAGGATGAACCTGCAGAAGATTAAAGCTATACAGAAAGAGAAAGAAGAAGCAAGAGCAAAAGTCTGAGGAAAAGCACACGCTGGGAGGGAGTCCCCGCGAGCAGGTTCCCACACAGGAACAGCACAGCAAGCCAAACACTCAAAGAAGTCACCCTCTGTCCTGCCTTTCCCCCTCACACACACACTCAACACACATCAACCAAGGTGCCGTCCATGTTCCCATTACCTGAGAATTCACAGCGTCTGATTTAACTGTGTGACTAAAATTCAGCTGAAGTCTAGTTAATTGTTACCTGTTATTTCCAAGGTAAGGAAAAAGGAAAAAGCCTTTTTTTTTTTTTTCTAAGAGACTTAGAGGTCAAACTTATTTGGGACAAACTATTTTTCAGGAAATGGAAGAAAAAGTACTTCCTGGAAAGGGATGGAAAGAGCAAGTCCACCAGTAAACAAAGCTTCAAGCATAGAACGGTGAATTAATCCCACGTATGCATACCTTGCTTTAATCTGCATGGCATTAACCCCAGCAACAAAGTGCCAGCTTCTAATGAGAAATACCTGGTACACATTCATGAACTCGAAAAAGCACAGAGCATCTAATACAAAAAGACTGAAAATTTATCTACACATTTTAGCATACAAATGATTTTAGATGCTCCTTCCGGTAATAAATGAAGCCATAAATTAGTATCCCTTAAAATTTTTAATCTTCCATAAGAAGGAAAAAACATAAAGAGTAAATACAAAAAAGTATTAATCCTGTTTGATATGCAGCAGAATTATGTTTTGGTACTATATGAGATAGGGTGAAAAAGGTGCTCAGAAATATTATAGTGTTTACCAGACCCACATCTCCTTAAATCTTTTAGAGAAAAGCTGTTTTTGTAAACATTTAACAAAGAACAGATGGCCTGCCTTAATCATGTGGGGGAAAAAACCTGGAGCTCACAGTAATACCCTGACAAAGTCTCCCAGGCCCAGCCGTGCCCCCCCTCCCCACGCATGGTACAGTCTTCTCTAATGCTATTTAATTTTACAGCGGACATTTTCCCATCAATTCCCACTGCCTGACAGGTAATCAATGCCATTAACATCTGATATTACCATATAGGGCACTGCCAAAACCCCTCATTTATTAGAGCAACGTGGAGAATGTTAGATACCAAAGGTATTTTTAAATACACACCATAGGACTTTGCAGTTGACACATTTTCTACCGCAATTCCATGTGCCTGTTGGAATATTATGGGATTTGTAAGGATGGTGCCATGGACTTCCAGAACTAAAACAGCATGACTAATATTTAAACGGTAAACAAAAATGATTCAAGGTGTGTATACGTGTATCTTGTCAAAAAAATTACCAGAACCTAAAGATAATCACTTTTATCCTTAACTCCACTGTTCAAAATGTACACACCAGGCAAACACAGAAGCAAGTCACCTTATGTAAAACCGCAGAATAGACAAGATGCAAAGTTAACCAAAGGAGGGCAGAGATGAAGAAGTGAAGGCAACCCTTCTCTCACCTTCAATCAAACGAGACCCAAAGTATTCAGGAGCATTCGCAAGAAAAGGAGAAAGTACCTAAAAGGAAACTTTTCATTTACCTCAGGGATGCTTTCCATCCAACATTCATCAGCTTGGCCTGGCTTAAAAGCTACCTTATTTACTCATGTTTTGCCTTAATTACATCCATAAAGCCTCAAAATGGTAGCAATGTCAAGTAACAGGCACGAGCCACGTGAGAGTAACACTGCAGTGTTTCCAACAGGTATAAGCTCTGCAAACAATGTTCAGTAATGCGGGACAGCAAGGGCAAAACATTGTACTTACTGAGTGATACAAACAAATCTAAAATCGAAATGCTACTTTGTAGTAACGACATCGCACTTCTGGGAGCATGTCCCTTCCCTGCACATTGAGCCAAAGGGAGCTATCTGTGCTCTCAGAGAACCTGAGGTTCTGGGGGAGAAGCCGCGGGCCACCCAAGGCTAAAGGAACGACAGATACAAACTTAAAACATGCTAAACTATGATTTCAATGATTTGTAAAAATACAAAGTGTTCACTTAAGATTGAAAAGTACTATTTGCTTCCTTTTTAGATTTTGGTTTTGTTTTTTGGTGGCTTTGGAAACACCTCTTTTATTGACGCGCTTCACTTTTATTTTTCCAGTATCACTCCCCAGGTTCTTGGTCCCTTGACACTCTTTTAAAAAGGAATTCCAGTATGAAAACTGAAGCTCAGTCTTCAGCCAAAAGAGCACACAGGGTGCACTTAGCAAAGGCTCCGTGAGTCCTGTTGAACCACCCTTTTCTTGTCAGTGACACTGAGAAAAAGAAGATGCACTCAGTATCTGGTGTCCAATTCATTTGTTCATTCAACAAATATTTAGGGATACAACAGTAAACAAGCCAGCCACGGTACCAGTGGGGGGAAGCAGGGCACCTGACCTGGGCTGACACTAAGGGGGCTTCCTGAAAGTGGCCTGGTGCTGGCCAAAGGTCACTTCTTCCATGGGCCTGAACGACAACTCATGCCTGAGATCAGGTGACTGAAAGCATATATAATGTATGACAAGCAAGCCTGTGAAGCCCTGTTTATGGAGGAGCAGACAGGAGTTTCAAGAGTCAAGTGATACACTTCTCAACTATGACTATTTGATATAAAACAAGTATGAGGCCCCTGGGTGGTTCATCAGTTAAGTGTCTGCCTTTCGCTCAGGTCAGGATCCCAGGTCCTGGGATCCAGCCCCACATCAGGCTCCCTGCTCCGTGGGGAGCCTGCTTCTCCCTCTCTCTCTGCTGCGCTCGCTCGCTCTCCCGCTCTCAGTCTCTCCCAAGTAAATCAGTAAAATCTTTTTTAAAAAATTAAAATTAAAAATAAGTATAAAAATATTCTTCAGATGACAATTAAAGGTTGGACTATTTTCTGCTTGGCTAAATTTGGTATTAGAGTCAGGGCCTTGAGGTCAAGCCTTTAAATGTCAGTTAGTTTTATTCAGCTCATTCTTAATTTCCAGGAACAATGATTTATTGAATGAGTACCTTTATGAACAAAAACACCCAAATGCATAATTATCAAGTTTGTGAGTCATATGAACTGGAAAGGCAAGATGTGTAAAACAACATTTTTAAAGTTTTGGATATTAAAAAGTTGTACATGAAAAGATGACTCAGGTCACATAAGTTTAGAGAATCCTGGGCTAACCAAATAAGTAGTTTTCTTTACTGCAAAAGTTCCAGCCCTTACTACCTTGAGTGGCGGATTAATGTGCAGGGTGCTCCTAAAGGTACTTAACCACTCCATCCTTTTTTTCTAACAATACCTTGAATAAAAATGTTCTTCAAGATACACTTCGGATTATACCAATACAGCTAAAGTGGGGAAAATTCCTCTGCTTCTCTGGGGTGGGGAGAGTATGTGTGCGCATGTGTCTATGTATCTCAAAGAGTGGTTATCAAATATTTTACAATATAGCGTGTAACTCTATAAACAAAGCTAATTTTATATAAAATGTGGTCAAACGCTGCACTGAATTGGCAGTTTCTTTTATGCTTAATTTAAGTCACGGGTAGGAATAAAATAGGAATATTGGTATAATCATATAAAGACGACTTGTATAATTTTTGTTGGATAGAGTCAAAATAATTACCGAGTTAAATATAATGAATGTTGAGTCATCTTTATGAGTGCTTCAGAACCATTAAATTCTAGAACTGAAAATTTTAATTACTGCTGAAATATCTCATTTAAAAATCATCTGAAGGCATTTCCAAAACTTCAGTTTTCTGCTTGTGTTTTTAATCCACCCTTAGAATAGACGTGTCATACAAACAAAATCTTAAATAGCTGCAAATTAACATGAACCACTTTAATGGCATCTAAATTATAAACACATTTTGAATATAAGTGGAGTCCAAAATAATGAAAATAAAGAGCCAAGCAATCATGTTACATTTAATATTAAATAGTTCACACTGGATACTGAATACTGCCCATCCTCTATGTAGGAGTAAAACTATACCACAGGAACAGTCAGACTACATCTCTCATTTGTAAGGCTCTCCTGTAGTGTTTCTACAGTCACTTTAGCTAGAGTAACAGAGCAGTGAAATTCCACCAATGCTAAATCCTTTCCAAGTGTCTGTGAGACCCTGAGCACAGCAGACTCCCTCCCATTGGACAAAGGGGCATCTGTGCACCATACCTCCCTCCAGGCCACCCCATCGCTGCCCTTCTGGCCATCTCCCTTTCCCTGTCTCTGTTCTGTGCAGGCAGTCACACTCTGCTGGGAATGACCCGCAGAGGCGGGAGGTGGCCTCAGGGAGACACGGGTTCTAGTGCAGGCTGGAACCCTGCTGGGTACCTGCAATGCTGCCTCCAGCTGGCCCCACTCAGGGTGACAGGGAAGAGCATCAAGGAATAGCCCTGGAGTTAGGGGAGAGACAACAGCCTGACTGACAGGAAGTCCTGAAGCCAGCCCCAGACACGATACCAAATGAGGTTTTTCAACCATGTACTATACAGTTACATGTGCATTTCAATTCACAACCTTCCTCTCCTTCAGTGCCTGTAATAACCACATGAGTTTGCCGAGGTGGGTGACATTCTTGCTTTTTTATAAATGAGGAAACTGCGGCTTCAGTGACACAGCTAGAAAGAGGCCAACCCTGGACGGTAATCCCGATGTGGTGGCTACCAGCCAGTGGGACGTGCTCAGACTCGCCCAGAGGATGAGGAGGGCTTCTCCAAGCCCAGGAAGCTACTTGTTGTCTTCCTCCAAAACCATAAAAGGCCTTACTTTTAAGAGCCTAACACTAATCTACAGGTGAAAATGGCTTTTAATTTACTATAAAATTTGGGACTTCTGCCTTCAAAGGATTAGAAGAGAGCTCTAGTTTAACTCTGAACTAAAGCTCTGGAAAATCACTAACTTTTCTGCCCAAAGATAAAAGTGTGGCTAGGAACTGGCATTCAGGTTGCTGCTCACAAACATTATCCCGTTTGAGCATCAAAATCACTCTGTCGGAAAGAAGCTGAATTCAAGTCAATCAATCTGCTTTTTTGTCACCGAGAATGAATGGGGTTTTCGAGGAACAGGAAGAAAATTAGCCCACTTTCTGCCCTGCTCTGAAAATTTTCCCAAAGCCACTTAAAAAGAATAGCTTATATGATTTAAAAAAAATTCAATCTACTATATTTCAAGGAATCTAACACAGTTCATTTCCCCAGTTTGGTAACACATCACTCTACTTCTTAGGAAAAGCACCAGGTGAAGTAATAGGTTTGTATCTAAGGACCACGTACTTGAAATAACGTGTTTATACAAATGCGTGCATGCCCCCCCCCCGCCGACACACACACCCTAGGGCATAGAGTTGAACTGATGTAAACTGAACATACTTTTGATGTACCTCTACTGCTTCATAAATGCTTGGAAAAATTAGCCTAATTGTTTATACAAGACTTGAATTATGTTTTTACATGTGTTAGCTTTCCAAAAAGTATATAGAGGTAATCAGACTGCATTCCTGGTCAGAAGACTCTCCTATCCCTGAAGTTCTTCTGATAAAAGGAAATGGAGAGGGGGCCAACAGAACCTACTGCTACTCTGGCCAGGGGAAAAACAGAAACCACCTCAAATTTAACACACTCCAAAGCCTAACACAGTAAATGGTGAAGCGCTTCCCAGGTCTCCGAGGCCACAAGCACGAGGGTGCCCCCACCCCCCGGGGAAAGCAGGCCTGCTTCCCCCAAAAAACTACACCCAATTCCCACAGCAGAAATGCCCAAAAAAGGCAGGGTATCATGGTGCAGCTGACTTACAACAAGCAAACTAAAATATACACCCGTTCAAAGAGTCTAAGTAAGACACAGTCATACCCTCAGCCTCCTGTTCTGAATTGCTCACAGTTCCTCACTGTGTAAAACATCAAATATCATCAAGTAAAACATCAAGTATTATCTTTTACCAGACATTACTCTCTAGAAGTAAAAGTAGGAAAGATAACGAATTTGCTCAGGGGCCTTAATGAGTTCATTTTATTGTGTCTCCCTTCCCTCTTTTTTCTTTCTTTTCTTCACCTCTTTGCACAGTGTTTTCCTTAGCAGGCTCAACTCAGTAAGTCTCAGTGAATGAGAAGCTACAGAACAAATTCCCAGTTCACAGGCGTTTGTCTTCCTTATTTCAAGTTAGCTCTCAGGTGCCTGCAGTTCTAAAGAGGTGTCTGGGGGCTGGAATTTGGCAGCAGACCTCCAGACCCAAAGCAACCCAGCTTACCTGGGATCAAACTCAGCAAAACACAAAACAGTGCTTCTAGAGGGGGCAACTGTTCTGCAGAAATAAATCCTATTCAAAGACACTTAAGGATGAAGACCAAACTTGCATACTAAAATAGTTAAGTTCACTTCAGTAACTTTTTACTGTACACTAACAGTGCACTTTGCTGTCACTGGTATACCCAACAACAAATTTGATTCTTGAACTGGAAAGGTGAAACGTATGCAGTTTGGCTCTGGAAAAGCAACTGATACCAAGTTTGCATTTAAGTTTCCACCACTCTATAAATGTCAGTATTATATGTAACTTATTATGCTATTCCTATGAATTTAAAAAGTCAAACTCAGTAGACTGAAAGGAAGGTGTGTCTCTAGCACTGGCCAGTCCCAAGGGTTCATGTAGAAATGGAAATAGAACAATCTTTGAGGGGAAAAAATCAATTTATAAGGAGGTCAGTGATAAAGCTAATTTATACACTCCAGGCAGGCAAGTTCTCCAGAACCCAGAGACTGAGTCTAGCAAATTCAGTTGGCTATAAATGGCTTAATGATAAACTACTTTGGTCCTATAAAAATTTCTTCACTTTTTATAGGAGACAGAATCCTAAGATGGCTGAAGGATTTCCACCTTCCGGCTGGAGAGGGGACCTGTGTCTTCCAGGCAACAGAACACAGCAAAAGTCATGGGACTTTGTAGTTGTGATTAAGGTCCCAAATCAGTTGGTTTGAAGTTACTCAAAGGGTTTTTCCTGGGTAAGCCTTGCTTAACTAGGGAAGGTTTGTAAAGAGGATGTGGGCTCTCTATGAAGGTCAGAGACTCTCTGTTGCTGGCACCCAGGGAGCAAGTGACCAGAGTGAGGGGGCCACAGTGGGGGAACCCAGCATGCTGAGAAACAGCAGGCAGCCTCTAGGAGGGGAGCTCAGCCCCAAGTGACAGGCAGCAAGAGCTAAAGCCCCTCAACATACAGTCATGGCAAACAAATTCTGCCAGCAGCCAGAATGGTCTGGGAGATGGATTCTTCCCCTGTCGAGTCTCCAGATGAGAACACAGTCCTTGCACCTGACTGTAGCCTTGCTGCAACCCCGAGCAGAGGACCAGTGAAGCTGTGCTCAAACCCTGACTCACAGAAACTAGGGGATAAGAAAGGGGTGTTGTCTTATCCATGAAATTTGCAGTAATTTGTTACACAGCAATAAACAACAAATGACCCCTCTTCTCATGCTAGACATTGATCCTTCCACATAACGACAGACAGCACCCCAGTATTTCTGTATACCTTTGTGAAGCTGCCACTGCAGCTAAGGCTGAGAACTTTGGTGCCAAGCACTGTTCTGGGCTCACAAGCACCTTGGGAAACTACCCCATCCCATGCACAGGAAAACCAAGGCACACAAAGAGATCAAAACATTTGCCAAAGTTCACAAAAAGCTGGTTAGAAGAGGAGTCAGGGTTAAACCCAGGCAACCTCTCTGCAGAGCCTGCGTCTCAGCCATCATACCAGCTGCCTAATCCCTGCCGCTGCCACACTCCAGGACGCAGGAGGATGAGATGGCAGGAGAGCTGGGGGTAAGGTAACGATGGGGTGGGGTGGGGTGGGGTGGGGTGCAGAGAAGGGAAGGAGTGTTGGGGGCACTGGGACCTGCTCAGATGACTCAGAGAAGGTGGCTGCTTCAGGAAGGCTGGAGCCCAACACTGTTTCACAGTTAACTGCCATAGAGATCATCACAAGGATTTTTCTAAGAAAACCACTCAATTTTCAAGTAAAAAATGTAAGAAACTGTA
This sequence comes from Mustela erminea, assembly GCF_009829155.1. Taxonomy (NCBI): domain Eukaryota; kingdom Metazoa; phylum Chordata; class Mammalia; order Carnivora; family Mustelidae; genus Mustela; species Mustela erminea. The sequence continues at coordinate 13,449,870 of NC_045629.1, read as the reverse complement.
CTATAAACAATATTAAAGGTTCCAGATATTTTAAAAGAAATTTTATTGCATATTAGAAACAGTCTGTTTAACACTTAAAGGGGATGGTGTCCCGATGACTCCTTCCAGCTGGAATTACACATGAAACAGAAGATACCAAGGCAATTAAGTATTTTATAAACACTGCTGAGGGGTCAAAAAGAGGGAGGTTCATTCACTGACTAATAACGCAGTAATAAACAAACAGCAATGTTATGCAACTGAGAAAATTATTATAATTGAATCTACACAGCTGGGCAAGAACAGAAGCCTGGTTATGTATATTAAGCTCACAAATGCTTTGTGTGGGTAGGTTTTAGTTTCAGAACTGTTTCAGATTTGAGTCCCTTTTATAAAGTCAGATTTTTTTTTCTTATCTGAATACAATTCTGTAATTACGGCTGTAGAACAGAAAATAACTTAATGAACTGCCCCACCAATTTTTTGCTCTTCTGTTTATACTACAGAGAAATACGTGTGTACATAGTAATTGGGAACTTAAACTTTCTTGAGATGTACTCATTTTAGATGAATACATTGTACCTTGTTTGTGCAAAGCAATATGAATAATGAATGACTATGACTCCCTAGCATACTGGAGGGAAAAGCCCAGAACAAAGTAGCTTTTCCCATTTTAACATTTAGTTCCTGCTGTGTTCTTGGAGTTTCCTTCACACCTTGATATCTTCCCCTTTGCAGAAGATGGGCAGAGAAATACTGCCAATTACCACAGTTAAGTTTACACAGATGTGTCACAAGAAAGTGACTTCTATATTTCCCTTGAATTGTTAAAGTCACAGCATTTAGATTAGAGAAACATTATTACTCTCTTGGGTTCAAGACAAAGCTTGGTAAAAGTCCACCATCCTTCCATCAATTAAATGTAGTTAAAATGCAAGCCAAAACAAAGCAAGTTTCTTTTGGGAAAATATTCTAGCTAGGCATTATCCTTATTACTACATGGCATTTTTTTCCTTAATTAAGTGACTAAATCTGAACAAATCACTGATCTATGTCAAGTTCCCATCTGCATAAAAATCTAACTAACTTCAAACACAAATGGATGATTAGCTAACCATCAGGGCAGAGGTACAAATGTATCTTCAACAGGCACACATTTTACATCAATGATATCTATTTTTATGAGATAAAAGTACTAAAGCTTTAATGGTGGCAATTAAAACAGCCAAGAGTTTGAGTAGCTCGATGGCTGAGTCACAGACCTTTTACCTATAATGGGATCCATTATATCCCTGAACTCCGTTTGAGGGAGTAAAAGAGGAACAAATTTTTAAATATGGTTATAAAACAGCAGTACCCTCTGAACTAAGCTGTTTTAGTTTAAACTGCCGTTTGATTTACCCTGTGTCTTACTGTCAACATCCACTCAGCAGCCTTCTTTATAGTTCTTAGATACTTGTGTCTATTTGAAAATATTTGAACAATTTGAAAATGCTTCAATGAGGCTACTATGTAACAATTTATATTTAGGCAACTTGTTTCTACTTTTACTTTTTATATTTAAAAAATCCATGTTTTGAAAATGTGTAACTTGAGATGACTTTTGACAAAATCCTCATTTGTACCTAAAATGTGAGTATTTATATTTTAATATAAATATAAATTGTACTTTCAAAGTACAATTCAGGGGAACAAATAATTAACTATTCACAATAAGATGGTGCATTTCAGCAATACAGAACATCCACCAACAAAGGAGTGGAGATTTTTCATGATATTTTATAACATTACTATTTCAAAGTATTAGGGTAATAAGATCTGTGGTTACAAAACATAATAATCATATGTCTGCTAACACTTCTCTAATTCAAGAACCTAAAGATGTTCTCTTTAAGCTTCTCTTATAGCAAACTCAGAAATGTAAATAGAAATGATCTTAGGAACAGCCTCTCAAGTTTTTGTATCCGTTACCACCATCATCTCCAGGGACAGCTGGCAAACAGGAAACAACACGCAGAACGGATTTACCTCCAACCAGGAAAGACCAAACTAAGAGGGATGGCGGGGCAGCCGGAGTGGTCGCGGCCCAGATGGCCAAGGTCCTCAGGGTTATGCGGGTCCGCAGCCCCCACTGAGTACGCCAGCATTAGACGGAGAGCGCCAGACGCGCACTTGGGCAGATTCCTTTCTGTGCTAGCAGCTCTTTTTAGACAGGTTGTCAGAAGGAAGAACAGCAGGATGGACCCAAGGATTCAGTATTAGGGTTGGTGTTTGACCATTTACTCTGTGGGGCTTTAACAATCAAGTGGGAAAACAATCATCTCAAGATCTGTGAGACGGACAAGCCGGACGCACTGATCTATAAAATCCCACCTAACTCCGCAGCTCGGGTCTGCTGTTACAGCCTGACTTCAGTCCTGCTCAAACCACAGCTACTGCAACTTGTCTTTAAAAAGAAATGAGTGTTTGTAAAGATGGAGCTAGAAAACGAAGATGGTTTCAGAAGGAAATACTAAGAGAGTTTCTCAGATAAATACAAAAAAATGAGTAAAACCGATGTGAAAACCTGCATTAGCCAGCACAAAATTAAATAAGATAGACCCAAATTACTGTAACAAAATGTTTAAGTGTACAATTTCCGTTCCTGTAAAAAAGGGAAACTCTCAGAACAGTATTCCAATACTAGAGAATCTCATTTCACAGACATGTAACATCTGCTAGGTTTTCCCGCAGTAAGCTTAGCTTCTGCTCAATCTAACGGCCCTAAAGTAATGTGTCTTAAACATCTCCGTCTGCACAGAATAATAATGTTTGGAATACAAAATGCATTCATGTCTGCACACCTCTGAAGCTGAAGATCCACAACAAATAAACCACGGAAAGGTGACAGGGAAGGGGAAGCACGGGTAAGGCAGAAAGAACAAAAACCCCAAGTCATTCAGCATGAGCCCCAAGAAACTGACGCTGTCTCATCCGGAAACAGTGTGCTGACACTTCTGGGCAGGGGGGCAGAGTTGAACTGAGGGAAGGAAGGAAGGAAGTGCCGGGGACCCGAACCCCCCACAGCCCAGCTGAGGACGCAGGCTGCAGCAGCACTGACGGGCACTACCAGAGCCCTGGGAGCCTCGCGAGCCAGGAGACACCAGTTCAAGCCAAACTCCAGGCTGGCTTCCAGCCACTCCCGGACAGGGAACACTCTTCAGTAATTCAGAGAAGTCTACGTGGCCCCTTCCAGAAGTCTGCCACAAAGAACCAAGTAGCTCTAGCCTCCAAATTTATCTGCCAACCCACTTCCGGATCTGCCTGTCACCTTTACACTCTTCTCTCCACCGACGGCATCCTTCCACAGCCCATTCAGTTTTTCAAATATTTATCGACCCTTACTTGACCCCACATCTTCCTCCGGCTCTTGCCATCTTTTCTGCTCCCCTTTGGGCAGAATCCTCAGGACAGTGACCATATTTGTTGTCTTCCTCCTCCTTCCGTTCACTGCCATCTTTGCTCTATGTAGCCACTCTAATATTCTCATCAAGGTGATCTCCAATGCCTCCTCTCCCTCTCAGTGCTCCTCACCTCACAGCAGGACCTGACACAACTTCCCACTCCGAGCTTCTTCACGCGATCTCCACCTCCAGGACAGTCCTCTCCCTCCTGCCTTGCAGGCTCGCTCTTGGCCAGTTTCTCGTCAACTTCTTCCACAAGAGACTTCTGAGATGCTCCAAGCTTCCATGTTTGGATCTCCGCTCCATGCAGGCTTCCTCCTTTCTTCAGGTTCCACTGCTTTACAGAGCACCTACAGACTGATGAAACCCATAGTTCTTTCTGAGCCCAGACCATGCTCTTGAACTCGACACCTCTCTATCCAACTGTCTACTTGATATATTCACTTCGATGTCCTAACAAGCATCTCAAACTTAATGCATTCTGAAACAAATCCTTAATTCTGTCCACCAAACTCCAATGCCATACATTATTACTCTACCAGCAGAAGAAGCCAAAAACATGAAGTCATCCCTGACTCTTCACTTAGTCTCCTTCAATCCAATCTGTTAAGTCCCGTTGGCTGCCCCTTCCACTCTCCCAATAATCTCCTGGTCCAGGGACTGCAAGACCTTGTCTGTATACATCATCCTCTATATCCTTCCTCATCCTCTATAACTAACACCTGGCTTCTAACTTTGTCCTCCACCCCAGTCTATTTGCTGCACAGTCTGAGGGATCCTTTAGAAATGTAAATCAGACTATGTCACAGCTCTCTTCAAAACCTCCAAAATTTGCTCATTTCATTCACAGTAAAATCTAGAGTCCTTGCCATGGCCTACAAGACCTTAAACGATGTGAATGATATGGACTCCTGACGCTTCCCTGATCTCATCTCCTATAATCCTCCTTTGTGCTCTTCCACTCCCAACTGCATAGATTCCTTATTTACAGACAAACAACAAAGGACAAAGGCCCTTCTACCTCAGGGCCTTTGCACAAACTGCCTCTGCCCTCGGAGCTCTTTACCCAAAACCTCCATGGCTATCTCCCTTGGCTTCCTTCAGGATGGTTTAGGCAGTAACAGACAAACACAAATATAACACAGTGATAATACTTGGCAATTTTAGGGAAAGGACAAACAGGAGCTCATTGCATTATTCCTTCAACTTTTCTATAGCTTTAAAATTTTTCAAAAAATCAAAGTTGGAGAAGGGAAACCTCTGTGCTACCACACCAGTATTCACCTTACACCTCGTCATTGACCATTCCTCCCTCATTTGCAGCAAATCCAGATACTTGATTCTACCTGGGACTCGATTTTCTTTCAGCACCTTAAAATCAGCAGCCCAAAAATCCAACGCATTTTATTCCACCAGCTTGCTTTCCTATCTTGGTTACTGTCACTATGACTCCCACTCACCAACCTTGTCTGTCCCTCTCCCTCACTGGACCCTACCCACACTTCTCCTTCCCACTCCTCCTGCCGCTGGGCTCACCTTCTTCCGTGTGCTCTCTGTATGGGGATAGAGAGATCGTTCAAAAACACAAACTACCTGTGCTGCTTTGCTCATACAATTTGTCAACGATCCCCACCAACGGCATTTAAAACAGAGACTCCCAGTGTGGCTGGCCAGGGTCCTTGCCGGCTCCATCTTTCCCATCACCTCTGCTCTCTGCACCTAACACATGCGCCGGTGCAGGCTAACAAATACAGTCACAGAACACACTTTGCTCTCTCCCAACTTAGTGACTGTAGATGTGTCACCCCCTTGCCTGGAATGCCCATTCCTACTCAATCTTCGAAATATAACTAAACATAATCTCCTCCTGAGGCCTGATCAAACACTCTTCTGAGGCCAAGGACTACTTACCACATTGCTTGACTACTTACTGTGCGATCCTTCTAGCCCTCTGCACTACAGCCCCGAAGGAAAGCACGTTATGCTCCTGTTTCTATGTATACACAGTGTGTGCATGTGTGCGTGTACGCGTGTACGTGTCCCTAACACCTAAAACGGAGACTGACACCGCAGGCTGAGCAACCACGGAGTCAATGTCAGAGTCTCCCCAAGCCTCACTTGGATGTTACACAGCCATCCCCCGCCCTCCACCATCACACCTCAGAGCTGCTGCACCTCCGTGGTACCCAGAAGAATGCCTTTGGCCACCGTGGACCTAAAGAGTGTGGGCACACATAATGCACACTGGACTGATTGGTCCAAGGCAAGGCTGAAACGTCTGTGGTCCTTCAGCAAGGCCTGGGTTCTGTCTGCACAAACTTCTCCAGCACTCTTTTTCCCTGATTCAACCATCCCTTTTCTTCTTGGCCCTGAAATAATTAAGTACCTAATCCCATACAAGTCTGCATTTCTCTCTCTTCATTGCAGTTACATTCCTGTGTAACTGGGGCTTTTTTAAAGGGAGAACAGCTTATTTTTATACCTCTACAGCCTCACAGTGACTGGCACATTGTAAATGCACAACATTCACTGACGAATGAATGAATGAATGAATGGATGGATGGATGGGTGAGATCATCACCTCACCTCTGACTATCCTAAGTAAGACTCAACAGACGACAAGCACTGCCTCTCTACTGTGAACTCACTGCGATCACTCATCTCATTCCCACAGAGACAGTGCCCAACAGAAGCACTCCCTGGAAAGAGACCTAGAAAATTCTCAGTTTGACCTCTAAAAATGAAAACAGTACCTTTTCTAGGAATTGCTGAACTATTATACTTTGTATCAAAAATAGCTTAGAATTTAAGAGTGTGTACATTTTAAAATAAACTTTAAAACTCTAATGGCTTACAAACTGCAAAACACTTCTCAGTCATTTTAGATGGAAGGTTGAAACATGTTTGCAAATTTTGACACATATATGCTTCTCCTGCTGGCTCTGACCACAACCCATCTACTGGTGGGGGTGTGGGGCTGATCATCTATCTTCCCTTGAAGTCCTCGAAGGGAGTACTTGAACCAGAGAGAGGGGGAGAACCAGAGAGGACACCTGAATGGGCGGTGGGAAGAGGGGGAAATGGCTGGTCCAGGGAGCGGGTGCTGGGTGTGCCACAGAGCTTCCGTTCCACCTGCCAGGCCCCAAGATCACACAGCCCCAGATGAAGCTCTGAGCCACGGAGTCCAAGGTCCTACTCTAAACCTCCAGCGCCAAAACCTAACTCACCATCCTAACCTCCCGCCCCTTGATTCCTGAAAACAAACAAAAAAATCTCGTGTTCTTTTTCCTGAATTCTTCAGCCCAGCAGTTTAGCCACCGCTCACAGAGTACCCAAGAGGGCAGCATGGTGGTCCTACTCCCCCTCCTCAACCTTTCCATGCACACTGCTGCTGTCTCAGTTCCAGACCCGTTACCTCTCAACCCAGTCCTCCTGAGGCTGAGGCCATCCGCTGCCCCCACTGGCAGACAGCAGCTACCAAGCACCTGGGATGTGGCAGGTCTGCCCTGAGAGGGGTAAAATGACACCAGGGCTCAAAGAGTTCAAACAGCAGCAGCAGCAAAAGGAAACGACCTCTATCTCGTTCAGATTTGTATATTAAATAGTATTTGTTGAAAGAATATACAAATATTACATGCTGAAAAAATATTTTGTAAATATTATAAAATCATTTTCACTATTGTTGTTTTTTTATGTGACTAGACAATTTTACATGACACATGTGGCTCACATCCTGTCCCCCTGGACAGCACTGCCTGGGGCACTGCTCAGCTTCTTTGCTGGCCCCACCCGTGCAGCCTCACCTTCCCCACATACCCTCCCCGGAGCCCTCGGAGCAGCTGCCCACTGACCTTCAGGCCCGGCTGCCTTCCACCTGTCAGACACGACACAGCCCAGGAGGTGTCTCCTCCACAGGGGGTTCCTGAATGTCATTCTCCCCACAGCTCCCAGACCTCTTCTCTCCCACACCTGCCGCAGCATACCACACTGGACAAACACCCTCAGAATACATGTGCCATGCACTGAGGGTACAAAAGAAGATGACAGACAGAAACGATCTCACTCAGCTCGGAATACACAGGAGGGGGCAGAGTATTTCAGTAAAAATATTACAGTAGCAGTGACAATATTACAATGTGACATGGACAGCAGTTAGACTTTACAGACACTCTGTGTAGCCAGCTACAACTGTGAGCACACTACATGTATTACCTCACTTCATCTTCCTGACAACAGGATTTAACAGGTTCTAGTAGAAGTCTCATTTTAGAGATGGGAAACTAAGGCCCAGAGAAGCTATGCAGTTCACCCAAGATCACACAGCTCATAAGGCAGAGAACCAGGACTCCAAGGCCACACTGTCCAACACTGTGCTTTACTGCCTTCCAAGATGAAGGATCACAACATGGGGAGGACATGATCCACTGTGGGGGCACAGAGGAACAGTCCAGAGCCCACACTGGTGAGGTAAGAACAGGCTTTGCAGAAGAAGCCATTTCTAAACTGCAGGTGACTATTCTGGGCCAAAAGCCTGGAGGTGAGAAGGTCTGAAAGAACTGATTATCAGTTCACTGTGCCTGGGGAGAAGAAAGCAAGGGCTGTATCTAGAAGAAGACAGGTTGTTTTTTAAGAAGGAACTTTTTAAGGGGCACCTGGGTGGCTCAGTCAGTTAAGCGTCTGGCTTCGGCTCAGATCATGATCCTAAGGTCTTGAGATTGAACCCGCCAGGCTTTGCTTGCCCCCAATCCCCACTCATGTTCTCTCTCTCTCTCTCTCTCAAATAAATAAAATCTTTAAAAAAAAAAAAAAAAAAGAGGAGGAGGAGGAGGAACTTTTTGAGAGAACCTGCACAGAGAGTTCATGAAGATACAGGATTGGTGAAGACCCAGAGGAGACAGGCCCCCTCCCATGGGATCTGAAAGGTCAAAGAAGGGAGTACGGCAGTCCTCATTCCTTATCCAGAGGAGTCTAGGCAGAACCTCACATTCTTACCAAAGGGAAACCGGGGCATCCCCAGTCCTCAAGAGGAATTACCAGGCAGATACTCTCTACCAGCCCTGGCCAAGGGTTTCTGAAGATTTTACTAACTCCACACAACTGAGACATGCATCTAAACTTTTAAAAAAATGTTTGATTACAAGGTTGTGAAGTAAAAATATTATGAAACCACCAACATAAGCACTTCCCCAAGACCACATGGCAAGTATACCAACAGGGATTCAAAACAACCAAAAAAGCACATATTTCCTTGGGGGGGTGGGGCGCAGCTGGGGATGGGGCAGGGGCAGGGGGTGTTAAACAACCAAACAGCTAAGCAAACAGGATATACTTAAGTGGATTGCAAAATTTACATCCATTTTAAAGATGAAAGAAATGCTTTTAAAAGAATTTAAAAGAAATGCTTAGCTTGCCAATTCAAGCAATACCACAGACTGCCCTCCCCAAATTGCCCCCCACCCCGCCACATTCATTCTCCTTTACTTTTAGCAAAAGAAGACAACAGGAAAGTGGAACAAGCAATGCACAAAAACTGGTATGATCCCTTATCCAAGAGCGTCATGGGAATCTGATTGCTCATCTTGACTGAAAGCTTTCTACTAATGTGTGGTACCTTGGAAGTGCAGCACTGCTGTTTTTTAAGCAGACAACCTCCCATAAATATTTTCATAAGCTTTAAGATGGCTATTTTTCACATTTAAAGATGGTCCACTGGGGCGCCTGCGTGGCTCAGTCGGTTAAGTATCTTGATATTCTCTCTGCTTGATATTCTCTTTCTATCTCTAAAATAAATAAATAAATCTTTAAAAAAAAAATGATGTCCACTGGAAGAAAGAGAATAGAAACCAAAAGTCAATCTAATCCTAGTCTTGCCACCAATGAACTATAACCATTTTATCGTTAGCTTTTATATGCTATTCATTCAATATTCACATTCACTGTGCTGAGCATTGCCCTAAAAAATGTACATGCATTCTCTTCCAAGGTTACAAGTCTGAGAACTTTAGAAGGGATTTTCTTATTCATCTTTGTGTCTCAGGAGCCAATACCACCTAGTACACGGTAGATGCTAAGTGCTATTATAACGACCTCTCAGTGAACTACTACTCGGATGCAGACTTCTATTAAAATTCAACAACAAAAGAAGAATTAATTCATTATGCTGTATGGAAGCATATAAGAATATGAAAAAGGTGGGCCTCTAAGACTGAGACAGGTACAGGGCATCTGGTTGGCTCAGCTGGAAGAGCACATAACTCTTGATCTCAGGGCTATAGGTTCAAGTCTATAGGTTCAAGTCTATAGCACTGGGTGTAGAGTCTTCTTAAAAATAAAATCTTTAAAATAAAGACTGAGACAGGCAAGATTCTGTCCTCATCTTATTCAGCCTCACGTGACATTAACTGATGACTCCTTCACTCCCTGCAACCCTTTCCCTACTTGGTTCCAGGATGCTGTTCCACCTTCCTGACTACTCTTCTCGTCATACTGTCCTGGATCTCCTGGTGTAGAGTATGAAATAAGGGACTGCACAAGGGTCCTCTCCTCACATTTCTCTCTTACCCATCCACTCTAGATAACATGGTCCAGGCTTATGGCAGAAAATGCCATCTGTATAATGACAACTCTAATTCCTCCCCTAAATTCTAAATTCCCTTACACAACTGCCCATCTGAAACCTCTACTTGAGTCTCATTAGTAAGCAGCTCCAAATTAACATGTCTGAGTGAAATGTGAGTTTTCTGCCCTAACCGCTTCTCTCAGTATTCCTGAACTCCCAACTACTCAAGCTGAAAACCTGATGTCTCTCATTCTCTCAAACCCTGTTTCCAATCCATCAGTAAATCCTGTCAGCACTACATGAAATCTGTTCTCACTTCCTACTACCACAACCCTAATTTAAGCCACCATTATATCTTGCCTGATCAACTGTCCCCTTGCACTACCACACTGGCCCTATCCAGTCCTCATAGAGAAGAGCAGTGAACCTGCTAAAATACACAATATATTATATCACATTGTGCTCAGAACTCAATAACTTTCCAACTCATTCACAAGAAAATTCCAACTCCATACAATATGGCTTACAATGCCCTTCTTGATCCGACCCCCAGTTACTCCTGCAACCGAAGCTCCTACCTCTCTTTCACTCACTATACTCCAAACACACTGGCCTCTTTGCTGCCTTTCAAACATACCAAGCACACTCCTGCCTCATGGCATTTGCACAGGCCATACTCACTTCCCTCAGATGTCTGCATAACTTGCTTACTCCCTTTACTTAATTCAGGTTTTCTGCTCAGTGTTACCTCCCAAGGAGGCATTCCTCAACCAACTTATCTACAATATCACTCTCTATAGTTCACTATCCCTTCATTCAGTTCTATTTTTCTTCATAATTAACAGCACTTAATATTACACACACACACACACACACACACACACACACACACATTTTGAAGTTACCTGGCTGGTTGCCTCTCTCACTAGAATGTTAGCTTCATGATCACTGCTATGCTCATAGCTATGCCTAGAACAATCCCCGGTATAGAACAAGCAGTAATAAATATTTGTTGAGTGTTGTTCAATTGATAAAAACATATAGATGAGAGAAACATCTACCAAAGAAAACATCTCTTAAAGAACAGTGAAAAGGCACCTATATGAGTTTTGGAAACCCTAAGAGCCAAGCGCATTCAAGAAAAATAAAGTAAATAAAAAGTTGCACAATAATCAATTTTATCAAACCTAATAAGAAGAAAGAAGGTATTAACAGGAAAGGTATAGTCTGCTAAGAACTCAAAGGACATTCATTTAGCCATTTAGCCAACAAGGACCAAAGGATACAAGGGATCAAGGAAAATTCGACCAAGAAGGGGAGCTCTGCTATGCGGCAGAGGTACAGAAGAGGCTGGATGAAAGTCCTAAATAAAGTAAAACTCAAGGAAATCAACCTTTGTTCCCCCTGCACTATGAATCTGGACTTCCATGTACGCGGACAGCAAAAAGAGGCAGCAGTGGGAACTGTACATACTGTAAATAATGTAAAGCTCTGCGTGGCCTCCACAGTCTTCACACACCCAAGTACCATCTTGTTAAACTGGGTCAATCCCAAAGATTCTAATCAACTCTGAACGTCTATATGTTCTAGATTTCCAAAGCTAGAAGCCTCTGTAAAGCTCTAACCCAAACAAAACGGTCTCTCTCTGTGCCATCACCGTACCTAAAGAGTACTCCCTCTTCACCAGCATTTACTACATGGTGATACAGACACACGCTTAACCTCTCAGTACCAGCTACAGGCGAGCTCAGAGGCAAGGACAAGGTACTGTTCATCTTCACGTTTTCAGCACTTATTGCATATGCATCAGTCACTGAACATGTGTGGTGAAGGAAAGAAGTGAAGAAACAACGACCCCACCAAGACCAGCCACCTTCCAAGGTCCACCAGGGCAACCACGCTCCTTTCTCAACTACACAGTGTCCTGCAAAAGCCAACTTGTTCAGTTACCGAACTCATCCCAGTGGATGTACGAGCAGACCAGGCGACTCAACAATCTACAGAAAAGTTACTCGGGATTTTCGACAGGTGGCAAAACCTGCTCTCAAGTGTTTTGGGGCCAAAACTATCCCCGCTGTATTTAAAAGCAGGCCTCCTCAGCCTTGGACACACATTCAAGTCCCTACTGAGCTGCTTTGGAGTAGGGACCGTGAGGCCCACACCAGCAGCTTGGGCGTCTCTGATTAGATAACATTCGATGACACTGGTGTGCAGAAGAAACTAAGAGCACCACATCATACTGACATTCTTGTGGTCTTTGAACCAGGATGAGTGTGAGCATGGAGAGCTCTGAGGGGTTTCTGAAGGCCAGGGAGAATTTGAGGGGTCACTTTCCAGTTTCCCAAGGAACGCACACATTCTAAGAAAAACGACCAGCCTTCTGCTGCTTCTCCTTTTCCGTCTTCCTTTTTACAATCACTTCTTTTTACCAAAATGCCTTTCATTCATCCCAAACCTTATTATAGTACATCGCCCTAAGTTATAAACAACTCTGGGCCACCAATCAAATGGCGATTTGAGAATGCCTTCCTCCGAAAGAGGTGTGAAGAAAGGACACAAAAGCCCACTCAGTGAAATGATGGTGACACAAGAATTTTAATGCATTTATCCTAACTGAAAAACAAAAACAAAAATTTTTTTTTTAATTTTTCAAAACTCTCTTAGGGGACAAAAGATTTTAAGTACTACTGCTCTATCAAATACGACTAAAACTGCACTGTCCAATATGTAATCGGTAGGCAAATGCTGCTGTTTACATTTAAATTGGTTCAGATTAAATAAAATTTAAAATGTGATTGCTTTATCACACTAGCCACATTTTTAAGTCTTCATGACCATAAGTGCTAACATGTCTTGTCATAATGGACAGTATAGAGGACATTTGCATCATACCAGAAAACTCCACTGGACAGAGCTACTCTGGAATTCTGATTAATTGTTTAGTAAAGCACTGAACTCCTTTCTAGGGGAAATACTCAATCTACCTACAATCATTGTTATGACCCCCAAGTACCATGAGAAGGTGAGAGATTTCCACCCAGGTACCAATGCATGTGAGGAATTCAACTTCCAAAACAAAACGTTCACCCTACAACCCTCTTATCTGGTTTCCAAAGAAGAGGGTCTATTCTCCACCGATAAGACAGAAAACCAGTACTTAAGCCTCTTTTTAAAAATTATTATTGAGTTTCACATAACAGACATAAAATAAGCCATTTTAAAGTAAACAATTCAGTGGCATTTAATATAGTCACAACAATTTAGATTATTGATGACCTGAAGAATCTGTCAAATCATCTTCTGTCAAGGTTCTATTCATGACCTAATTAAAAGAACAAAAATCTAGGGGATATTGCCTAAGATATGCAACCCATCCATGTTTGGCAGTGTAAGTCCACTTGAGTTATCAAGCAGGATCTCTGAGATGCGCTGCCTAGGTCAGATCAATGTAACCCTCGCAAGACAGCTGTCACCATGTAGCCCTCATTGTCACTCTCAGACAGGATTATTAAGGGGCATGATAGAAACCAGCATGAAGGGAAACAACTATTTCTATATTTGTTATAAAACGACCCCTAGCTAAGAAACGTATCTGTAATGTCAGTCATATCTCCTACACATAGAAAACATACCACACAAAATTCCTTTTAGGATTTGAAGTGAGGAAAAAAACATCCTTCTGAGAAGAAAAAGATATTTCTTTCTTTTTGATGAGAATTACACATCTTGCCATGTTTCCCTTTGTACACTAATCAGGAAGCTCAGAATATAATGTGGTGCTAAGTCCAGGCAAAAATTAGGGTATTTCCTTGTCCTTATATTTCCAGGACCCAATTTCTTGTCTCTACTTCACAGACACACACACACTCTCTCTCTCTCTCTCTCTCTCTCTCTCTCTCACCCCCCACCCCACCAACTCTCTCAATCTCCGGCCACCCTCCAGTCCTTTTTGGAAAACTATCAACTAAGGAGTATAATGCAAATTTCTATTATTTCATTTAACCTCTGCCACTTGGGGACAAGATCAATCTTAGTACATGACTAATTTACCTTAAAGTAACATCTTATAACAACTAATGTTTCTCTACTTGTCTTCAATGCTAAATAGCCACTAGCACATTCTGCTCAAGAGAGAGCCACACAGGGGTACCTGGCCATCTGAGTCAGTAGAGCATGCAACTCTTGAACTCGAGGTCGTGAATTTGAGCCCCACACAGGTGCTGAGATTACTTTAAAAAAAAAAAAAAAAAAAAGATATACACCCACCTCAAAATATGAGAAGTGTATCATAAGGGACCAATAAGCAAGATATAGCTGTCAGCCATAAGCACTGGAGAAAACACACTTTGAAATTTTTCTTCCAGGAACAGGGAGACTGAATCTAGTATCACATTGTGAGAAATGTTTTTCAAGGGGAGAAAAAAAAAAAATTCATCAACTGTGATAGCTTCTAACTTACAAAACCAAGTAATAAATGTTTCATACAAACCATTTATGGCTAAGACTTCTTTGGCAAAAAAAAAAAATTAAATAATAACTTTCTGAAATATTACTTATACTTTTAAACTAAGATATTCTATTCACACTACTTAAAATAGTATGCCATGTTTAGCAACAACTGGCTGATAGACAGCAAGGATTTATTCCAAAAATAACAATGGGCATTGTGTCAGCATTACCACATATGAATCACTACATTCTATCACCATCTAACAGGGCCAAAAGATACAGGGTGCCCATGCTTTAAGTCCACCTGGTAAGAGGTGAGAGATTAAAAGAGTAGGGACACAGGTGACAAAAAAAACCTGTTCTGGTTCTATTTGTGCCCTACACCTTATTTCCTCGTAATCTAAAGAGTTTGTTATGGCTGAGATGTCAGATATCTATGTCACTAGCTATACACGGCTAACTTTAACTTTTTAAAATTAAAAAGAACTAAACGCTCAGTCCTTCACTCTCATGAGCCTCGCTTCAGGTGCCCAACAGCCACTGGTGGCGAGTAACTACCATATAGGACAGAGCAAATACAGAACATTTGGTCATCACGGGAACGTTCACAGACAGTACGAGCTCACACATTTTCTACAAACATATTATTAGTGTGATATCAAAGAACAAGTGGCAAACTTTTTTCTGAAAAACAACTTGGAAAGTACTAGATACTTTCTGACAAACCTCAGTACACAGTTAAGTATATTGAAGAGGTGCTAAATCTTGAATTAGATGAAAGTATACACCAGGGCTGGATGGCAACCACTCTACAGTGTTTCCTTAATACGAAGGGAGCATTTCAAATATTCACAGAGTATATGTAGATTATAGTTCAATAAATATATACAAACTTTATACTTATTTTGTAAACACACATCTGATGGATATTTGATAACCAACAGGTTTTCCATCTACTTTTTTTAATCCTATTCTTCTTCAATATTTTTTCTTTTAAAGATTTATTTATTTGACACAGAGAGAGAGAGAGCACAAGTAGGCAGAGCAGCAGGCAGAGGGAGAAGCAGGCTCTCTGCTGAACAGAGAGCCCAATGCGGGGCTCGAGCCCAGGACACTGAGATCATGACCTAAGCCAAAGGCAGGTGCTTAACCCACTGAGCCACCCAGATGCTCCCCAATATTTTTATAAAAAAGGAAAAATTATAGTGTATGAAGTTGGAAGATGAAAAGCAAAAAGGTCCTTTCCCTTGCATTCAAATGGAAGAAAGATATGTGATCTTTCCTAAATCACATGGCTCTCCTATCTAGCTCTAAAATTCTATAGCTCTAAACAGTAAACTTCTGGTGTGCCTGGGTGGCTCAGGAGGCCAACTCTTGGTTAAGTGGCCAACTCTTGGCTTTGGCTCAGGTCAAGCTGTCAGGGTCCTGGGATAGAGCCCACAGGAGACTCACACTCAGCAGGAGTCTGCTTGTGGATTCTCTCTCTCCCTCTCTCCCTACCCTGTACCCCCATGCACTCTCTCGCCAAATAATTTTTTTTTAAGTGGCAACAGTATTGAGTTGTACAACAAATGTTCCCCAAATTGCAAACCCCACATACTAAAAAAATGTGATCCACCTTCTTTGACCACTTTTTTAAAAATGTTGCTATTCAATCAACAAACTTCAACGATTCTTTTTTTTCCTCTTTTTTCCCTTTTGTGACTGTCTCACTTTGAAACAATGAAGTTACATTTTAAGGGAAAAAAAACAGATTAGGATAAAGAAACATTAAAAATATCATAAGTGGGATGGCCCTCAAAAACCAGCGGAGTTTCAAACCGCCACTGGCACTGTTCCACAGGAACAGGAAGATGTCATCACAGATATAGGGGAATACAGCATGGAAATACAGGAAGATGCTGGTAAAAACAATGGGGTACAATGAATCGCCATATTGTGGTTAACAGTTGTAAGTTTACATTTGATAAAGTCAAGAATTACTATATAAAGGAGTGTGTAATTCTTGGATGCTAGAGGAAATACTAGTTAACATTCCTAAGAACAGGATGTCAATTTAACCTCCGACACTTCAAGTTCCCAAATCTAAGAGATGATTTGACCTTGGTTAAAAGTGGGAAGAAATGAAACACTGAGAAAGTTGGTATTTTATATATAGTACCCCATTTCCTAGAGAGTAAATGAAAAAGAAATGTAATATGACAGCGACTTCCAACCACCCTCAAAATATTATGAATTCCTGTTTGCTTTATAGAATTCCAATAAACTGATTTTTAAGCCATTGATATAATAATGTTGTTTCACAAAGGGCAAGCTTTTCTACTTTGAGGTGAGAAGTTGAAAGTGGGGGAGAAATTCCAAGAACTCATGTCAACACACCACATTAGCAATAGTTACAATAAAATACTTAACTTTCATCAGCGACTTACCACACGCCACACACTGTACTAAAAACTTGACAGCCACTATCTCATTTAGCCCCCACAATGATCTGAAGCAATTGGTACTTGTTATCCTCAGGAAACAAGTTTAGGAACACCAAGTACCCAATTTTCTGATGAGGCAAAAAACGGGAAGAGTAAGCTTCGGGAGCCATTCCCACACGGGTAAAGCCCACGGTCTGCACTCCTGAATGCCAGCACCTCGACAGGCAGTGGAGACCGCAGCTCCCTGGCTTACTGACCAGCATGTGACCCACTGGACAGAGCTGCAGGGGCACCCAGACATGACAGGGGAGACGCGAAATGCAGCAAGTAAACGGAACACCTCTTCCCATTAACTCACTCTCAAAGCCAAATTCATATTTAATCTGAAATCTTCCTCTAGCATCCAACACGGCATGGCATTAAAAGGTTTCTCACTCAGGGGCACCTGGCTGGTGCAGTCAGTTGAGCTTCTGACTCTTGGCTTCGGCTGGGGAGGGGATCTTGGAATCATAGGATCAGGTTCTGCACCAGGCTCCACACTTGGCTAGGAGTCTGCTTGGGATTCTCTCTCGCTCTCCCTTTGCCCTTCCCCTCACACACCAACTCCCCCACACACACCGACATACACTCTCTCCCCGACTCTCCCTTTCAAATAAATAATCCTTTTTTTAAAAAGGGATTCTTACTTAAGTCTTCAATGAGGGAAACTTTAAAACTGATCCTATAATCTGGCGTATTTTTGCTCTACGACTGCCCGGTTTTAGTTTTTTGTTCTCTTTTGCCTCTTCCTTTCACCAAGAATATTTATTTATATATCTTGGTTTTTAACTTTCTTGCAAACACAAAAGGTGAGAGCTTTAAGCTCAGCTCAAAGGACAGACCTTCTCCAAAATCAGGCTCTGGAGTATTTCTTTCCTTCAGTTGTCTTCTACCATTGTTACCAAGTTAGGAGGGACACCTGATTGAATGAGAAGTCAAGATATAAGACCCGGAGCACCAATGCTGCTTTCACATCAGACCCCAGCATGGTGGGTGTGTGTTTGGGGGGTGGGGGTGTGCGTGCACGCGTGTCCGTGCACGTGCGCTCCGTCAACAGTCCCCGTTGCTTAAGAGAATACAGCTGAAGTGAAAGGGGAAAGTATCCAGAGGAACAGCTGATAAAAATGAAATACTACTTAACTCCTTCTAAATCATCAAACTTTTTCCCTAAAGAACCCTCACTTGTCTCCTTTAATCCACGATATGCCTCCATGCATTTCAACAGCTCTCTTTGTGAAAATGTCTTTGCAATATTTGAGCAGCCAGAAATGGAGTTAGCTTAGTAATGGACCAATTTAAAGCAATGTCAGCACATCCGACTTGGTGATTGCCCCAGTTCCACTTCTGCCTGTGGTTACTGACAGATTATCTATAGATTTACAGCTACGAATACAGAGAATGGAGAGTAACATTGAAATGTCAAGACTACGGTAAATTCTCCATTAGTCCTCACTGTCCGTTTCTGTCAACCTCCACAGTGGTATTAAACTTTAGCCATCTCTTCATACTGACATTAACAGTGAAAACAAACACATCATAACTGACTAATCCTACAGTTTTATATGATTGCTTTTTTAACTTAGAGAATGTTTAAGCTATAAGATGCGTGATGTAAAAACTGAACTTGACTTTCAAATATTCCTATATTCGATAAGAACTTCAAGTCCATGCATGCCTCCTTCATTAAAAAGTTCAGAAATAATAAACTTCCAAAACATTTTTTGGAGAAACCATGAGAAATCATTCACTAGCTGAGAAATCCACACTGCCGTGCTCCCGGCTCTCCCTCCGCCCCCGGCCCAATAAGCGAGAAGCAGGGGCTCCACAGCCCACCAAATGGCTGAAGGATGGATTCATATCTCAGAGGTACAAACCTGCTCCAGCCTGCCCATGAAGAGACAGGAAGGGCACAAGCTAAGTTAGAATGCCATTCACGAAACTCTGAGCAAGGCTTCGAACAACACCACACACTCGATACCCTTCCCACTCTCTGCCCCTGCCCAAAACAAACAACACTACTCTCAAGGTTAATACCTCTTACTTCAAATGAAAACAAAAAATTTTTCTGCCTTCACTGTTAGCATTAAAATCTAAGAATTCTCCTGAAATTGGTGGTAAGAATTGCGTAGAATTAAACATAGAAGACAGCAGAGAACAGGCTGAACATACTATAAAGCAGAACAGATATATGCTCTTCAAGCAGGGGAATCAAAATGGCATGTTCTGGGCGCCTGGGTGGCTCAGTGGGCTAGGCCTCTGCCTTCAGCTCAGGCCATGATCTCTGGGTCCTGGGATCGAGCCCCGCATCGGGCTCTCTGCTCAGCAGGGAGCCTTCTTCCTCCTCTCTCTCTCTCTCTCTCTCTCTCTGCCTACTTGTGATCTCTCTGTCAAAAAAATAAATAAAATCTTTTTTTTTAAAAAAAAAAGGCATGTTCCCTTTAAATAACTGGATGGGTGATGATTTTAATGCAATCATTAAAAGAAGACATAGGGAGGGGCGCCTGTGTGGCTCAGTTAAGAGTTGGACTCGGTTTCCACTCAGGTTGTAATCTCAAGGTTGTGACACTGAGATGGAGCCCCACAGCGGGCTGTAAACTTCTCAAGGAGCCTGCCTGCCCCACTCCCTCTGCCACGCACCCCAGCCCCGCTTGTGCATGCATGTGTCTTCTCTCCTTCCTTCATAAATAAATAAATTCACTCTTTAAAATAAGACCTGGCCATCTCTCTCACCATCCAATCAAATCAGGAAGAAAGCAAGCAGGATAATGAGCGTCTCTGTATTTCTGTTGACTTTTGACTTTTTTAAATGGTGCCATCCTCTCGGCACTTTTCCAGCTTCCTTTAACTTCTCCACTAGCACCACTCTTAGTAGTATGCCCCAATCCCTAGAAGGCTCTCCTGTGTTTTTCACACTAAGCCAAAAATAATAATAGTAATAAAATAAATGTGTGTGTGTGTGTGTGTGTGTGTGTGTGTCTGTGTGTGTCATGAAACCTCACCCACGGTGATGCAGCCTCACCTACTTAAGTTCTGCAAGGCAAAAGCACAAGTTTGCTGCTGACTTCCTTCACTGATAAAGGAAGTCTATTCAGTAACAAAGGAAGAGTGCGGGCCCTCTCTCCGCGGTTACTTAGAGACTGCCAATAGATTGACAGCTGTAACTACAGCAAATGGAGAATAATATTAAGATGTGAAGATTAAGGTAAATTCCCCAAGTTAGGTCTAGCAATGCTTTTCCCCTAATTGTCCTCCTGACTCACTTCCCAATTTTCCTTCCCCAGCTAACTATTGCTCTGCAGGGCCAGAAATGGCCTTTCTGAGTGACTGCTAAGATGAAGAAGAAAACGGGGCGAGGAAAGGGAGGCCTGTGTGAGAGCAGAGATGAGGGCTTACTCCCTTATCCTCGGAGAACCAATGTCATAAATAAGCATTAGTGATGGTGAGGCGAACGGAGACCCTGCGGGGGCCGGGGGCGGGGAGAGGAGAAGAGCCACTACAAGTAACCGAAAGCCGCTTGAAACTAGAATCTCGGAAATGGTTATAGTCCACTTTCAGAGAAACTCACAAGAAAGCAAAATGGGCGCTAACACCTACGTTGAAGTTTACTGTCATAATTAAACAGTTTAAAACATATTTGTATGTGCACAGACTTATCTATATCTGACTTGTTTTCAAAAAGAACTCAAAGCAACTGCAGCTGAAAGAGTCCGGCTCTGCACTCCTCCATCCGGCAGCCGCACTGGGCTCCGGGTCTGCCTGTGATGGAGAGACAAGCACAGACGGGCTACAACGAGAAACGTGTGGAAAATACATGCTAGACTAGATTTCAAGTACTTGTTTAAATATCTAATTAGTAATTTTTTAATGACTATGTGTTGGAATACCACCTTCGATATACTGGGTTAATTAAACATATTACTAAAATTAATTTTACTAGTTCTTTTTTTTTTTTCAATGTAACTATCAGAGAATTTAAAGCAACACATGTCCTTTACATCTGCAACTCCTACTACATTTCCATGGGACAGCACTGGTCTAGAACCCAGGCGGTACCTGAAGAAACGACAGCCTTTGTTACCTAAAAAACAGAACTCCCTGTCCATTCCGGTATCTCCTCCCTGCCTTTGCCCACATTGCCAACCTCGGTCCTTCATAGAATGCTTAGCACATAACCCTCAATAAATATTTCTTTAATGGAATTGAATGAAAACAACAAGATAGAAGATTGAAATGCAGTACCTAAACACGGCTTCTTAAAGGTTAAGAAAATTCATAGGCTGCTTAGGACACTTAACCAATGGTTACTATCCGGGCTTCAAAAGTAATTTAAAACACTAACTCCTTGTTACTGACAATATTTTTGACACTCACAGAAAACAATACCCTTTTACAAAATAAAAGCCACTAGGAGACAAGGCTACCGTTTAGTATGCGGCTCACTTCATGCTTTCAGACAGGGGGTTGAAAGGACAGATAGGGCAGACTGTTTTCCTTTGCTTTAACTCTACACTTGGTATTTTCCATTTTAACCCACTGAATCTCTGACCTCTGGGATAAACCAGCTCTGCTGAACGAAGCCACAGGGAGGTTCTCATTAAGCTGCAGCATACACAAATTGCAACAGAAGAAATACCTAACACCCTTCACCGGAAAACAACAGGCCGCTGAGAGCACCAGATCCACCAGTAAAGCCAAGGGCAGTCAAGGACAGATGGCTTACTGTAACCAAGGTATCGTGAAGAAATAACCAGCAAGCCACCAGCACGTGGGGAAAGCGACGCCTCCCCTGACTACCCTTACCTCTGCGGAGCATGGTAGGGCAGGCTTTTCCACCACGGTCTTAACTATGGCTGCCTGTTCTCTGAACATGGTTACACTCAGGACAGCCCCTGAATGCCACTTAGGTCAAAGCTGGGTTTTCCTTAGATATATTTTTGCGCTCCCCATCTCCACTAGACATCTATGGGGGTACGAAAGTATGTCAAGAGTAATATTCACAGAGATGCATCTACTCTCTATTAAAAAGGCCCCTTTCTCTACTTCTGGTCACCATTTGCATAAATGAGGCTTGAGATGCACAGCCACATTTTCCATAAAATTTACTTAGTAGTTGCCAATTACTCCACTCATGTCTGGAATTCTGTATTTACTAGCTGTACTGAGAGAATTTCAGAAGAATAGTCACTCTACTTGAAATTCACCAGGAAAGGATTTTCCCAGAAAGGCTATTTTTTAAAAGATACTTAAAAGATGTCATGGAAAGAGAGAGAACTGGAAAAGTTACAACCACTGATTCGTGTTAATTTTTTTTTTTAATCTCCTGGGGAAAAATTAGAACACTGAAATTATTATCCATCTCCTCAACCTTAAAGGTTCTTTAAAAAATTTTTCTGCTTCTATTTACTTGACCAGGACAGTATTTCAGGCCCAAATTAATGAAAGGGGCACAAATGTATTCAAAATGTAAGTATTCTAAGGATACAACACTGCAGATTCTAAATTCCACCAGGAGTTGCCCTCCCTGAGCAAAATCTGTGAACGGAGATACCTGTGTCTTGTGCAGTAGAACTTACTCAGAAACTGAGGGATTTGCCTTTAACTTGAAGGACAATCCACTTAATCAGTCTTTTTTAGATACGCTCTTCAAAAGGACAAAACGATGCTCTGTGCTGTCCTCCTAGAAGGTTCTCACCCGCAGCCACCGTGCACGGAGACACATTCCGTTGTCTGCTCTCCTCCCAACCCCATGGTGCCACATCCCTGCCAAAAAGCTCCCAGTGCACCCCACAGGCACAGAACCTGCCCACAAGGAGACGACACAGCTTCCTCTCCCACACCCCAGCCCCTACTTCTCAATGACACTGCGGCATCGGGGCGCCACCTCCGCACTATTTCCTAAGCCTTAAACTCTTCTCCCTCCTCCCCCTTTCACCCAGCCTCCTCTCAACCGGGACTGATCCCTCACTTCTCACTGAAGCCATCATTTCCCCCAGCTCATCCCTCCCCCCCCCCAGACCTCCCACCTCACCCTCACTAAGAGTGGAGTGGAAGCTATTTCCAAAGCACACAGTGCTTATTCTTGCCGAGTGCCTTCCATGGCAGATGCCTGCCTACACCATCCACCCCGCTGCTCCCAGCAACCCCCCCCACCCCAAACAAGCTGTTTCTGTCTCTCCTAAAGGGCAATATTATTGGGAACCTCAATATCTGGTAACTGTTCCCTAAAATCACAGAAATGAAGGCAAACAACTCTGACAATAGTTAACACTGCAATAAGTGTTTAAGTGATTTTTTTAAACTTTGCAACAAGCAATTCTGAACACTGGCCCAGTGATAATTTTTGTGTCCCCACCATGTCTCCGACACCATGTTAAATATTAAAAGATATTATTGCTAGTCTCGCTACATCTCAAACCAGGGAGGTAAATCTACCCTCATTTTACTTCTTTAAGACTCTGTTTGCTGATTTATTTACAGAGAGTGAGAGAGAGAGAGAGAGAGAGAGCGCGCGAGCAGGGGGAGGAGGAGAGGGAGAAAATCTCAAGTCAACTCCAGGCTGCATGTAGAGTCTGACACAGGGCTTAAGCCCAGGACCCTGAGATGATGACCTGAACCAAAATAAAGAGTTGGGCACTCAACTGACTAAGCCACCTAGGCACCCCAGCCTACCCTCATTTTAGGGAAAAAAACAAACAAAACAAACAAACCAAGGCCCTGAGGTTAAGCCACCTGCCCAAGCTCACAGGGCCAGTGGTTAGTGGTGTTTTCACTCAAAAGCTGCAGACTCCAAAGCCTGTACGCTTCTCTTCATGCTGGTGGTTCTGAGAATGGGACTGGGGCTCTAGTGTCTGTGCGATGGAATCTGCCTCCCTCTCATTCTCTCTAAACGAGCATAAGCAGACTCTTCTGAAGGCCCATAACTCGCACGCAGACTCTATGCAGCAGCAGATGTCAGAATCCAACATTTGAGAAAATGTAAAACAATGCTTTTCTTTTTTTTGTTTTGTTTTGGGAAACAGTTATTTTTCATTTAAAATTATTACTGATGTTAACACACAATGGCTTATTATTTTTAAAGTTTGGGACGCCTGGGTGGCTCACTCAGCTGGGTGACTGCCTTCCACTCAGGGCATGATCCTAGAGTCCCGGGATCGAGTCCCACATCAGGCTTCCTGCTGGGGTGGGGGGGATCTGCTTCTCCCTCTGACCCTCCACCCTCTTGTGCTCTCTCTTTCTCTCTCTAATAAACAAAATCATCAAAAATAATGAAATAAATAAAGTTTATTTATCTACTTATTTTTAAGTAATCTCTACATCCCACGTGGGACTTGAAATCACAACCCCCAAATCAAGAATCATACCCTCTTCCTATTAAGCTGCCCTGGTTTATAATTTTTAAATTATCAACAAGTAAATATTTTAAACTGTCCTCAGTTTAAATCTAAGACAATAAATATCAACACATATAATCCACTAAACGAAAGATCTTTGGAGTCCTCAATAATTTTTAAGCATGTAAATGGGTCTGCAATGAAAAGGTTCAGGAGCTGATATCCTTCCTTACTATCTACTAAAAAGAAATATAAGCTAGGTTTCTTTCTTCCCTTGTAAACTATACCAAATAATCAGGATAGTCTGGAGCTAGCACCAAAAACTATGTCCACACTCCACAACAAACATTACAGTCCAATGAACTCGGGCCTTTCTAACATTTTCCTTTGTTGACTCTTCAACAAAAAGTTAAATTCATCTTTAAAGATACTTCTGTGTGTTATATAATTAGAAAATACCTGTTCAGAGCCCATGAGACATTTAAAAGGCACAAGTTACATTTTTAAAAAGCGAAAAATTCAAGCTAAAAAAGCCAACCATCCTATCTGAATGTGGAAATTCAGCAAATCACATCACTGATTTCAACCTCATCTGGCCATTCCCCTGCTACACAGCATGGTTTTGAACCACCATTCTATCATATATGAAATGCAAAATGATTTCAGTAATTCTAAAGCAAAACATAATTAAATAGATATATTTGCTAGAGCTGAATGTGAGTCACTCACAGGGAGAGAGAGGTTTTTAGGATTATGTGACAGCACTTCGAATCACCACATCATTATCCTCATCACACCTGTCAACATGGGCTAAAGGAGGGGAAATATTTGCACAAATCAAATTTAATGTTTCATAACTAAGGCTATATTTAACCATATTTAACCTGTTCCTTAAAAATAGAAGAAATTTTACTTTGTATTTACATGTGAAATGACATAATTATAAAGTAAGGTCCATATTGCAGGAGATCAGAACGAAAGCCTGGAGGAGAATTAACATGAGTATACCCCATCAGCTGGCACTATGCTAAGCACATGGTGTATATTAATTTCAACTACCTTTTGGGACAGGTACCCTCTCTCCTATTTTGCTGATAAAGAATCTGAGGTTCAGAGAGGTTAACTTAATGCCTGAGATCACCAAGCTAATAAGTAGCAGAGGTGAAATTCACACACTTTCCTGACTATAAAGTTAATGCTTTTCACAAGATTTTATACCTCCCTAGAATTATTTTCAGAACTGAGTGCTTTGAAGTCTGAAGAGAATGAAATGAGAAGGCAAATACGACAGACAAAACATTTTTAAGGGCAACTGAACTTAAATAAAAACACCTCAAATGTACTTGTTTACAAACATCCCTAAAACAGTTCCGAGTTTGTCCATAATGGCATACCCAAGAACATGGCACTGGAGATAAAGGGAGCTACATCTCGTGTCCCCCAGAGTCTAGAACCTATGAAACCCTCCAGTCCTGAGCGACTCGAACACCACGCGGACTCGCATCCATCCTCTGAAATGGCTGTGGGGATGTTCTATGCTCTGAAAACTAGAGAAAGCTGGAGAAGATCAACAATTCCCACCTAGAGGTCATATTACAACCACAGGGGTATCTCCTTCAAACTGTGCTCGTCTTCCAGCGGAGCAAGAAGATGCTGGAACAAGAAGTCAGAACCATTGCTCCGGAAACATCCCTTGTCCAATAAGATGCTTTCTGAGAAACAAGAAAAGAAAAATTCCTGGAAACGAAGTCACATTCATTTCTGCCCTAGAAAGCAACCCAGCTGGCTGGCCTCAGGGATGGGACTTTCAGGGAGTTCTGAAGAGGGGCATCTTGCCTTGAGATTGATATAAGGGAAAACAAATTAGCAGCGTTCGATCTTCTCCACTAACTCCTCTGCACACATGTCCCCCCTGAGGCTCTCTGCTTCCAGCCTCTTGCCAGATTGGCTTTCTCACCTCTCCTTTCACTTGGTGCAGGAGCCACAGGGCTCATAAGTCCTTTCCCATGGGCTGCAGGTTGGGCGTCTGCTCCCAGGGGAGACAGGGAGCAACTCTCTCCCAGGCAGCTCCCACTGACCTCGGGGGTCCTGCTGAGAATATCCCAGTGTGCCAGATCTCTAGGAGCAGTTTCCCCCAAAACCCCTACGTATTCTCGTGTCCCGGGTCCCTAGGAGACCTTCCTGATCTCCACTCTCCTGCTCCCACCAGGGCTGAGGCTTCGGAGTCTCTGTTGTAAACGTCTCTCCACTAGGGCTACCCCACACAGATTTGTTTCCTGACCAAAACTTTCTACTTTCACATTGCTTTAATCTCTTCCTTTTCCACTCACCAATCCCCGGTGCAAACTGTCCTTGCAGCCCTGCACCAGAGGCTCACAGTTCAACTTCTGGTCCCCCAGGTTTCTGTGGACTGTCTAATCAATACCCCGAGCTCCCCCCGACTGAAGCCTGAATTCCTTAGAACAGAACACAAGACCTCCACCATCTGGCGTGCCCTGTGGCAAGCTCCAGATCCCATGCCCTCAGTTATCACGTCGTCCCCAAACCAGAAATGCAGTCCTCAGCTCACTTTCCTGGCTAAGTCCTAGCCAAATGCCAACCACCCACATCCCCGAGTATTTCCTGTCTCTGGACACTTGTCACATAACCAAGTGTAGTCCTTCGGTGGACTTCTCCTTCCACACCGATTCTAAGTTCATTAAGAACAGCTCTAAGATCACCTCCTATGCCATCGAAACTTAAGTAGAAATCATGGTAGAAGACCAATACCTGTTTCTGAAGAGCGTGCAGAATGGTCTGTACCTATACAGATATCAATATAACTTCCCTAGACTGAGGGCACAAACACCAACATTTATAAGGGACAGACATCTCTGTGACTACAAGGGCTTGAAACGTAAATGTCCGCTTGTAAACTCGGTAGGACAACAAAAATGCCAGCTTACGAAAAGGAAGACTCCTGTTGTGGTGCTGGGTACCCAAATCTCTTAGAGACAAAACATTTTCTGCAGATTAATGTCGCCTATGATTTTCTACACTTTGCAATTTAAGTTCATACTAGCTGGTAAAATAAATCCAATAGCTGGTAAAATAAATATTACAGAAGAACACGTTTTGAAGCTTCCCAGGGGAAAAAAAAAAAACATAATGTTCTAAAAGAGGTGGGAGGGACTGCCACAAACACGGAAAACTTTGCTGGAAACCAAGCTCTGGTGTGTTCTGAAACCAGACAGGCAAAGAGAAAGAACTGGAGTCCCACGTCCCTGTCCCCGCAGGCAGCGGCAACTCCCGCAAGCAGAGCCCCGGGATTAGGTATCTAGGACATGTCCGCAACACCCCCCCACAATGCCTGGGACAGAAGGATTTGAGACGCTCTGAGTCGGGGAACAAACACATAGGCCAGCGAGTGAGACACTCCCGGAGAAAACTGAGATTCTCGCACAGCTTACAAGATAAAAATGAAGGCACTCGTAACGAGAAAGCTTTCTGTGAAACTCGAAGGAAAATACCTAGTAGGGAAGGTTACCGTGTTACCCTTTCTACTGCGAGGCAGGCAGGATCCGAGTTCCCTTACCTGAGGCACAGGCACTTTCTGCGGGGTGTTCTGGGGTGATGGGTGGAGCTGTGCCCAAGGCTGGTGATGTGGGTGTGGGGGTGAAGACTGGTGGTGCAAGCCCGGGTGGGGCTGCATCGGTGGGCAGGTTGGCAACTGCTGGAAAGACGGCTGCTGCCCAGGATGCTGTTGGCCAGGCAGCAGTCGTTCCTGGATCGCTTGGGGATCTGCAAGGCCAACACCGGGACAACCGTTCGGTCTCATGTGCCCGGCCAACTCCCTCGGTGCTGAGGACATGCCCATAAACGGACGAGACGGCTGCAGGTTCCTGGGGCCCATATTCCTCTGTCCGATTCCCATGGCACCGGGGGGCTGGTGTGGCGGCTGAGGGTGGGGCATATTTGGATAACTGCCAACTTCCATCGGCATCCCGGCACTTCCGGGCCTGACCTGCGGAGGAGGAGTACCTGCCGGATTACTCATCGCTTTCATGGGTGACATGGGAGGTGGAGAGGCGTAAGTTCCCTGAGGCTGTGAAGGATGCATAGTTTGCGTGTTCATTTGGTTAAGTGAGCCGCTGGGGTGGATGGGCTGCTGGTGCATTAGTCCTTGACCACTGTTTGATGGGAATCCTACAGCATTGGGGTATCTTGGTACGGACTGATTCATTGGAGTATTATTTGTAAGGCCTAAATTTTGATTCATCCCTGTATTGTTAACTAATCCCTGATTTAGGTTACTGTAAGGATATCGAGAATACTGCCCTGAGTTGTTTATAGTAGGTGAGGG
Organism: Mustela erminea; assembly: GCF_009829155.1. Lineage (NCBI taxonomy): Eukaryota > Metazoa > Chordata > Mammalia > Carnivora > Mustelidae > Mustela > Mustela erminea. Next base: position 13,421,302 of record NC_045629.1, on the reverse strand, counting down.
GACTGTCTGGCTCCGAGAACTAAAGGTAAGGGTCTGTGGCCTCACGGCCCCTTGCTGAGGAGGATTAGGGGAGAATCTGGGACTGTGGGCAACGGATTCTCCGTGGAGAGCAGTAGGGGGGTGATGGTGGAACTGCTGCACTGAGTGACGCAAGGAAGGCGCCATGCTGGGGCTCTGCGGGGGCACGTGGGACAGGTGGCCGGGGCCCGACGTGGCAATGAAAGGACTGCCCTGACTGAGGCTCTCCTGGCCTTGGGGAAACTGGCTCATCCTCTGCTGTGGCTGACCGTGCTGCTGCATGGAAAAATCCCCACGGGCCATGTAGCTGCCCATCTGCTGCAGGTGCTGAGGGTGGCCCTGCGCGGGGGGCCCCGACGGGGCGGGCTGGGGCGGCTGCGGCTGGGGCTGCTGCTGGTAGGGCGCCCGTATCTGGTCCGGCACCTGCACAGCCCGGGGGCCCCACATGGAGCCGCTGTCCACGAAAGACTGCCCGTGCCTCTCATTCTGCAGGCCAGGGTAGACTCCCATCTGACCGCCACCACTGCCGCCGTGGGGGACCTGAGGGACCGGAGGGGCGTGATACTGCGAGTGAGGAGACGCGAGCCCGTTCCCAGGGGCGCTGCTCATCATCCTGTTTGGCTGATCCATCAGATGCATCTTTTGTTGCTCGTACTGATTATAGTGATCGAAATGGGTCAACTTCGTCTGATTCTGATTCGTGGAGGGATGATGAAGGGATGGCTGCAAGGAGGCAAAGCCCTGGTCTATCGGCATTTGCTGACCCATGGGGTTCACGGGATTTTCAGGGTAACCACATTCTCCAAGGCCTTCGAGGCCTTCACTGAAAATATTCCCATCCTCGCCAAAAAGACTCATCATTCCCGGATCCGCCATCTTCTTCCAACACACGGCTCCTCCACACTACAGCTCAGGAGCTTGTCTGGGCTTCACCTCACCGAGGTGTCTGTCCTCAAAGCCTATAATCCTTAACTAATCTTCTTCATGTCATTCCGTATTTCTTTAATTCTCTTGGACCCTGCAGTGTCAGGCAAAGTCTGGATATAGGTCCTAGAAGAGAGCGGGGAGTGGGGGAGGGTGGCGGGGAGGGGGGAGAAAGAAAACAAAGAATTAGGAACAAATGATAAAAACTGCCAGTATTTTACACATTTGAATTTGGTTTCCATCAACAATACTAATCTAGCCCCCTTGCTGAGCTGTATTTTATAAATCTAGTTCACTTTAAGAGAAACTCATTAGCTTCTACCAGAAGCATTATTATGATCGGTTACTTAGAAAGCAAGCAAAACACTAACCTTAACCTTAAATTAATCCATTCACTCCACTTCCTAGCGCTCCATTCTTGGATGGAACAGAACAAAAGAACACAACATGAAGCAGCGGCAGCTGCCACAGCAGGCAAGCAGATGCATGAATATAGCCAAGCAGCCCATCTGCTGAACTAAAGCCCTGGAAATGCTCTGGTTACCAACAGCCCGCCCTTAACCTTATTCCCCTGAGCAGTGTAATCAGATGAGCAGCCGCGGCACCGAGGGCTGTGAAAAGCTCAACTTAGTTAAATTGACTAGAGGATTATACAAATAGCAAAATCAGTCATTTCGTACAAATTAGATATTTTCGGCCCACATACATCTACGTGACAGCAACAGAGGTGTCAAACGAGAACATGTCCACGATGACGTTCGACAAGAGAGCGTCCGTGATGATGGTGGGAAGCATGCCCTCGAACAGTATAATAACCTCATAAATCCATTACGTTCAACGGTAGGGATATACAAGTTGCAGAAAGAGATCAAAATAAAAGTTTTCGTTCTGCAAGAAGACCAGTTTCACTCATGGCTCTGGGCCCAGTGCATCCCCACTCTGCACTGGAGACTGAGAGGTCCGATCACAGGTCACGGTTCCCCAGCAGGTGCCAGACCCTGGGGATGGACCCAGAGCCCATGTGACTGCTCAGAGAAACCCCAGCTGCATGGAGTTACTAGACGATGACTGTTCTCATCAGAAGAAACTGAAAACTCCTCCTTCCCCCGCCAAACCAGTCAAAACTGAAAATCATAAGTTCAAATTATCCATGCAGGCTTCCCTCTTGCCTTTTCCTCTTCAGAGACAAGGCAGGATGAGAGCCGTGGGAGAAAAGCAAGACCGTCAGCATCCTGTGTTTATGGCACCAGGTATATATGCTACCTACTGCTCTACATTTTATTTAAACGATTCCTAAGAGATTTTGTGCATCTGATTAAAATAACCAGTTAAAGAATGCTTCACCAATCAAAAGAGGAAAGTGTTTTTGTCGAACGCTAATTAAATCAACAACCTAATAAAGAACTAATTCACATAGGAAAAATGTCCGAAATCTTAAACATCTTTGGAATTTAATTCATTTTTCCTCTTTCATAAGTCTACGAAGCATTGTGATACTGCCCAACTTGAAAAAAGCAGTATCTTGCTGAAAAATTTCAAAAGTGATGTTAGAAACAGGCTCAGTCATAAATTCTACTGACACACTTCGATACCAGCATGGGAATGAACAACGGGCAACCAGCACTGCTGAGAACTTACCGGTAAGAGAGAGAGGAAGAAAACCCAGTTCTGCCTGTCCTACTCTAACATATTCCTAACAAGGGGAGAATTTTGCTTACAGAAAACGTAAACAACATTCCTGTTCACTGTCAGAACTACAGACAGAACACCTGAGAAGGTCTGCAGGTCTGCAGTGTTCAGGTGACAGCTGTCAGCTAAAGTCAGAGGTCTCCTCACTCTGCCGCTAACTGCCATGAATTTTCTGATCGACTTTCTCCAAAACAGAGGTCAGAAGGGTGAAAATAAGGTGAGCATGAAAACCATTTTATTTACCGACATGCTGCTTTACTACATGACCACTTTCGAATCCAAAATAAAGAGACGCAGAAATCTTCAGTGCCAAATGCATCAAATATCTATAAACTGAATTTCCCTCTGAACAGCCTAAGCAGTCGGTCTTCATTTACTGAAGACCCATTCTAGCTTTCAAGGAACTAAATCTTACAGTGCACTTGCTAATAGCTTAAACTAGCCGTGCAGACTTACCACCTACCAAAGGAACCTTTCAAATTAGCTTAAGGAAGGTACAGTCTACTCATATGGACGGATGGCCTTGTTTCATAGGTTAACGGCTTCCCCCTCCAGGGTCCCCCACGCATCACAGGAGGCAATGCTACTGCGTGCATGGGGCTCCCCACCAGCTCTGGGGGACAGGCACGGATGGGGAGGGGACGGCCTGGTCCACTGAGCCCAGAGGCACAGCCAGCCTGGAGCAGCAGCTGCAGGCGTTGACGTTGACGCTACTTTGTATTAACTTAAGGCTGAGCAGAAAGGAGAAAGAGAACCTGCCTACAGGCTCCGGAAGGGACAAAACAGAACACTCACTGAGAGTAATCCTACCTGACGCATAGGCTTCCAGTTAGCCAATCTTTCCGACAAAGACTCACTCCATTTCCCAGCAGCAGGAAAAATGACAGCACTACCTGGTATCCGGCAAACGCACCACCCACCACAATTGAGCCCACCGTCAGGTGAGCTCTGGACACAGGCGTTCAGAAACTGAAGCTTGAGCCTGTCATTAGTGACCGCTCCTGCGTGCCGGGACGGCCACCATCACCCTTCTGCCCCTTTTCTGACCTCAAGACTTGGCTGGCGACTATGCTAGGAATCCATCTGGTAGCTGGATTTCATATTTCTGATCTGAGCTAATCTAATTAATTTATTTTGGTCTTTTTTAATTTGATCAAGTCCATTTGAATACCCACTTTCCTAAGTCACAGCTGCAACATATAATTTTGTTTCTATCAAAGATATTCATTTAGAACTCCTTTTTGGAGGCTGGCCGCTTCTCTACATTCAGTATCTACATTTTCTTTATCTAGATAGATCAGTTATTCAATGAGCCATCAAACCAGAGCCATGTCATTTTAAATTTTGTAGTAGTCACATTTTAAAATTAAACAAAAAAGAATGAAATTATGTTTAATAATAAATTTTATTTAACCCAATATATGCAAAATATTACCACTTCAAAAATGGATGAGACCATTTACATTTTTTGATACAGAGTCTGAACCCAAAGTATGTATTTTATACTTGCAGCATATCTCAATTTCTACTGGCCACATTTCAAGAAAAAAATGTGCACTTGGGGACAGCGGCTACCATGCTGGACAGCATAGTTACAGATTATTGAAAAGAAGACTAGAAATTCAAGTTGTCAGTGGTCTCCAATAATTCTCATAATTATCACTCAGATAATAAATATTCAAGTTGTCTTTATGTTTGATTTGGCTTTAAATAAAAAATCAAGCTAAATCCCAAATCGCATTTACTTATTCAAAATACATGTACTGAGTACCTACAACGATTTAGCCACTGGTCTAGGTACCAGAGATATATCAGCGAATAAAAACAAACAAAATTCCCTTTATCCTCATGGAACTCATCTGTAAATGACAGCACTTAGAGAAGAAAGATTCGGAGCTGATGAAAATTTAGGATAACATTTTACAAAATATTTCTTGGGAATTTATAATGACAAGTGTTTTAACTATGTGTGATATTAGATAGTAAACAGTACGGAAGCATACAGTGAAAGCATAATAATATAAGTTTCCACGGAGTGCCCTACTGGGCATGGGGTATTTTCTGAGACAAGAATGACAGTGCAGAAAGCGCATGCACGTCTGGGGGTGAAGAGGGGCCCAACGAGACAGCTCAAGCAAGAGAATCGCCCGCCTGCAATAGAGACCTCACTGTGAAACCCGTTATGAAAATCTGAGAATTAGCAAGTACTTTGGGGACCTTCTAATCCAAACCCCTATTCCTCTAACAGATTAAAAAACCCTTTTATAGACTAAGAGAAGTAAACGTCTTCTAAAAAATATTTTCATGACTAACAATATCCAAAGACGAAAGAGAGATGTATGGAAGAAATGGCAGCTTACTAGTAAGAGTAAATTACTAAAGGCCTAAATTGGGGTCTGTTTTGTTCAGATAAGTCACTAAATTGCTGACACCAACAAACAGAAGAGAGTTTCCTTTCAGACAAATGTTTTTAATTATACTATTTATAATTTTAAGGAAGCAACCACCTATTAGCACCATATTGAGGCTCCTGGTTGATTCTTGGGGGGAATAAGCAGGATGAAAACCGGCAGATCCTACAAAACAAGCCGCATGCAGAGGACCAGGGATGAAAGCAAGAGGCGTACAACAAGCCACGATGAAAGAAATAAGTTGTGCAAAAATATATATATCTTGAAGTGAATTTCTGACCACCTCAAACTTACATAAAAGATGAATGCTTAACTCCGCTGTTCTTCCCAGAGTAACACGGCAGTTCTGCAGCCAAGCTTCAATGTGGTATCACAGTGCCTGGGAAGCCGTATTTTCCACAGTCCAGCCACTTCTTATCCAGTTGTGTAAGTAGAGTGCTACTCTGGGGCCAACTTTTTTCATAAATAGCCAACATATATGGGCAAGTGTGGGATCAAAGGATAACTGCCTTTTAGATGATGAAGACTATTTTGTGTTCTGTAGCCTGATTTGTAATTGTTCTTTTTAAGTCTCTTTCCCCCCACCTCCAAAGAGCCTGAGGCATGTACCACGACTGTGACAGTGATTCTTGGGATTGGGTAAAGCATGTATCAGCATTTCTGTGGCAATGTCTAGCAGCTGGAAAAACACATGTAACCACCCGCAGTACAACCTGGGAAGAGGCCTCTCCATCATCAAGGTTACAAATCGTATCAAAAACAGGGAGAATCCATGAGCCGATGGGTGAACACACGCACGATAAAGGACTCAGCACCACTGAGTATTCATATTCATGGATCTGCTAGATCATGAGGCCTGTGGACAGTGATGCCCACTAATGGCCCCCAAGAGCCACTTGGGAAAGAGAAAGTCTACCCAGGCCAATGTTCGCCATGGGAGAAGGTATCCAACAGAAATGCCTCCAAGTCAGAAACATCAGTTGATCCCAAGTCCATTCTAGATTTGCCTCATGGATCAATTGGTGCCCCTTCTGAACCCCCCCACCCCCCAACCAGGGAAAGCCCACATTTTCTTCCTGATTAGTATGTTCAGGCAACGCCAATATGCTATGGATGGACTATCCCACACAACAGCCACGAGCCACATGTTGCTATTTAAATTAATTAAAACTAAATAAAATTTAACATTCAGGAACTCAGTCACACAAGTTACATTTCCAGTGCTCGCTGTGCATATATATATATGCACGTGCATACACGGAACATTTCTGTCATCGCAGAAACACCTATGGACAGCACTACTACATATTTCTTGTTAGAGGTAACCTTTTTAGACAAACACCATATTAGATAGTAGAAATTTTCTTTGATGAAAAATATTTTCTCCTGTTCAGAGTTCAAAGCATTCCTTCAAAGGTCCATACCTACCCCTTGTGATGAAATTTATAGTGCCTATTCCATTTAACACATTTTATGTTAATTAACTATTTTTCAACCTATAAAATTTCTTTGTGTAATATCACCCAACATATATTTCTATTTCTTAATGAATTAATTTTTGTTATGTTAAGAATGAGTCTCAACTATACAAAATACAACCCTTAAGAATAATTAATTTCAAAATCCTTTTCACTTATAATTGCCATATTACCATTGCCCTTTAATAAAGTACTTGCAAGTTTAAGTTTTATAACCAAGAATCTATGTAACTATAGAGTAAGGCCACTATTTTCCTTATGGGCTTTGTATATTACTTTCATTCACAATTTTACTGGAAGAAAAAAATATAGAAAAAACAAAAAAGGACTTGAAGTCCTTCAGAAGATCTATGCTGGTCCAAGCACCCTAAGAAAAATTTTTTTTAAATAATTTTTAAAAAGGTAAAATTGCATTTACAGTTGGCTTCCATTTATAACACTAGATAATCCCCCAATTTTCTGGTATCAATTGAAGAGATCCATTTTGTACAGGAAAAACTATGCTCAGAACTGATGTTGTATGAAGTGATGGTGGGCTTCACACCGGCATTCATTCATTCATTCATTCATTTCATTCATTTAAAAAATATTTAATGAGTGCCTACCCTGCTTAATGCATTTACCAGACCTCAGGGACAGAGAGTTGACCAGGACAGGCATGGCCCCTTCCCCGTGCAGCTTGCTATTCTAATAAATGCCCCTTGGATGGCCTGCGTATCCCAGCCACCAACCAACCTGCTAACCCGGCCTGCCTAATATCCCACAAGTGCACTTCTCTCGGTTCACACCGCCTCTGATGAAGTCAGGCCTTCGTGTGTTAGACAAGGACAGAACATGAAAGGCTGGCTGTTTCTCCCAAGTCCAGTCTCGACAAGTTCACCCAGCTGACAGAATGATCTTCCAAAACACAAAACACATCATCTTTCTCCCCTGATTAAAATCCTTGAAGGAGTTTCCACAATTCGCTTCAAGTCCAAATGCTCCAGCATGGGGGAAGGCACTTCATAATCGGATCTCTGTCAACCTCCATTCTAACCCCCAAACTCCCCAAGCACAAATACCTAGGCTGGGTCTATCAAACCACGGGAAGTTTACCAACAAGCAAACGTTCACTTCCTCACACCTTCCTTGCCTCCCCACCAGCCTCCTTACCCCTCCATCCTCACCCAATCACTGTCCAGTCTGCCATCTTTTTCCTCTCAGTTCCTTTGTTACCACCTTTGTGGGGAAACTTCCTGACTCTCAGCCCTTCTCCTCCTCCGGCTGATTTGGAAGCCCTCCCTAGTATTTGCGCTGCACTGGGCAAAGGGCTACAAAACCACTCAGCACAGTTGCTCTCCTCTGTTTCCTTTGCCATTTTTGAAGGGGGTCCCAGAAGTGCGGGCACTTCCTAGGAGCTGCTGAGAGATGCAGAATCCTGGGGTCCTAACCCAGACCTCCTGACCCAGAATCTGCATTTTATTAACATGCACCCCGTTGATGCCTACGCAGATGAAAATTTGGGAAGTCCTGCTCTCAAGACTCAGGCCCTCCAGCAGCTGTGGCTCTCAGTGCTCCTCAATCAACACGAGAATGAATAACCAACAATGAATAACTCATCCCAAAGAATTAAAAGCAAGTAATACAAAGTTGTACTATCTTACTGTTTGGGAAAGGTAGTCCTGGCATTCCTGACCAACAAAGAAACAAGACTAATGCTGACCTCATCCAGAGAATTATGAGGACTCCTTAGTGACAAATTTTAATTTGCAATGGTTTACAAGGACTGGGCTCTAAAAGTGGCTTAATTTTAAAGATACATCCATCTGCTTGCCAATCATTTTACATGACCCGCCCCCCAAAACTGCAGTTAACATTGATAGCTAACGCTGTGTTACCTAACACACTATTTCACAGGTTTCTTGCAGAAATCTTTCAGTTATTTCTACATAACTTTGAGAGTCTGCATATTCTGAACTGCTTTTCAGATAAAGATGGTTCTTTTTTCTATATAATGTTACTATATAATACATGGATGTCCTGCTGATCACAAACCATGGGGCCAGTGGTTTCCTCCAAGGCAATCCATGAAACAGCACTCAGCTAACAGTTCATACCAAGTGCATGGCAACAACACTAATTTTTTTTTTCTAAACTGGCCAAAAGGTACATACTGTCCTATAAATAAGTTGTGCCACTACACCACAAGAATCCTGGAAATCAATGTCCCGTAGAGAACAAGCTTTATGCCCTGCAATTCCACACTGAATTATCACTCTGAAATTATCTCCTTCAAAGACTAAGCCCACTGAGAAGGCAGCCAGCAGACAGCTAACCTGCTTGTCCCACCACAAGACATAAGAACAAGTCCATAGTGACCTTCCTTCCATACACAACTTTGCATGGCCCAGCAAAAGACCAGTACATTCTAAAAGCACTGAAAGTATTCAACATAATAAGGCAAAAGAAATGAGAAGAAACACCTATAAACATATCTGTACACACCATATCCATATATGTAAACAAGATATGTATCTCTGTAAAATATGTGAATCTATCCCATCTTCTTAATGCTATCTTAATTGTATTACAGACAAGGAGGAAACCAAACAGAGAAAGGTCCACAAATAGATAAATGATAATTTTTTTTAGTGTAATTTATCTGGGACAGGGAAAAACTAAACTTCAGAAATGTATTTCAATCCACCTAGCAAGGATGTTTATTGGACAGACTAATGGAAGAGTAAAACAAATTTTACAAAATTTGGTGACTGCTGGGTACATCTAGCTTAATACTGTAAAATATCCTGGCATACTTTAAACAAACAAAACACGGGTGATCTATAAAGGCAAATATGTCACATGTTTATTAGCCTATTTGAAAATATATTTCCCTATTCGCTCTATCTAGACCTATTTCAAGCAACTGACTACACACACACACACACACACACACACACACACACACACACACCATCTGGGTGAGAAGAGACTAGGAGGAGGAAAGGAAGGAGCTGCCTAGGGCCACCCTCTGTCCAGGGGCGCCCTGCTTGTCACAAACCCTTATAAAGCTGATCCTGAACCACTGAGAGATGCCACAGGGGGACACAGGCTACAGTGCTGAGGGACTTTAATAAAAAAAAAAAAAAAAAAAAAGGCAAACGGCCAACTGCTCTTGTAAGAACTGTGTTTTCTGTATACTTACTACAGCTGTCACTGATTAACTGATCTGGCAACTTCCTACATTCTTTTTCATTTTCAAGGGTTCTAAAAAGTTGAAAAGAGGATCTTGTCTCATCTGCCAGGGGGAGTTTAAAAACTCCCAATTCTGTACCCAACTCTGCCTGGTTTGAAATGCAGAGAGAGAAAGGTTGTAGTAAACAGTGTTCTCTGATACATACTACTAACATTCTTTTCCTTAGCAGAGGGGGAAAAGAACCTTTGGCAATATCACAGCTGAAAATAATTTATCATCTCTGCTAGAGGGGAGCACATGTGAGGAGAAGCCTTATCCATCACGAAGAAACCTCAGCACAGACACGGGCCAAGTGTCACGGGACGCGGGTAGAGGTCACACGGGAACCTGGAAGGTTTTTTTAAAAAAAGGAATTTCATGCAAAAGAGGAATACACAGGACTTTGAAAATCCAAATTTCTATCAGGGAAGCAAGTGATATAAAAGTGACAGGGAACTATAAAGGAAAGCTGAGGAGGTCCTTGGAAAAGCGTTACAAAAAAAGTTATTTTGGAAAACTGCACATGCTCTCAAAAAGGTATGTCTACAGGGGGAAAAGGAAGAAAACAAATGTCACTTATTCAGTAACTACATTAAGTCTCTATTTCAATATAAATTATACCAACAAAGGAAATGGAACTAAGGCTGGAATACGTTATAAACAGCTTCACATCCATTATATCGTGATATTCTGACTTATAACAAGGTTGGAAACATTTTTTCTGTGCCTCTGCCACTTATAAATGTAAGTTGGTTCTACAATGCCACCATCATCACAACTATTTGATAACCAAAACCATTACCAAAAACTATTCCAGGGATGCCTGGGTGGCTCAGTCATTAAGCGTCTCTGCCTGTGGCTCAGGTCGTGATTCCAGGGTCCTGGGATCAAGTCCCACATCGGGCTCCTTACCCAGCAGGGAGTCTGCTTCCCCCTCTGCCTGCTGCTCTCCCTGCTTGTGCTCTTTCTCTCTGACAAATAAATAATTTTTTTTTAATTAAAAAAAAAACTGGGGCGCCTGGGTGGCTCAGTGGGTTAAAGCCTCTGCCTTGGGCACAGGTCATGATCCCAGGATCGTGGGATCAAGCCCCACATCGGGCTCTCTGCTCAGTGGGGAGCCTGTTTCCCTTCCTCTCTCTCCTCCTGCCTCTCTGCCTACTTGGGATCTCTGTCTGTCAAATAAATAAATAAAATCTTTTTTAAAAATTTAAAAAAACTATTCTAAAATATAACAACTTATAATCAAAACCATCAATTTCATGCAGCTAAACAAGCCCGATATATCTTTAAGATTTTGTTTATTTATTTGAGAGAGAGAGAAAGTGAGACACAGAGCATGAGCAGAGGGGGAGGAGCAGAGAGGGAGAAGCGGACTCCACACTGAGCAGGGAGTCCCTGATGCAGTGGGGCTAGGTCCTAGGACCCTGAAATCATGATCTGAGCCAAAGGCAGACACATAACCAACTAAGACACCCAGGTACCCAAGTCTGATACACCTTTTAGCCAAGTTAAACGTCTTCATATTTGCACGTGATAAAGGACAACAGTTTTCTCCATAAACTCTATAATTTAACTTTACATTTTCCTGTGTCCACAGCAAAGGCTCAACACTAAACAAGCCCTTTTCCTTGTTAACCCAGAAGTTTTCTGAGCTTCCTTCCCCAGCTAGCTGAGCACTGTGCGCAAAATGAAATATCTTTTATACTATTCTAAGCAAATTCATTCATAACCCAAATCTGTCCCCCCATCAAATTACAATACATTCTTCAACAAATTCCTGTATTATTTTACTGCAGCACCATACTATTCTACGTTGCTGAAAGCTGACTGTAATGGCCACTTCTGCCTCAAATATTTCCCCTAAAACTCATTCAATGAAACATATCTCAGGTTAAGTAATTTTTACATGAGTGTACAAGATGCCTGATACTAGGCTGTTGTTCTAACTGGTAGGTAAACTTTATATTTCAGATTGAAAAGAGATCCCACTGATGTAGTTGGGAATTTCTACTTTGTGTTCGTTTTGATTAGAGATCAATATTAAGTTCACCTCGAGTGAGCAGGTAAAAGAGACTGTAACATGTTTAAAACAAACAAAAAAAGGCACAGTGAGAAGAGGAGCTACTACCAGGTGAGACATTTATTTCACATAATGAGGATGATCAAGATAATTTAAGGTCACCAATAAGATCTTATCATTGAAATTTATACTTGGTTTAATCCAAAATTACAAAAAGAACAGACACCTATCTACCCACCTGTAAAATACAGAGCTTCCTAAGGCCTCAGACTGCTGCACCCACCCATCGGTACGGCTTTTCCGAGTTTAACTAGTATACATCATTTGCCAATAAAATCATGGTGCAGGTAAGGAAATGAAAACAGTTAAATTTCATCAGCAATACACACGTCATATTACACCTACCCACATTGTTCATGTTCTTGTCCCATATTCATTATATCTCTAAACACACCCAAGTCCCATGCCACTTCTCAGAAATAATTTGAAAATATTCTCAGTTTCTCCTCTAAAGCAATTCCGCAGAACATAAAGGTTTTAGTCTAACCATGCTACCAAGAGTACAATGCCTTTAAAAACCAGTGGCTATGACAAACACATCTCCAATCTCTTAAAACAGCCTTACAGACTATGTATATAAATCAGAGCATCACATCACATAGAGTACTGCCGTGCACTACGTCTTCCAGACTGCCGTGAACACCTAGAAAGGGCACAAAGTGCTCCAGAAGACCACAGACCTCACACTGTACTTCAAAAGAGAATGCACAGGGGCGCCTGGGTGGCTCAGTGGGTTAAGCCGCTGCCTTTGGCTCAGGTCATGATCTCAGGGTCCTGGGATCGAGTCCCACATGGGGCTCTCTGCTCAGCAGGGAGCCTACTTCCCTCTCTCTCTCTCTGCCTGCCTCTCTATCTACTTGTGATTTCTCTCTGTCAAATAAATAAATAAAATCTTTAAAATGCAAACTATTAACCAAAATAAATAAATAAGTAAATAAAAGTGAACGCACAAGCCCTCCATGCCTGGGTTGGACAGCTGTCAAGATCAACGTCCCTTAGCACTAAAACTAAAACAGGGAGATTAAAGATTGTTTCTCACCGTGGTAAAGAGAAGAGCTTCAAAATACCATTTCGTATTTCAAATTGCTGAGATAATCAGTATTCAAATAATTGTTATCAGTTGCATACAAACTTGGTAGTTAGCAGCTTCTAACCTATCAGAATCAACTTTCTTGTAGAATGAATTTAAATTTTGTTACTTTTAATTTTTTGATTTTGCAAATATCTTTCATTTGAATAAATGATTTCCTGTTGAAACGTTAACTTGCAAATATAAAAAATATTTCAATACTTCTTTCATCATGAACCATTTTAAGTTCCATCAGTATTTACTAACCACCCAATAACAAGTATCACTGAAAACTAAAAAGTTATCTGGCATCCACAAACACTAGAATATCTGAAATAAATTTTGATTGTTAATTTCACCTGGCTCCTTGGTTCAGCTTATATTTAAGCATTTCAGATGTAAACTCAATATAAAACAACTATGTGAATGAACATGATAAAAATAATAACTGGTTCCTGATGAATCAAAATCATGTTTTATAAAATTATTTTTCTGCATTATACTATTCTTGTTTTTATATAAATATACTTTGAGTTCTTGAGCTTGTTTTTTTGTGAATTTTTCCTGACCCCGCCAATACTATCACTTGGTATTTTGTTGTTCTTGGGCAAAGTGCTTTGGTGGAGGAGATAAGAACAAAATGCACAGAAGCACAAGAACCCTCCCGTTAGCCCCATATAGCTTTTCAGTTAAGGGAAATTACATGAAGGTTAAAATCCTCTTCAGTCACACTAGCCACGTGGACGTGCTCAAAGGCACACGTGGCTAGTGGCTAACAACTGGATGCAGCAAACACAGAGCCTTGTTGACTTTCCACCACGGTGGAAAATACAGGTGGTTCTGGTCTAGAGGGCTCTGTCTAAGCAGAGATGTAGAGGGCAAGCAGGAGAACAGCAGGCAGAGGGGAGTAGAAGGGTGGAAGAAATCCACTCCTGAGGCTTAGGGAAGCAGGGTAGGTTCAGATGTCTGCAAATACCTCGATATGCCTTAAGTGAAGGCTCAATCTTGCAGGGCCTTACGATTCATTCTGAATTCAAGGAAAAGTCAAGCCACTCTCCCGTTTATAACCCATACAGTTTAGAAAGATGCACATTTTGGACAGAATCCCCCTTACTAGAGTGTGCATCACAGACTGGGAGAGGTGGGAATGGTACAGAGGAGGCACAAGAAGCCCAGTTTGAAGGCTCTTGCAGGAATTCAGGTAAAAGATGATGGTGCAGGGGCAAAAAGGAGAGGGACACACTGAAGGACAGAACTCCACAACCATCTGCCTCAGTTTCTGATCAGACACTGGAGGATGAAGAGTCTAGGATGACAGGGCTCTGGCTTGGGTAACCGAGCAGATGGTTATACCACTGACCGAAACATGGGGAACAGAAGACGACCAGAATTTACATGGGGCAGGGGAGAGTTGTAGAAATGATGCACACAGAGCCACCAAGGAAGCTATACAATTTAAAGGAGAAGAGCTCAAGAAAGAAAGCTGAGCTAGAGATAAGGCTGTCGGGGCCACTGACAAACAGAAGGGAGGCTGGGAGCAGATCAGATCACCCAGAAAGTGTGCTCACTGATAAGAGGAAAGAATAAGGGGAGAATCCTGAAGAATACCAACACTTAGGAGGCAGGCAGAAGCGTGCCTCTGCACAACAAAAACAAACATGGGGAAAAAAAGGAAGGAAAGAGTAAAGCTTTAAGAAGGAGGTGATCAACAGGTTCAAAAGCTACAGAGCAAGAACAGGGTCCACCAGACTCCACAGGCAGGTATCAGGAACTCTGCTGAGATCAGCTTCTAGGAAGCAGAGCCAGAAGCTCAAGGGCTGGAGTTAAAGCGGTGATGGGAGGACAGAAAAGCAGAGATGGCTGCCAGCCTCCCACACAGAAGGCAAAGAGACAACAGGCAGCAGCAGAGTGCACTGACCAAGGACTCGCATCTGCAGACTCAACATGAGAGAAAGGGGGTTTGTGCCCAAACACAACTCACGCAACCCCGGGGAAAATTCCTCAGTCTCCCTGTGCCTCAAGCTAAAATGGGGATAGCAACAGCTTGACTCCACAAGGGTGATTAGAATTCGGTATACTGGTAAAGTGCTGGGTGCCTGCCACAGGGTAAGCAGGTATAAGCATTTTTTAGGTAAGACACAGAACACTGACAGGAGACAGACATAAAAAGTGAGACGTCCAAGGAGGAGCATAGTAAAAGGGAAACAGCTAAGGGCATGAGTGTCAGAGGAGGGGGCAGGGGTGGGAGAAGACCCATGCACCGGGCATGGGATGTGCCTCTTTCAACAGGACAAGCAGAAGAATGGGCACAGATAGAACTAACAAAAAGTAAATATGGCTTCATTCCCATGGCTTTGGCTGGCTTGTTGAATTCCAAAGGAGGCAGTGGTCCTGAGGTATAAGTTTTTAAAGAAAGAAAATGAAGACAAAAAATAAGTGGAAAGATACACTGTGCTCATGGATTGAAGAATTAATGTTATAAAATGTCCAGACACAGGAGCACCTGGGTGGCTCAGCAGGTAAAGGGTCTGCCTTCGGCTCAGGTCATGATCTCAGGGTCCTGGGATCGAGCCCTGCATCAGGCTCCCTGCTCAGCAGGGAGTCTGCTTCTCCCCCTAACCCTGCTCTCTCTGTATGTTCACACACACTCTCTCTCTCAAATAAATAAATAAAAGAAAATCTTTAAAAAGTAAAATGTCCACACTTTGGAATTCAACAAGCCAGCCAAAAGCAATCTCTAGATTCAATACAATCCCTATGAAAATTCCAGTGGCATTTTTCACAGAAATAGAACAAACAAGCCTAAAACTTGTATGGAACCACACATCAAAATCTGTATGGAACCCACACATCAAAAGAGAAAGTGGCATGGTCACAGGGCACGATGAACCCACTGAGGTCTGAGACCAACGGTGAAATGACATCTGGTTCTAGAAATGGTAATTCCATCTATCTCTAATTCATGAGGACTAAATTAGTGTATACACAAAGCACTTAAGACAGTCCCTGGCACACAGTTAGTAGGCAATGCAGATGATCAGACAACTTTCTCCTTCAATGTGAGAAATTTAAATATGCAAAATGTGTCAATCAGGCTGTGTGGCCTTGATCCAGTTAGTTAGCCTCTCTGGTTCTTGGTTCTTCATCTGTAGAGAGGGGAGTGGAAAGGTAGTGGAACAAAATGGCAAATGCCTTATTGGTCTAACCCACTAAAGTAATTCACAATTAGAAATGGGCGCCTGGGTGGCTCAGTGGGTTAGGCCGCTGCCTTCGGCTCAGGTCATGATCTCAGGGTCCTGGGATCGAGTCCCACATCGGGCTCTCTGCTCAGCAGGGAGCCTGCTTCCTCCTTTCTCTCTGCCTGCCTCTCTGCCTGCTTGTGATCTCTCTCTGTCAAATAAATAAATAAAATCTTTAAAAAAAAAAAAAAAAAAAAAGAAATAGGTGAAGTACAGATGTCCTCTTCTGAAATTCACACTTCCAGTGATAGAAAAGTAATCAAAATTTCAGAAAGCACAGATAATTAATAAAAAGTGACTATTCAGATAAATCAAACTTGACACATATATTATGTAAATAATTCAGTAACTCTGAAGTACAGTTACCACTCTACAGAATTCATTCTGAATTCATGGAGAAGTAAATCACTCTAAAGTTTTTAAGCTATGCTATTTAGAAAGATACACATTTTGGAAGGAATACCCCATTACTGAAATGTGGGAACCACTAATCACTCAAGTAAATGTTCTCCCCAAAGGTAAATTAGCACCCGGTTTACATTGTAAGATTAGGAAACCACCATTTCTCAGAACACGTTCCCTTGGAAGGCTATAAAGGGGCATCCCAGGGCATCCCTCTGCCTCAAGCCACCTAGACAAAGGGAGGTGAGGCCATGGACACCTGCAGGTACCTCTTCACGAAAAAGGCCTCAGAGTCCTGCCAGGTCCTTTCCTAAATGTCTGAAGTGTTGGTCCAAAGACCAAGCAGTCACCTAAAGCACACAATCTCTCCCTAATCACCAATAATATAAACTCTTGGTCACAGAACTGTAATCCTTCCATTAAATTAACATTTTAAGGGTTCAGAATATAACTACAAGGCATCCTATAAAACCCTGAAGAAATGGATGCTAAGTGTATTCTTCCCATTTCCCAGTTATTTGCTGCACAAACTTGAGAAATGATCTCTTCAATTTCCTTTTCCAAAAGCAAAATAGGTTAATGTCAGCTGTCATCTTCAGGGATGCTGTAAGGACAACTTCTTCAAATTCCTACCATAAATATACTTACTCTAAAAAATATATTAAAATTTTTTATTATCCATTATGATTAGTCTTAAAGGTCTAGCTTAGGACATTTATTTACTCAGATTCCCTGACTATACAGATGGAAGAGCTCTCCAGTTTAAAACATACACACACACACACAATTTCAGTATCTACAACTTTAAAAACTTCTAGAGAAGATCACAGAACAATTCTTTAAAACATCTCCTTCCCGAACAAGCCACCATCAGTAGGTTTCCCCATATTTGAAATCTAGAACAGCACATCTTTTCAGTTCTCAGGGCTTCAGCCACAAGCCCAACAGGTCCCTTCTCTAAAGCCCCCAGAAGTGGGGAAACTGTGATTGTGGCCAGCAGGGTGCTGTGCCCATTGCTGTGCCTGGGCTGTGGGCTCCTGGAATACCACTTCTGTGTCTTCATTTTATCCCCAGTATTTATCACCATGGCTAGAATAAAGCAGGAACACGCACACGCTTGCAGAAGAAATAAAAAGTTAAAGAGTTTTTTTCCCAACAAATAAGCCACAAAAATCTGACTTTCTACTTGTTGATATGGAAAGGGAAACTGGAAGACACCTTAATGCTGTATTTGCAAACCCCACCACTGTTTCAGAAATTGTCCCAAAGCTTACCTCCCCCCCTCGATTTTACATATCTAATAGCCCTGGGCAGACCCTGTTTCAACACAAGTTTTGATTTCACGTCAGCATTTTCTCACCTTTATCTTTGACCACTGTCAAAAATTTAGCTTATAAACGTTAAGCTTATTTATAAAATCACCACCTCTCGTCAAAATTAATGTTGCACAATTTTGACATCTCTTCAACACTTTAGAAAAGCTTAAAATAATCATAAGGAAACATGAGAAGAAAGGAATATCATGGCCGGGGTGGGGGGCTGGTGCTGGAGAAGAAAGCAGCATCTAGAAATTTGGGGAAAACCAGTTGTAAAGCCAGCCAGATCTGGCTCAAACACTTTCTCTTTACCTCAAGCAAATTAAAGCAGCTCTTTGGACTTCAGCTTCCTCATTTTGAAAATAAGTATTCCATCACCTCCTTCAAAGGGCTGCTTAGAACTGATCTGTCACAAGCAGCCATTAACAGAATGACTTGCACACCACAGATGGTAAATATTAGTTGTTCTCCCCACATTTTTCACCAACCTTAACCTAGTCATCTAGATTTCCCTACTCCCAGCTTCATCGCCAAATATACTGGGTATCTCCACCGGAGCTGACAAAAATGGTATTTTACCAACTTCTTAACTCTTCTGCCCTATTAAGAATCAAAAATGCCTTTTAAAAATCACAACCACAGAAGGCTGTCACCTTGCCAGGGCAGAGAGGGGGCGGGCAGAAAGAGTCCAGAAGGCTGCAGAGTGAGTCCCTGGGTGGACACCTTCACAGACAATGAAGGACATCCTGCTTTCAGGCATCTAGAATCTGGGAATCACAGGACAGGAGCGCTGTAAGACCCAGTTCCTAACCCAACCACTCGACCTGACAGAGAAACAGTGCGAAGGTAAATGCTTTATTCAAGGTCATTCAGCTAGTCAGAGAGTATGAAGACTCCAAGACTAGTGCTGGTTCTCACTATAATAAATACGGTAAACTGCTGCCAATGTAACCCCTTATTCCTAGGCAACAGCGTCCTCCCAGACTAGACAACTGTATATATCACTGGAAAAATGTTAACAGACATTTGAGGCAATACAGTTTTAAAACAGTACATCCAAACACCATCTACGGAGTAAGCTAAAGTCAGAACTTGAAGCGATTCCAAATAAGGTGACATTCTAAAAACGTTGTGCTCTAACCCTTGGCGTTATCACTGAATGTGGTGTTGTGTCTCCAAGGTCACTATGTTAAAGGAAACAACATTCGTTTGCATAATTTCTGGCATATTAAAGTCAACTATGTCATGAGAATGTTTTTATTTTACCAGCAGAGGAGCTGCTTCCCCCAAATGTCTCCAAATGCTAAGTCCTTATACAAAGATATTTGCCTTCTTTGCATCATTCCTATACACCTGCATCTTTCTAGATTGTGGTTAATGCCATAAGCCATTCGATTCAGGGTAGATGGAGAAACAGTTTGTTGACTGAGCTGCAAGCTTTTTTTCAAACAACACCATTTTTTTTTTAATTTAAATTCAACTAGCCGGGGCACCTGGGTGGGTCAGTGGGTTAAAGCCTCTGCCTTCGGCTCAGGTCATGATCTCAGGGTCCTGGGATCGAGCCCCGCATCGGGCCTCTGCTTAGCAGGGAGCCTGCTTCCCTCTCTCTCTGCCTGCCTCTCTGCCTACTTGTGATCTCCGTCAAATAAATAAATAAAATCTTTAAAAAAAATAAAATAAAATAGATTCAATCAGCCAACATATCATTAGTTTCAGATGTAGAGTTCGGTAATTCATCAGTTGCGTATAACACTCAGTGCTCATCGTATCACATACCTTCCTTAATGCCCATGACCCAACAAGACCATTTTTATTAGTAAAGAAAAAAAAAAAAAACCAACTTACAAACCACTGATACTCAGACTCGTGTGTGGCAGGCATTTTCTCAAAAATGAACAAAATAAGTCTGTCACTTAAGGAAAACAATTGACAGTTTGTTGCCAATGATAAAATTTGAGCTTTCAAGCAAAAATCAGAATTTTGGAAAAATCTGTATCCACCATCATGAACTTGACAGCTTCCCAATACTTAAAGAATTTTTGATTAGATAGTAAGAAGAATAAGATTTTTAAAAATACTATGTAACAAAATGTGTCGACATCTGAAAGACTTATGTAACTCACTGAACCTATATTTTCCAAATCACCAATGCACGATGTTACAAAATTAGACACACGGATAAAAGATTCATTCAGGGGCACCTGGGTGGCTCGATGCGTTAAGCCTCTACCTTCAGCTCGGGTTCTGGGATCAAGGGTCCTGGGATCAAGCCCCGCATCGGGCTCTCTGCTCAGCAGGGAGCCTGCCTCCACCACCACCCTGCCTGCCTCTCTGCCTACTTGTGATTTCTGTCTGTCAAATAAATAAATAAAATTAAAAAAAAAAAAAGACTCATTCAAAGTGCAGGATACGCCAATGCATTTTAATGAAACCAAATACGAAAATTTCACTGATAACGACTTCAGAGTCTTAACCTGTAAGAAACTACTCCTTATAGTCTTAGTATAGTATAAAATATCTAAAAAGGCTATTCAAATATTCCTCTCTTTTCAATTACAAATCTGCCTGCCAGATTTTCTTCATGTTCTTCAACCAAAACAACATATTATAACAGATGGAATGCAGAAGCAGCTATCAAAATCTAACAGTCTTCTACTGAGTCGGGCACTAAAGAGATTTATAAAAACATAAAGTAATACCCTTCATCCTCACTAAACTTTTGCTTTGGAAATAAAAATTAAGTTGTTTGTATTAAGATGTAATATATTGTTGGTCAACAGCATTGCTGAGGCATACAACCTACAAACATTTAAAACTTAGATACCATGAAAACATTTCAACACAGCAAAACAATAATTCAAGCAAACAAAAAAGACCTGTCACATATGATACCCTGGACATGAACAGCGTGGCCACAAGTCTTACCCACAGAGAACTAGAAACTCAGTAATTTCCACTGCCACAATCACCAAAAAGGCCACAGACATCCTTGACAAAGGAGAGCCAGAATAAGGAGCCACAGACTCTATGACAAAGGCTATTTGGCTAAAATGTCTGGCTCTCAAGAAGTGTGGGGTGGGGAATGCACAGAAGAAAAAGTTCCAGAACCGGCAGATCAAATAACCAGGTTATATTCATCCAGCGGAGGAAAGAGAAGGGAATACCTTATTTTTGCTCTGGAGCTTACTGTGAAAAACACTTCAGCATTCACCCATTTGTTCTTCTTTTTACAAGAATGAGATATCCACACATCTACTCTCTCTGCTTTGTAAGAAGATGAGAGAAGAACCCAAAAGCTTTTTTTTATATGTCTCTTAGCTTCAACAAGCCTATGAGATAAGCAGTACAAATATTATCCCCATTTATAGATGGTGAAACTGATTCTTGAGAATTGGGTGGAAGGACTGATATCCCTATCCCGAGTGCTCTGGGCTCTTGTTTGAAATTTCTACCACACAGTACTAGGTCACCAGTTCTGCCAGTGTGGTCCCGCATCAGCAGCTTCGATGCCTCGGGGAACTTGTTAGACATGCGACTTCTCAAGCCAACCCAGACCTACGAAATTTGAAATTCCTGGGGTGAGCCCCAGCAATCTGTGTTTTACAAAGCCTTCCAGGTCATTCTGATGTATGAATGAGGGCCTAGAAACAATGACACCCCAGAACAATTGCCAGGACAATTGTGTAAATAATATGAACAACTTGCTACTCATACAATATGAAACACCAAAAACTGAATGGTGTGAAAGACAGAAATGTACTTCTCACCGCTCTGAAGGCTTGAAGTCCAAGATCAAGGAATCCGCAGGACAGGCTTCATTCTGAGCCTTCTTCTCCTGGCTTGTATGTGACCACCATCTCATCCGTGCTCACATAACCTCTTTGTGCACAGAGAGAAAAATCCTTCTCTTCCTCTTACAAGGCATCGATCCTATGGGATTCAGGCCCCACCCATACCACCTCATTTAATGGTAACTATTTCCATAAGGGCCCTATTTCCAAATACAGTTACGCTGAGATTGGGGCTTCAACTTATGAATCTAGGGGGACAAGATTCAGTCCCTAACTGACTTCAGAAGGAAAACGTTCAGGCCCCATGCAAAGGCTGCTGCTGCTGGGCCAGGACCTCACCTGCAGAACCCGAGACATGGACGGGCAGAGACAAAGATGTTTACTTGGGAAAGCAGCAACTGTCATGGGAATCCCAGCACTGACCCAAAGCAAAGGATCCAAAGCAGCTGAGAAGAACTCCCGGGGATTTCCACAGGAACACAGGAAGGAGGGAAAGTCACTTCCCACACTGGTGCCTAATGCTAACTGATAGCAGTAAACCTTCACTAAGCATTTGCTCAGTGCCAGGCCCCGTGGTAAGGCTTCCGATGTACTGGTCCATTTAATCTGCGTTACCCCCATTATGGAAATGGAAACGGAGGATTTAAAGGTTAAGTAGCCTGCCAAGGAGCCACTGCTGGGAAGAAGCAGCAAAATAATCCCCAAGACAATCTTAACCTCTACACTCTACTCAAAGGGAGAAGAGGGGGCAGGCTCCTCTCTGATCGTCCATCACGGAGAGCGGGCCCAGGCACTAGAGGCCGTCCAGCACAATGGTGTAGAGAACAGCTGTTAAGGAAACACAAAAGACCAAAACGCACATGGAATGACACTCGACGTCACTGATGATGAAACTGTGCCTATCAGACTGGCAAAAGGACAATGTTCTAAGTGGGCAAGTGCAGGGAAAAATGAGCAGCTCCCACGCCACCAAAAATATTATGAAACAATGTGGCCCTTCAGGGCAATCCAGGAAAATGCACCGTGCAGAAAATTAACCCAGCCTGTGACCCCATGACAATCCTTTCTAGGAATATATCCTGAAGGAGCATGGAGACACACGTGAAGGACTAAGCTATGTGGCTGCACTGTTTTCAACTGTGAAGCCCTAAAAATGACTTAAATGTCCATCACAGGTAGACAGGTAAGTGAAGTTCCATGGTACACAATCCCACTGTTTGAGCCACCTGAAAAGATAAGGTATAGTGGGACGCCTGAGTGGCTCAATCAGGTAAGCTTCTGCCCTCTTTTCAGATCATGATCCTGGAGTCCTGGGATCCAGTCCCACATCAGGCTCCTTGCTCAGCAGGGAGCCTGCTTCCCCTTCTCCCTCTGCCTGCTGCTCCCTCTACTTGTGATTGCTCTCTCTGTGACAAATAAATTTTTTAAATCTTTAAAAAAAAAAAAGGTACAGCTCTATGTATTGATGAAGAGATCAGCCATGGTATTCTGAAAAAAGTGAATTACATGTGTATAATACGTTTGCAGTGTGAAAACTTCTCTCCTGGGGCACCTGGGTGGCTCAGTAGGTTAAAGCATCTGCCTTCGGCTCAGGTCATGATCCCAGGGTCCTGGGATCGAGGCCCCGCATCGGGCTCTCTGCTAAGCGGGAAGCCTGCTTCCTCCTCTCTCTCTACCTGCCTCTCTGCGTACTTGTGATCTCTGTCTGACAAATAAATAAATAAAATCTTCAAGAAAGAAAGAAAGAAAGGAAGAAAGAAAGAAAAGAAAGAAAACCTCTCTCCCACTAAAAGGCCAAGAGGAAAGCATGGGGGTTTTCACTTCCTACTTCAGACACACTACATGGTGTGAAACATTTTGGAATAAGCATCCTTATAATCAGCAGATGTTAAAGAAAAATTTTATTACAATTTTTCCCCCCAGGTCCCATGGATCCAGCTTCCATCCAAGTTCTGCTAGCTGGTAACCTCAACTGGGTTACTAATTCTCACAAAGCCCCAATTTTCTCACACAAACCACTTTGGGGCAAAAACACCTGTTGTCTGCTCTTAGCATATTTCCTCGGCTTTCCCTCACAGTGCTCACCAAGGCAGGCCACACAACCCTGCAGACTGTGACAAGGGCGTGCAGGATGGAGAGCTCCTTGAGGGTAAGGTCTGTGTGCCCTGTGCACCTCTGTTGTCTCAGGGTCCCCCAGAATGCCTCGTACAAAATACTGGTTGAGCAGTAATTCATGAACGAGATACTCTACAGCTAGCATATTTAGCCAATACTAATAATGTAAGAATGTGTCAGTCTGAGGCGGATACTTTGCTTTCAAGAGAATTTTGGGAAAAAAACATTTATGAATCCTTGAAACCCCATACACACTCCAAATATTTTAAAGGTATAAGACTGATCTAAAACAAAACAAAACAAACAAAAAACCTGATCTACCTAAGTGGCTCAGTCAGTTGAGCATCTAACTTCAGCTCAGGTCATGATCTCGGGGTCCTGGGATCAAGCCCCAAGGCAGGCTCTGCACTCAGCAGGGAATCTGCTTCTCCGGCTGCCCATACCCCTGCCCCTACCCACACTCGTGTGTGCCCTCTCCCTCTCAAATAAATAAAATCTTTATAAATAAATAAATAAACAATCATGTAAATAAAACTGCTCTGCCTGTCTAAATGTCGTCACTGCAGAGTTCCAAAACGAAAGATGTCCACATTTTCCACATTCCTGTTTTGAAAGTTTAGAAATACTTCAGTCTACTCATCTGAAATTATAATTTAGACTTATCTGAATCAAAAAGAAAGTCTGTCATCTCCCAAGCTCCCCAACCCCTGGGTGACAATTTCTTTCCCACCTCCCAACAGTGAGAGGCATTTACCCGAGTGCAGAGCGCATGCCGCTATACACGGACACACACCCGGACTTAACTCTGCCAACTACAGCACGCTCCCCTGGACCTCCTCACCCCTGCATTGCTGAGCTTTAATACAGAACCAGTGGAGCACCAGGGGCTCCGAGAGCAAAGTACTGGTGAAGAAGCTGGGCCTTCCTGGGCTACTTCAAAGGGCCCATCTATATCTAGTCCACAGTAACCCCCTCTCTCTAGACAAACAAAATGCACAGTGAAACAACAAATGTCACATAATCTTGAGTTCTCAAAAAAACCCTATACAAAGGTACAGCCAAGTCTAGTAACTATCCAAGGCATTTACATCATAACCAAAAGTAATTAAATAAAAACACTGCGGTAATATATTTTCCTTCATTTTCAAGCAGATACATCACCATACTTCTAACTTAACAATAAACTGAGGTTATGAATGGAATTCTAATAATTTGCTTTTCAAGACAGAAGGCAGCACCTTCACCAAATGACCGAACAAAGCAACACCAGTAAACAGGACGAAGAGACGTCACGTGCCCTGGTGTGGCACCCTGAGGAAAGACACACGATCGCCCATGCATTACTCTGGCCAAAAAAGGCTTAACCTAATTCTAAAGAGGAGGGAAAAAATCTAATTTGCTAATTAGGTTACTATTTTGGCCACCTCAAAGAGAAGTCTAATTTCTTTTTTTTTTTTTTAAGATTTTATTTGTTTATTCGGCAGACAGAGATCACAAGTAGGCAGAGAGAGAAGGGGAAACAGGCTCCCCGCTGAGCCGAGAGCCAGATGCGGGGCTCGATCCCAGGACTCTGCAATCATGACCTGAGTGGAAGGCAGAGGCTTAACCCACTGAGCCACCCAGGCGCCCTGAGATGTCTAATTTCTGAAAGCCACTACAGTATAACAATATTTGCTATCTTTCATCAAGCTTTGTCTGCTATACTCATGCCAAAAACTATTTTACAAAGAAGCAAACCAATGATATTTTCCCTAAAATGTATAACTTCCGTATATTTGCGTGCACCACGTATGTCCTGACCATCTGCCATGGGTCAGATACTGTTCTAGGCTCTGGGGAAGCATCAGTAAACATCACAGACAACAAATCTCCCCTTCATGAGCTCAAGTGCATTTTAGTGATGACAGACTCAAACAGAGTAAGTCAAATACAGTTAAATAAGTAAAAGGCAAAACAAGCCTCCCAGGGAAAAGGGCTCTGAGGATGTGAAGGAGCTGAGGAGGAGAAGGAAGCCACACGGGCAGAGGACTGCTCCCAGGCAGGGAGCCGGGTGCAGAGACCACCAGGTAGGCCTATACCTGCAGATCCTGTAGGTCCCACGGGCCCATGAACCCGCTGGAATGTTCCCAGGGGGAAGTCACTGCACAGGGTGCAGCAAGGAGGAAGGTGAGGCCCGGGAGCACTTTCAGAGGAGGGGCCGATCTGACTCGGGCTCAGCCACCGGCTCTGCTGGAAACAGTCTGCCAGTGCCAGGAGCAGACAGCGGACCCGTGAGGGAGCCGCGTGCCAGCAGTTAGAAACAGCCGCGG
Source organism: Mustela erminea (assembly GCF_009829155.1). Classification (NCBI taxonomy): domain Eukaryota; kingdom Metazoa; phylum Chordata; class Mammalia; order Carnivora; family Mustelidae; genus Mustela; species Mustela erminea. Next base: position 13,395,247 of record NC_045629.1, on the reverse strand, counting down.
TGGCAGGGGGGTAGAAGTGGAGACGCGCAGACTTCCAAGGGAGAGCCGACAGGAGCTAAGGACGAATCGGAGGCAGTATGTCAAAGAAAGAGAGGAGTCAAAGAGAACTCCAAGGCTCCCACGAAGCCCTCAGTGCCATAAAGGGTAGGAAGGCAGAGCTGGCGGAACGGATCTCATGTCACCATGCCCTTTCCCCCTGCACCGCAGTCCGGTGAAGGAGGCCGCGCAGGGTTAATGTTCCCACCTTTTATAAACGCAGGAATGAGGCCTGAACAGGTGTTCTGTCCATATATAGGAGTACTGGAAACAAAACAGAACCCGAGATTTCCTTCCCAAGTTTAGGGTTTTTCCATTATATCATATAACTGGCTTTTTGTTTCCCTTTTTTTTTTGGAAGAATGTTACCATATACAGAATATTCAGAAAACGGAGAAGCCTTGTTCTGGGACATTTCAATGGCTGCCAGTACCCACGAACACACTAACATGAACGCTTCTGCAGCCAGAGGTCAGAAGGTGCCCTGGACCAAACCGTCAGGCATCTGTAGGGCTGTCTGTAGGCTGACAAGCTCCTTGATGTAGCTGGGCCCCAGCTGGTTCTATAAGAAATATATACAACAAGAAGAACAGCAGTGGCTCACCTGTCTGCTGTTTTAATTGAAATTTAATCGAAAATGCACCCCAAAGTTTAGCCCCCTGTGATTAGCTATCTACCCGGATCTCTTTAAGGAGGCAAATCCATGTCAGTGTTACAGCTGCTTAACATCACCTATAAAACCCTCATGTCTCTCTCCAATCACATTTCTCGTGGATCACAGGAGCACTGAATTTAGCTACCCTATAAACTCACAGAACAATGGTTTCCGCCCGACTATTCCTCTGACTCTTCCGTCACTGCCAAGATTCCTCCTCCTTGCCCACTGAGCCATGAGCACCCGCAGTGGCCCCCGACCACCCTTACCAGCTAAGTTCCTTCCATTCATTCAGTCATTCCCTGAGCACGTCTCCGATGAGAGCCAAGCCCGTCTGAAGCACTCAGACTTCCGCTTCCCCACCAGCAGACATGGAACACGAACTCCAAGTGGGATTAAGGCAATGAAAGCAGAACGGGTGTCTGAGGCCGAGGGACAGGGGTCTAACCAGGCCTCCAGCTGGGCAGGAACCAGCCAGAGGAGGGGAGATGGGTGGGAGTGGCTGGTATGCACGGGGCAGAGGGGGACAGGATACTTAAAGAGGGCAGTGCGCCAACCAGAACGGCCAGGGAGCAAGTCCGGGAGGCCCAACGGGCAAGAGCACCTTCGAAACCACGTCAAAACTCCTGCACGAAGGCAATGAGAAGTCGACACAGGGTATTAAGGGGAGAACTGAAAAGATCAGGCTTTGGGGGGGGGGGGGCGCAAGTCATTTTAATTACAATGTGATGCTTTTTCCCTGATTTCCTGTAGCATGTCTGTCGGTTTAGCCCACACAACAGCAGCTCTAGAAGAGCTCCTCATCAGCTCCGGCCCCTCCTTCAAAGCTTCTGGCCTCCAGACACGCACAACATTGACACCCTGTAGAGAATGATGCCTTTGCAAATAAAACAATGTTTTGATCCTGTCGTTCTCATCCCAGAGTTGTGACTGCTCCTGAAATCACACTAAGCCTACTGATCCTAACCGTACAGTAACCGCCCATCACCCACTATACTCTAATAAAGAAAACATGCTTACAAGCCACTCCTCAAAATACAACACTGCTTCTAAATTAAAACAAAAATTTCCTTAAAATGTTCACACAAGGGGCACCTGGGTGGCTCAGTCGGTTAAACATCTGCTTTCAGCTCAGGTCATGATCCTGGGGTCCTGGGACCCTTTCCCACATCAGGCTCTCTGCTCAGCCCGGAGCCTACTTCTCCCTCTACCTCTGCCTGTGGCTCTACCTACTTGCGCTCTCTCTCTCTCTCTCTGGCAAATAAATAAATAAAATCTTTTTTTAAAAAAGTTCACACAAGCTTCTACAGCAACTTGATTTGGAAGGAATTCTTTCCTTTCAGTGATACATATTGAAAGTTTTTTTAAATATTTTTTTAAAGATTTTCTTTACTTATTTTACAGGGAGATACAGAGACCAAGAAAGCGGGCAGTGAGGGGTGGATCTCAAGCAGATTCCCCACTGAGCATGGAGTCTGACTTGGGGATCAATCTCAGGACGCTGAGATCAAGACCTGAGCTGAAATCAAGAGTTGGACTCTTAACCAACTGAACCACCCAGACACCGCCATACAAAAATATTTTATTTTTTTTTAAAGATTTTATTTATTTATTTGACAGAAATCATAAATAGGCAAAGAGGCAGGTAGGTGGTAGGGGAAGCAGGCTTCCTGCGGAGCAGAGGGCCCGATGCGGGGCTCGATCCGAGGACGCTGAGACCGTGACCCGAGCCGAAGGCAGAGGCTTTACCCCACGGAGCCACCCAGGCACCCCCAAAATATTTTAAAATGAAATAATATGCTGCCTAAGATTTCTTCTAAATTAAACAGAATGTGGCAGGAGCTGGCAGAGGCGGGAATGGAGCGCATCAGGCTGGGACGGTGCTTCCACTATTCTGTCTCCTTCTGTGTGGTGGAAAGGTTCTACTGCTTGGGCCTCCAAGCAGTCAGACTCAACAGAAAGTCCTCTTCTTCTGTTTTGTTACTTTTCCCTACGAAAGATGATGTTGCTTAGAATGACACCAAATGCAACCCTCAAAAATCAAGCTGTAGCAATCTGTCAATAAGCACTTCAAAAGAGAAAACTGCAATTTTAGAGCAAAGAGCTCAATGAAGCATTTGGACTTTTTTTTTAAAAACAGTCATGCCTAAACATCTTCCTTCCACCAAAACTAGTTTAGGCCCACAGTTCTTAGCAATATGGATTTATAAAGCTGCAAATAATTTGGAAATGGAATAGATCCATTTCCAAGTCACCGTCTTACATCAACTTTTATGTCTTTTACTTCATTTGAAACTCCCAACTCTGTGTATGAAAAATGGTCACTAAGCATGAATTGGCTTATAGAATCATTGACTTTTGTGGCTGGAAAGGACATTCAAGGGTCCCTGGTCAACCAGCTGTTTGATGTTTTGTCTTCAGATTAACATGCGTTGTAACCTGGTAAGTGTTAGTGGGTGACTGGACGCTGCACACCACAGACACTACCCCACAGCAGAATATGTGAAGTGTCAGGAAAACCTGCCTGGTCCACAATGGTGGATCAATTATTCGTGCCTTCCTAGTATCTCTAAATAATTATCACTCTAGGAAATAAAATAACCGTAATATCTCTACGTCATGTTAGAGTTTCTATGGTAGGCAATTACAGGCTACAAAAAAATGTTGTGCTCAACACCTTCTGAATAGCATACTTTACCATCCTGTGTTCAGTTTGTTGGAGCATCCCCACAATTAGTGTGAGGAATAACACCATTTACTCCTCGTTCAACATTTAAAGTCAAAGTCATCAAGTAACGGAAGATTTCATTACCACCCTGTACTGACAGAGACCAATATTAATTATTATTTGAATTAACCTCTGAGCCATGTTTTTCATCAGTACTCAGAAAAGACAGGGACAATTTCTAATTACATGCCACCCTCATTATAAGTCATGAGGCCACAAAGCTCTATCTGATGAGGCTGCCACCCTTTGCCGTGAAACTGCTTCGGACTTCCGTTCCTGAACCTTCTCATCTCATTCACACAGAAACGGAACTCGGCACTCAGAGATGCTTTCCCCAGGAGCTACCACATTTTTCCTTTAAAATTGTGATGGAGGACTATACTTACATCTATTAGCAAAGGTCCTTAATACAAGGTAAACATTGTTAACACTTAACTCAAACGCGAGTTTTGTTTCTCTTCCACCACCAACGCTAATCTCATTCTCCAAAGACATCAACTCAACCATTTCTTTCGTGTCATTTCCTGCCCTTTTGTTCACATGGACATGTGTCTGCAACCATCAGGTATTTCAGGCGGGAATTTAGGAGGTGAACCTGATGGCTGTCCCTCATCTGGAGGCATTCCTCAGTGAAGTTTTGGTGCTGCCCCCTGCCAACCATACTGCCCTGTGAGGTACACGTTTCATTCTGTGTACCTCACAGAATATATGTATATGTATGTGTATCTGTGATACACATATCCACATTTAAAATATCTCAAGATAAAAGATTTACGTGTGGAACTACAGGATTCTTTAAATGTCAAGAGGAATGGAGAGCAGATAAAAACAGATCTATGGTCTCAACAAAAGAATACACTGAGTTTCTGAATTTTGATTAGAACTGATTCTAAACTTGACAAAATCACTGGTACAGCCACTGTGAAAAACAGTATGAGGTTCCTCAAAGAATTAAAAAAAGAAATGCCATGATCCAGAATTCCACTCTTATTTACCCAAAGAAAATGAAAACACTAATTCAAAAAGGTATACACCCCTATGATTATTGCAGATTATTTACGACAGCTGAGAGATAGACGCGACCCAAGTGTCCCTCAAAGGACAAATGGTTAAAGATGGGGTATGTGTATATGTACATATGTACACACACACACACACACACACACACACACACCGGCACTGGAACATCACTTCACCATAAAAAATTGAGATCTTAGGGTGCCTGGCTGGCTCAGTTGGTTAAGCATCTGACTCTTGATTCTGGCTCAGGTCATGATCTCAGGGTGGTGAGATCAAGCCCCACATCAACTCTGCACTCAATGGGAAGTCTTCTTAGGATTCTCTCTTGTGCTCCTTCTGTCCCTTCCCCCTCCATACTCAAATCTTAAAAAAAAAAAAAAAAAAAATGATGAGCTCTTGCCATCTTTAACAACAGGAATGGACCTAGACATGCATGACAATGACAACACACATTTTACTTATGCTAAGTAAAATAAGTCAGAGAAAAATACTGTGATTTCCCTTATATGTGGTATCTAAAAAACAAAACAAAAAACACAAACAGACTCATAAATACAGAGATAAACTGACAGTTGCCAGAGGGGAGGGTGGGTGATTGGGGACGGGCAAAATGGGTGAAGTGGAGTGGGAAATACCAGGCTTCCAATTATAGAATGAGTAAGTCACGGAGCACCTGGGTGGCTCAGTGGGTTAAATCTCTGCCTTTGACTGAGGTTATGATCTCAGGGTCTTGGGACTGAGCCTTGCATGGGGTTCCCTGCTTAGTGGGGAGCCTGCTTCTCTCTCTGCCTCTGCCCCTCCCCGCTCCTGTTCTCACACATGCACTCTCTTTCTCTTTCTCTCAAATAAATAAATAAAATCCTTTAAAAGGGGGGAGGGGTGTCTGGATGGCTCGGTTCATTAAGCATCTGCCTTCAGCTCAGATCATAATCTCACAGTCTTGGGATCAAGCCCCTGATCGGGCTCTCTGATTGCCTGGGAGCCTGCTTCTCCCTCTCCCTCTGCCCGCTGCTCCCTCTGCCTGTGCACACACACTCTCTCTCTCTGTCAAATAAATAAAATCTTTCAAAGAATGAAAAGGAGAATGAGTAAGTCACAGGGATGATCACAGCACCGGGAACACAGTCAGTGGTGTTGGAATAGTGTTACACGGTGACAGAGGGCAGCCACACTTGTGCGGAGCCCAGCACAGTTATAAACTTGTCTAATCACTGTGCTGTACACCTGAAACTAAGAAAACGTTACATGTCAACTATACCTCGATTTTAAAAAAATAAAACTAAGATCAGGAAAAAAAGAAATTCGGCAAAATCAACTGTATGCTAGAACGATAGCATACCAACTTTAGTACGGTTGGTACAGTGAAGAAGGAGAAGATGTCGTTTTCCACAAGACAGAGAGAAAGGGCTAACCTGATGCATTCTGAGTACAAGTGACCCACTTCCTGGCTAGCCACATGGCAGTCACGGCATCCATCCTCTACGCGATCAGTGCTTCAAGGACGAACGCTGTGTTACTGAAAAGAGCACTGCTGTGAGGACCATCATCCGTAATACAAAGACAGATTTTAAAAATTAAAAGTCTACACAATAGTTATCATGAGTTAAGAACAGGTAATTCGAGGGTGCCTGGGTGGCTCAAGTGGTTGAGCGACTGCCTTCGGCTCAGGTCAGGTCACGATCCCGGACATCCACCATCGAGTCCCGCATCGGGCTCCCAGATCCTTGCGGAGTCTGCTTCTCCCTCTGACCTTCTCTCTCATGCTCTTTCTCACTCATTCTCTCTCAAATAAATAAATAAAATCTTTAAAAAAAAAAAAAAGTATTTCGAGATCTAATATTTCTTTCAAGGATCCTACCCTCCCACTCCCCATTTTATCAACATAAGAGAAGCTTTCATACAAACAAGATGTACAGAAGAAACTGGCATTTGGAGAATTCTTTCCTAAAAACTAAAAGTGAACTTTTGTAATCACCTGAAAAACAACTACCATAAACTAAGGAGATTAAAACCTGAGATTTAAAACCATCTCCAGGGACGCCTGGGTGGCTCAGTTGGTTAAGCGGCTGCCTTCGGCTCAGGTCATGATCCCAGCGTCCTGGGATCGAGTCCCACATCGGGCTCCTTGTTCCGCAGGGAGCCTGCTTCTCCCTCTGACTCTGCCTTCCACTCTGTCCGCTTGTGCTCGCTCTCGCTCTCTCTTTGACAAATAAATAAATAAAATCTTTAAAAATAAATAAATAAATAAATAATAAAGCCATCTCCAAATCTATTCCTACCAAGTTAAATTTCTGAATCTCCAGTCTTAAATACCTCACTACTAATAACAAATTACAATACTTGATTGAATTTATACAAATTATTACTGTAAGACACCTTTAAACTCCTCTGTAAGAAATCACTTATCTTTAAATATCGATTTCTATTATCATCTCTAATAAGAGATAAAAATTGCAACTAAAGTTTCCCTTCACCCTTACAGTCTATTTAAAAACCTAAACGTATATAGGATGTGAGGGATACTGCGCTAGGTCCTAGGAATAAAACGTTACAAATACAATGTGATTTAGCACTATAATAATTTAGTTACAAGGTAACAGCTTTCACTTAAGAGTTTTTATTTAATCTTCAATTAAACCAAAACCTACTTCAATTAAACCCATAAACCTACTCTTTTAGGCTCTTTGCTGGCTTCTACGGGGATCAGTGATTCTTACACTATATTTACCTTCCCTACTTCCTCTATCTAACCTTACTAAATTCTAGCCAAGCATTCACAGGATTCCCTCCTTTAAGGGACTCTGCCTTTTTTTCAAGTTAATCAAAATATTGCAAGCTTTACATAAGCACCTTGGTTACTTATTAGAGAATGTAGGGGCGCCTGTGTGGCTCAGTTCTTAAGCATCTGCCTTTGGCTCAGGTCATGATCCCAGGGTCCTGGGATTGAGCCCTGCATCGGGCTCCTTGCTCAGCGGGAAGCCTGCCTCCCCCTCTCCCATTCCCCCCGCTTATGTTCCCTCTCTTATTGTGTCACTGTCAAATAAATAAATAAAATCTTAAAAAAAAAAAAAAAGAATGTACATCTACCTATTTTAGAAATCAGAACTTAACCATTAACAAGAATAATCAGGAAAATATTAGTAAAAACAAAACAACAACAACAATATATATATATATATATAAATAATACATATATACATATACATATACTTTATATATATATATATAAAGTAACCCTAGATGCCTTCAAAGAACTCCTAACACAGGAGAAAACAGCACTGTACAGTGATACCATTTTAGAAATTCGGCAAAAGCAGCATGCTACAGGCAGAGACAGAGCACCGAGGACAGAGTACCGAATCCTCCTACAGAGGTAAAGGGCTGAGAACTCTTCCACGGACACTCAAGTGATGCAAGGGCAAGGTGTGGCCATGTTTACCTCTGCACCTCACTTGTGTTTACCTGTTTACTGACCGAATCATCTACAAGGAGACATGTACCCCCAAATAACTAGAAACAGAAGACAATGTGAGATAGGGAAGTTACATTCAGCTGAAAATAATTACAAATGTCTTTACAGAACTGGCAGGCAAGCAGGATTCTGACAGGCAAAAATGGGTCTGAGTGGACAAAAAGGCATTTGAAACAGGGTCAGCAAGAGTAAAGAAACTGAAGAGGAGAACTACCGTGTGTTTAGGGGCCACGAGTAATCCAGTTAAAGCCTGATGGTGGGACCCATTTTAAGAGGCAGTACTATGGCCAGAAAGTCAGACTGGCGTTAAGAATGGAAGGCCGGACAGGGACAGGCAGGCAACTTGGTTTTCAAGGGGGAAACACAATGAAGGGTGTGCAGAGTGTGACACGGGGAGATGTGGGCTGTGGGGCGGCTTCTGCCCGGCACAGGTAGAGGAGTCACAGGAGAAGTCGCTGCCAGAGTCCAGCAGAGGCGGCCAAGAGACCTGAAATGTGGGCAGGATCTGAGAGACCACACTGAGGAGACGGAATGGACAAACCTGGACAACGTTCTGGATATGGAAAGAGAGAGAGTCAAAGCAGAAGAAAGTGAAATGGAGACAGTACTTGTGGGTGACCAGAAAGCACGATGTGGTTTTGAAGGTGTGATACCCGAAAGCACAGGCCAGTGTCCTCCATCCTTCCAGGGCTCCCTTTGACTATAAAATAAAACCAGCCTCATTCAAAAAGCCCTCTTTACGCTAATCTTCACACCTCCTCTATTTCACCAGATAAAATTCCTCCCAGTTCCTTATACAAAGCTTTATTGCTTTTCCCACATGACTTTCCTCCCTCCTTTCCAACACCCTTTCTTTAAATGCTGCACAAGGGGCACCTGGGTGGCTCAGTCGATTAAGCATCTGCCTTCAGCTCAGGTCATGATCCCAGGTCCTAGGATAGAGACCTGCACTGGGCTCTGTGCTCACGGGGTGCCTGCTTCTCCCTCCCCCTGCTTAAGCGCACGAGCTCTCGCTCTATCACTCTCTCTGTGTCAAATAAATAAATTTTAAAAGATAAAAAAAATAAACTCTGCACAAAAGCCATTTCCTCCAGAGAGTCTCTGCAACACTTTCACTGGCCAAATACTACCAACATTTAAGGTCTGAACCCTTAGTGTCTGACTCAATTGTGAGTTTGCATGTACCTAGCCCACTTTGCCATAGCAGACTGGTGATATGTGCTGGGTGAGTTATCAACAGCTACCCAATTCTGAAAATCAATTCCTCATAATTAAAACCCCTTAAAGTAAACTCTTAGAGAATGATAACTTGTAAACTTTTTCCATTGATCCAATCCATTAATCAGTAATTGAGACATCTGTTTCATTGTAAGATTGTATCAACATTATACCATTTGATGGGGGAACAAGTGTAGGACATAAGAGTAAGCCAGTAAATTATAATCTTTAAATTTAACTGCACTAGGGCAGAGTCACTTAGGAGGAAAGCAGTCAAATTCCTTTCCATAGAGGGAGCTGCCCGTCAGGGAAGACTATGGAATGCACAGACACAACATTTTAGTTGAAATCACTATTAATAAATTTAGTTTTGTCAATATTTGCATTGTTTCAGCTTCTGTAGATGCAGAAATAAACAGATTCCAAGATACTAGCATCAAAAAGTTTTATTAATAATCCATTTTTTATACCACAGGTTGAGTTCCTATGCAAAATCCTGATATTAACATGCATGTTTAAAGATCTCTGTAGATTAGCAAGCAGTGTTAAAAGTACTTCCTTCTTCTTATTGAAAATTAACACAAAATGACTTTTTTTTAAAAGATTTTATTTATTTATTTGACAGAGAGAGATCACAAGTAGGCAGAGAAGCAGGCAGAGAGAGAGAGAGGAGGAAGCAGGCTCCCGGCTAAGCAGAGAGCCCGATGCGGGGCTAGATCCCTGGACTCTGGGATCATGACCTGAGCCGAAGGCAGAGGCTTTAACCCACTAAGCCACCCAGGTGCCCCCAAAATGACATTTTTAAACGGCAAAATATTTTAACCAATAGATTTAAACTTAAGTCACCAAATCATAGCTAAATTACATTATTTTTGTCCTCATAATTTGAAGTCCAATGTGTCACTCTCTGATTTATCTAATGTCTTACAACTCTAATTCTCATTTTTCATTATGCCAATCCAACAACTGGTGCAAGATCCTCTATTAATGAGAAGTTCCATAACATGCAATTATGTAACAACGGGTCTAGTGTCATCCTTTGTTTTTTCATCACCTACAATGTCCAGATACTGCTTTGTTTTTAGATTTTATTTATTTGAGAGACAGATAGAAATAGAGATAGCGAGGGAGCACAAGTAGGGAGAAGAGGGAGAGGCAGACCCTCCACTGAGTAGGGAGCGCGATACAGGACTCATGGATGCCAGGACCCCGGGATTCTGACCTGAGCCCAAGGCAGATGCTTAACCAACTGCATCCCATCCAGACACTGTTTAAACATGTGTTCTATTTAGCATGTTTTTCTCTTTAATTATAGTGAAATTCTATCCAAGCACAAAAATATTGCTTGGTATCATAAAATTTGCTATTTCACCAGTGTTTAAAAATATTAAGTACTATAAAAACAGACCATGCTAAATTATTCCTAACTGCTTCCTGAATGTTGCCAACTTAAGCAATTCATAATGGCTCAACCACCTAATACAAATTCAAATTTTCACCATTTTATTTAAGATTTTTATTTATTTTAGAGAGAGAGAGGGAGACAGCGCACATGCAGGTGGGGGAGGAGCAGAGGGAGAGAATCCCACTGAGCATGGAGCCTGCCCCAGCAAACCCATGAGATCACAACCTGAGCTGAAATCATGAGTTGGACACAACCAGCTGAGCCACCTGGGAACCTCAAATTTTCACCATTTTAAATAATTTTGTACACCCATGATTCAAAAACAAAACATTATTCAGAAAACTTGCTACCTCAGCCAACAGCAATTGGATTAAATGTACATAATCACTAGTGCATAAAAGGGGCTGTGTGTGTGTATTAGATATGTTGTGATATGCAGAACTGCAAAGCCAGGATCCACTAAAGAAAAATGTTAACTCACCCTGTCAGGATGCTCCTGGTGAAAAGGCATTCGACTCTGTTTTGGAGCCATGAGGACCAGACTCAAGTATGTGGCTTTCGGTTAAAAAAAAAAAAAAGTTTCTTTTTCTATAAAATGCCATATAGGTTATAGTGCCAGTGTGTGTTAAAGTAAGCAATAAAACACAGTACAGGTGTAATCTATTACATAATGTTGACCAAAACATATGGGTTGAAGTAAAGAACCATTACTCCATGTAGCTAGCTTTCCTCCCTCTTTTCTCTTCAGCATGTGTCACCATTATTCCTGTACTTTGTATCTACATCTCCAAGAGTAGATGGTGTGCATTTCTCTAAAGTCCAGGCATCCAACTATTAGCAAGAGTCCTGCCATTTTTACCCTCTGAGATTTACTCACGGATACTTTATCATAAGGTAAATTACTAATATTCGGAATGTAGTTAGGAATAATGGAGCATGGCACATGTTTCCCACATTTAGTATTTTTGAAAACTGGATAAAATAGTGAGTTCTTTCATGTGTAATTTCATACTGAACCCCAAGTAACAAGTCTAAATCTTCAATGAGTCCAACTTTTCAACAAAACCCAACAACTAAGTATCTACCAACCTAGCGCAATGAAAGAAACAAACGTATTTACACATACAACCCATTTTGTCCTCAGTGAATGCATACTCTGTTTAAAGGGGCAAGGCATAAATAAGTAACCTCACTTCCATTCTGCAACAGGGAAAATAAGAGCCCTTCGAAGTTTAAATACGCTCCCTAACACCAGTACCCATCCAGTGTTCCTGCCTTCCTGTTACCACAGAGCAGCCGTGGTCCCTCTACCTTTGGGTTCCATCCCTGCTCTCTCTCTCTCTCTCTCTCTCTCTCCTACTCCACCAGCTATCCTCTGCTCTCCCACAAAGCCTGACATATCCATCTCTCTGGTGTACCCTTCCCCACTTGCTTCTATATACTTTAGTTTCTGCCATTTGGTTAAAAAAAGACAAAAGACAAAAGACAAATCTCACCTGATGTGGAGGAGAAAACAGAAAAAGCTGGTGAGAGGGCCTGCTGGTGATGGCCAGGGGCTGCCACAGTCAGCTGTGTGACTGCAGAGTCCTTTCGCTACATCAGAGGCTGAGGGAAGCAAGAGGGCATGAAAATCCAGGCAATACTCCACTAGCCAAGCCATCTGCCTTAGAGAAAGGGCATCTCTCATGAGATTGCGTAGGTGCCCTATGAGTGAGGGCCAGCCCCATGAATAGAGTCACCCAGCAAGCCACTTAAGCAAACCAGAAACCCGGAAATCACCCAGGACACCCTCTTTCTCCTCCACCTCCCCACATCCAATCTATTTCCAAACCACATTGATTTTACCTGCTACATCAGTCTCAGCCCCATCTGTCTCTGTCCATATTGCCCCACGAACACCACGTTAGATCACTGTTACCTCTCCCGAGACTAGGTAGCAGTCCTCCGCGCCCCCCCCCCCCCCGTCTCCAGCCCCTGTCTGAGTGCCAAGCACAATCACAGTACCTGTTCCCCACCGTTCCTGTGGTACAGACAAGCTCTCCCCAGTTCAGCCGCTGAGCCTACAGGCAGGAAGACCAGAGCTCAGGCTTACCCTCCTCAGGTAAGTCAGTCCTTCACAGCTAAGTTAAAGGCCTTGTCACCCACACCATAGCTCCTCTTGAAAAACAAACAAACAAACAAAATAAGTGTTAACAGCTGCACTTTTACACATCTGTGTGATTACCTGATTAACATCCATCTATCCCACTAGCCTTGGGCACCTGGCAGAGGTTGGCCCACCTCTATATCCAACACTCAACGTGGTACCCATCCCACAAACATACATAATTACTTTTTTGGATCAGCAAGTAAACATGAAACAACTAATTCTATAGCTAACACCTCAGGAAGGGTGAGATAAAACTCACGATCAAGAGCATGAGCACTGAGGAAACTCAAGGGAGAAATTTTTCTACAACTGGATTTAATAAGTCAAGACAAAGCGGGGGCTTAGGGAGAACATCCAGTTAACAAGGCCCTAGGACTGGGCACAGTTCAGAGAAGGGCGTAAGAGGAGGTCATGCTACAGCGGCAAGAGAGAGCTAGGACAAAAGGGACGATGGGAGCGGAGGGTCTTGAAAGCGTAAGTAAACATTTGACACTGTAGATCCAAGAGCTGAGACATGCTTAAACCAAGATTAATTTGGCAGACTGAAGTCTGATCCAGAAAGGAGCCGTAAGTGTTTCAGGAACCAGGCAGAACAACAGCATGGACTCACAGTAACTGGCTGATTGCAGGGAATGTGGGTGGTTTGGAAGACTGAAGTCTGAAGAAGCTGTCTAAGATGGCACCAGGACAGCAGGGCTGCTGGTGGAACAGCCCTTCCAGGAAGGGTGGAACAACACAGTATCCAGTTCACACTCAAAGACAGGGATGTAATATTAATGTTATGATGGGAGCTGAAGCAGTGGTTCCAGTCACGGAGCATTAGGAATCTATCTTCTTCCCTGGCGGGGGTGGGGGGGCGGGGCATGTTAGAGTAGAGACAGTAATTTCTTCTGATAGAGCTGAAACTAAATAGGATTTTAAGAATTTACCTAAAACAGCTTCTAAGGCTTAAGTACTATAATGGGGAAAATGAAAGTACAAATAGCCTTCTTTTCTTGTTTTGTTTTCTTCTGTTTTCCTATCTTGACCAATGAGAGGAAGAGAAACGATGAGATTCTAACACCTTCTCCCCACGTCCCTCCATTTCAGCACTATCACTGGTCAACTGGCCAAAGGTATTTCATGCAAGAATTAAGATTATGGGGACACCTGGGTGGCTCAGTTGTTAAGTGTCTGCCTTTGGCTCAGGTCATGATCCCAGGGTCCTGGGATTGAGCCCCACATCAGGCTCCCTGCTCCGCGGGTAGCCTGCTTCTCCCTCTTCCACTCCCTCTGTTTGTGTTCCGCCTCTTGCTGTCTCTCTGTCTCTGTCAAATAAATAAATAAAATCTTAAAAAAAAAAAAAAAAGGAATTAAGACTGCACATTCACTGTGGAAGCCAGTTGCAGTGATGGCCCCAGTCTGTTCACACCTCCCTAGAGTAGACCCTCCCTCACTGCCTGGCCAAGTGAGCAAACAACTGAGACTCACTGGGAGACTCTAGATCTCAGACTACAGGCTAATTCCTTGTCACTTTCACATTCCTGTTACCAGCAACTGAAATGCTTGGATAGAAAAGGGATTAGTAGAAGAGATTCTGTTTTTAAGTTTACAACTAAAACCATAGTCTCCACCTTCTCAGGAGCTTGTTGCTAAGAGGTCTTAACATAAAAAGCTTTACTTAGTGGACTAAATAGATTCCAGTTGTTCTCTGAAGTTGGAATAGATGGTTTCATTGAGGAGGAAACCAAAGTAAGAGCTGCAAGAGGCGAGGTGTGATATGGACGCAGTAACTATTCACCGACATAGAAATCAGTAGGGACACCTAGGCTAAAACAAGTGCAATATTTATAAGAAGAAAATCCTGTATTTTCCCAATTATACACCACATGTGGGAAATCACCACTGAAGCAAGGGGGGAGTAACTAACATTTAGTAAGTGCTCACTACAAACCAAGTTCTGTGCTAGGTGCTTTACACACCACACACACGCACGCACCCCACAGTCCTCACAAATACCCCTCAAGTATTATCTGCCCCTCTTCCCTATTTTGTAGATGAGGAAAATGACATCAAAGCAATTAAGTAATTCTCCAAAATACAAAATTAGTGAGTAGTGGAGCTGGTTTTTCTTCATCTTGTCCCACCTCAGAAACTGGCACCGCAGGAAAGAAAGCAGAGATCCTCACTCCCCACCAACCACGCACAGCTATACCAGAGGCTTAAGGATTTGCAAAAGAGGCAGAAAACAATCCTACACAGCAAAGTAAACATCCTTTACAGAGAAATCAAACAAGCCACAGTGGTGATGGGCGCCTCCTCCCATAAAGAGTGGGGGACAACTGGCTTTTCAACATCCCCAGGAAGGTTAAAAATAGCTTCTAAGTTCATTTGGAGCTGTCGCTAAATCAAATACCTCTCAAACGAGCAGTTTCCTTCTCACGTGAACCCAGTTTTCCAAATAAAATTCATTCTTTAAAGATTTTATTTACCTGGTACAAGGTGTCTCCGAGACAGAACCCGTACTAAGAAATCACCCCCATCGTACCATGCAGACAGCTACACAAAAGAAGGAACGGCGCTATGACCCGACAGCCCACAATGGGACAACTGCACATGTGGCAAAGCCGCAGGATCATCTTGGGGTGATGACTTCCCCCTCCGCTATAACTAGGAAGTCCTTCTCTTCCCAAACAAATGCCCAAGTGTGAGCACGCACAAAACAGGAGAGAAAACAACCCACTGCACTGTGAGGGCTTTGCTTACTTGGAACCATCAGAGGCAGAGTCCTCAGACAGGCACAGACCGCACGGCTCTCTACATACAGGTGAACGGACCCGTGTGACTGAGAAGACTGGCTCTCTGGGCTGGGATCTCTCCCACCATGACGGCCTTTCACTGAGGCCTGGGTGGGCACTCAGGTCTGCACGCCCCCGAAGACACTGGACACCAGCGGTTCCCCCCCACACAGTCACTAAGCCAGAGCTGCTGCTCATGAAGACGTGTTCGCCGTGACTCTCATTTCAGTTGACCTCATCTGCTGACCTGGTCCAAATGCCCCCATCACAGGAGAGATCCCGCAGCACCTCCGGTTTACATCTGCGTACACACGTGTGCTCACTTTCCACCAGAGTATGTTCTAGCTCAAATACACCTCACTCACAAACCTCACTCAGCACAAGATTCAGATGAGCATATTGTTCTTATCTGTGAAACCAGCCCACCGTTTCTGGAAAGCATCACCTTCGGAGGCAATGACAGACCTGCCAGAGCTGCGACCCCATCGCCCATCGTCATCGTGCCCGTGGCTGCGCTTAGCGGCGCGCGCCAGGCACTGGTCTCACTTCAGAAACTGAGCCTGGAGGATTTCAGTAGCTTTCCCAAGGTCACGTGGTACAGTGTGCCGTCTAAATTAGAACCAGGTTCCCACTCCAGTACCCATGCTCCTAACTCTTAGGTTATACTGCCTCCAATGGCTAGTGACAGCAGCTAGAGACTTTGCAAACTCCCTCACATGCACAGACCTTTGAGTTGGTTTCAACGGCCACCCAGCCAGCACCTCAGCTGGCTGTATTTTTAAGTTTCTACAACTACTTAGTCACTGGCTGTGCCACCGGCTCATCGTCTTAGCCCAAACACAGTCAACTCCTAATCCTGTGGTTCTGATTCCTTTGGGTTAAGTGCTGTCTTCATCTAGTTTGGGTTAAGACAGATGCGTGGAACGTTGGCTTTCATCAGGCTCAGCACAGCAACTAATAAAAAGACCTGCTAGATAATGTGTACCTACATCAGAACACCACTGGCTGTTGCACTTACTCTAAGGTAATAATAAGCTTTTAGAGACATCCTAGACCTAATCCGTGAAGGTGAAAAGCTGCTAGCATGGCTGGAAGGAGCCTAAGGCAAGCAATCACCAAGTATCAATTCAGTATTTAGTTTTATCCCTCATGATCTTTTGAAATTTGACTGTTTAGAATCTAAAATATTTCCATAGAAACAATCTCTAGCTATGAAACAACAAACAAGAAGGGGAGGAGACACACACACACATGAACACACACACACTTGACCTAACCCAGGAGGCAGCGGACAGGGTGGCCTGTGACAGGTGACGCTAGAAGTCAGTGGAGCACGAGGCTGAAGAGGAGATGAAAGTTAATTCAACTGTAAGCTCCTTAAAGTCTTGCCCCATTTCTTAACTCTAGTTTTCTATGCCCTCCCCACCCTCAGGAAGGAAACAGAGGAGCCGGGACATGTTCCATAGGAATGAGGGGAGACAAAGGACTGGCTATGCAGAAAAAGCCATCTGAGGCTTTAAATTAAAAAAAAAAAAAGATAAAAAAATAAAAAGATAACATGTAATAATCCCCATCACATAGCACTGGCTCACTCTACATTACTAGAAACAATGGCTAAAATATCAGTATTTGGCAATTTTTTAATCATCTCAGTTCTTCTTGATGGTCACGTAATTTTTTGGTGACATTAAATTACCTGGTTGTATCACTGATATGGGAATCTACGGGATAAAACAGGAGAGGCCAGTAACATTACACAAAGCACCGTTCTGCTCACACTTGGCTACAACCTAAATCCACACTGCCATCTTAAAACCACTCCTCCTTTTACCACGTAACACACAGAGAAATCCAGAAAACCCTGATCAAGATATTACTCGCAAAATGTTCTAAAGGTAATGCTACACTCGGGGCGCCTGGGTGGCTCAGTGGGTTAAGCCGCTGCCTTCGGCTCAGGTCATGATCTCAGGGTCCTGGGATCGAGTCCCACATCGGGCTCTCTGCTCAGCAGGGAGCCTGCTTCCTCCTCTCTCTCTCTGCCTGCCTCTCTGCCTACTTGTAATCTCTCTCTGACAAATAAATAAATAAAATCTTAAAAAAAATAAAATAAAATAATTTAAAAAAAAAAAAAAAAAGGTAATGCTACACTCATACTTTCAACCTTTCCTTTTAAAGATACTAAAACTAACTGTTCTCCAGTTGGGTTCATGCTCATTGTGATGCCAAGAATACTGTTAGCTACCATCTTTATTTGAAACTTTGTTATGCAAATAGATACCAGGGCTCTGAAATCTTTACACCCCTCACTTTCATCCTCTCTTTACAAAGAAACAGCAAGCCATAACAATATCAGTAACTGCTGGTTTTAATGAATGCCTAGTATGTGCCAGGCACTAAATAGGAAGGTACTATTATGAACCGCATTTTACAAGTGAGGAAACTGAAGCATGGAGATTAATTAACTTCCTCAAAGTCCTAAAGGCAGTTAAGTGCTGGAACTGGGTTTTATTTATTTATTTATTTTTTAAGATTTTATTTATTCATTTGACACAGAGAGATCACAAGTAGGCAGAGAGGCAGGCAGAGAGAGAGAGAGGAGGAAGCAGGCTCCCCGCAGAGCAGAGAACCCGATGCGGGACTCGATCCCAGGACCCTGAGATCATGACCTGAGCCGAAGGCAGCGGCTTAACCCACTGAGCCACCTAGGCACCCCTGGAACTGGGTTTTAAACCCAGGTCATCTGACTCCAGAGGTCTTGTCTTTAACATTTATGCCATGCTACCTTCCCAATCTCTAACTGTACATTTAGGGAAGCTTTACAGAAAGAGAGAGAGAGAAAGAGAGGGCAGGAAAGGAAAGGAAGAAGGAAGGAAGGAATTTTATTTGTCAGAGAGAGAGCAAGCACAAGCACAGGGATCAGCAGGCAGAGAGAGAAGCAGGATCCCACCAAGCAAGGAGCCCAATGGGGGACTCAGTCCCAGGACCCTGAGATCATGACTTGAGCCGAAGGCAGAGGCTTAACCAACTCAGCCACCCAGGCATCCCCATTGAGGAATTTTTATCTGCATCATTTTATCTGCAGTTTTTCTTTCTTAGGGCTGGTGGAGGAGGAAGTTCTGATGTCCCTATAACAGGTCCACATTTGGGTTTGGAGAAGTCCACCTGATGTGAATTCTTCACATACTGCCCTCCCACTATCTGATGCAAAATCCTCTTAAATTATCCGAAAATACAAAAATATTAAAAGGCGTCCTTCCTTTTGTTTTATCACCAAGTAGTTAGATTTTAAACTTCTTCATAAACAGGAACCATTTATTTTACTACTTTTGCATATGTAAAATGTGGGCACTAGCCTAGTAAGAAGCTCAGAATCTATACTCAAACAGCTGATCGTTTGTCGAGTTTTTCATGGTTAACAGTACATTTCTTGTTTTCCTGTGAGTTTTAATCGAGGTTGGCTTCGGTCTTATGGAATAGTCTCAGTGACACTGTGTTATGGTGCCCAATGTGTTGAGAGCAGTCTGGAAGATTAACACTACAGAAAGTTGCCCACAGTCTGCTTCCATTAGGACCAGTGGCCAAGCAGGGTCATGCTGAAATACCTGATTCATCAGTCCATCTCGGCCACTCATAACATACAGAGCAAGGCGGGTTAGAGATGGCACCAGGTGTGATCAAAGTGACACAGTACTGTGAAATCTTTCTGCTCAAGATTAGAGGCTTAGGGTCCAATTTCAGATGCATTCAGTTGATTCTCCTTTTTACTCAGTAAACAAAAATGAAAAAATTACACATAACTGTAAACTGAAGGGTTCTTGCTTTTTTTTTTTACTCACTGTATTTCATCAATTCCAAGACATACTTTTTTTTTTCACATTTCAATACATCAGAAATAGGTCTGTCTTACGACTGATGCCATCTTAATTTGATGAAATGTAATAATAAAATGTAATTGCTTATATTCCAGATTCTACAGTTTTCAAGTTTTATATCGCCATCAACTTGTTACTCATAATTAACTTAGGGGACAATGTTAACAACTTGTCTCCATTCTTTTCTTACCCTACTCTGTTTGCCACAGAAGATATAATAAAGAATGTGTGCGATAAATGCAAGGTAACATAACTTCAAGGAGACAAAAGCTTTGAAGTTATTTTATTCTAAGTGCAAAGCTGTTACCCTCCTGTGAAGGAAACAGAGACTGTTTCTCTAGGCTGCATGCAGCCCAGATGTGTTTCTTCTACGAGAAAGACACAGTTCCAAGGTGAGAGAGTTCCAGATGCTGAAGTCTTCCTACTAGCTTACATCAACTTGCTCCAAGACACAATAAGCCTTTTAACTCAAGCTTGAAAACCTCAAGGGCTTTCTCCTCCACCTCCCAAATATCAAAATCATGCTCACATATTTAAACAATTAGGTGAGACGTACAGAAGCTAGCACTAAATATGTCTGAAATTTGAGTGCTAAATGTGCAGTTAATATTAACCAAATTCAGATCTCATCTATAGAAATATTTTTAAAGATGACTTGTTTTCAAGGGGAGGAAAAAGATGATTCTTGTTTTGTTTGACTTCAGAAAACTTAAAAGGGGGGGTCTTTAAAATTCAACTCACTACAGAACAAAATTTCTTTGGGATAGAAAAAATAAGCTAATTATTGCTAAGTGACCTAGAAAAAAGAAAAACCCTGAGAGGGAAAAGTTGGGACTATTTGTTTAAACAATATAACCAGCTAAGTTGGGTTTTTTTTTTAAAGATTCTTTATTTATTTGACAGAGAGTGAGATCACAAGTAGGCAGAGAGGCAGAGAGAGAGAAGGAAGCAGGCTCCCTGCTGAGCAGAGAGCCCGATGTGGGGCTCGATCCCAGGACCCTGGGATCATGACCTGAGCCGAAGGCAGAGGCTTTAACCCACTGACCCACCCAGGCGCCCAATAACCAGCTAAGTTTTGTTTTGTTTTGTTTTTTTCAGAAGATTTTCCCAGCCCTACCATAAAAGAGTGAAAAATTGTCAGTCCATCCTTCCTTATAAGGTACCAGACAGCTTCTTGGTGGTGGTTATTGTTTTTCCTGATTGTAAAAGTATCTTTCAGTTCAGAATTTTAAAAATAAAAAGATTAGAGGGGCCTGGGTGGCTCAGTGGGTTAAGGCCTCTGCCTTCAGTTCAGGTCATGATCCCGGGGTCCTGCGATAGAGCCCTACATCAGGCTCTCTGCTCAGCAGGGAGCCTGCTTCCCTTCCTCTCTCTCTGCCTGCCTCTCTGCCTACTTGTGATTTCTGTCAAATAAATAAGTAAATAAATACAAAAAGATTAAAATAAAAATCACCTGCAATCCAAAAAACTAACATTTACTGAGTGCTAATGATACAACAAGCACTGTGTGAAGTATTTTAAAAGCACTATTACATTAATCTAAGTAAGCCCAGGAGGTAAGTACTATTATCATCTCCTAGTTAGAGCTCAAGAAACTGAGTATTAGTTAAGTTTTAAAAAAAAAAAAAAAAACTTGCCTGTGGTCACAAAGAGCTAAGAAGTCACTTGTCCAAAAGTCAAACAGCCAATAAGCTGTTAGAGATTCAAACCAGATCTAGTTAACTCAGGAATCGGAGCTTTTAACTAAGTAAAACTGCCAATCTCTGAAATCACTCATGTTTTTAAACTGATATATTTCCCTCTAGTCTTTTCCTATGCTTATAAATTAATCTGTATAAAATTGGGACCACAGTTAATATTATTTTATACCCTACTCTTACAAGTTTTATTTTTTAAAAACGTGATTTGTGATGTTTGCCTAATATTCTAACATATGATAGAACACAAATTAAACCATTTGCAATTTTTCAGTCAGAAAAAATGCTGCAACTCTTTATTCATAATAGCTGATTGCATTTCAGATTCTTTCTTAGGATACATGGTTAACACTTCAATGGCTATTTATAAATGTCTTGAGACATATAATCCCCAGTTTCATTCCAAAATATTTGTATTTATTGAACTTCAGACAGCACTGAGTGTGCAAGCTTCATCGATATTCTGGCAGCATCGAGAATATGTTTTATATTTTTACTTATTTGACAAGGAGGAAAAAAGGATCTCGTTTTTGTTGGTTTTTTTTAAAGACTTTATTTACTTATATGACAGAGAGAGAGAGATCACAAGTAGGGAGAGCAACAGACGGGGGGGTGGGGGGGGAGCAGGCTCCCTGCTGAGTAGAGCCCCATGTGGGGCTCGATCCCAGGACCCAGAGACCACAACCCAAGCCGAAGGAAGAGGCTCAACCCACTGAGCCACCCAGGTGCCCCAAGGATCTCGTTTTAATCTGCACTTTTATTACTCCACAATTTGGAAATGTTTATGTTTATTGGCAACTGAATTTTCTTCTATGCATTATCTACTGATACCCTTTATGGCTTTCCATTGGGCTGTAACTGTGTCTCTGCTGTATTCTCTCCCCAAAAATGCTGATGTGTCTTTTTAACAGATCCACACATAGAGTAGACGAAGTATAAAACATGAGACTGTCCTTCCTAATGTTGGGACACACACATTTAAAAGAAAGTTGAACTAGAGTAAACTGGTGAACTTCGGTTTGTACTAACTGTATTTGTATGGCCTTCCTACAGACTCCTGATCAAATTGCCATGGCGCTGATTTGACTCTGAGAGAGTAATATTAATATTCCATAGGATACTGTCACGTTATTCCAAGGATGCCCAAGCTGTAAAGGATATTTACAAAAATAAAGTCAAGCTACATGTGAAAACAGTTCCAAAGTCATCTTCATAAGATCCTTTTATTTAAAACAAACAAAAACAGTTTAGTATTTTGCTGTTTCTTGACCTGCAAGTTGCACAACTTCGCCAGTTAAGAAGCTTTCCTTTGGAACCTTTCTAATGTGATCACTTTCTCTTTTTACACATCTTACCCTCCTCCAATGTTTTCTACTTCTCAATCTCAGTTCACAATATCCAACCTAAGTTCTCCTTGAAGCGCTCTCAGCTCCATACCAGGCCTCCTGGAGTGACGGGTCCCCACCCCGCCCTCCCCTTGCTCACCGGGTCCCAAGCTCTCCTCTTCAGCTTCCCGGTACTCAGGGCTCCACCACTGCCGGCTGGCCGACTCCAGCCGCTCTGACTTTTTGCCTCTAGTCCCTCTTCAACTGCAATCCATCACATGTTGCCAAACTAACCTTTCAACTCCATTCCATCACGTAATGGAAGTCAGGATCTAACACTCTGAACTTCCAGTTTCGCCACAGCCCACACCCTCCTTGTCTCTCCCAGCCCTGCTCCTTTCTTCCTGGCCTACTGGGATCCTCCCTGAGCTGGCAGGCCTCACTCAGCCATGGGGGACTGACTCAGGGACAGAGAGGGGGAGGGGGCAGGTGCATGGCAGCGGCTGTGTCCTCCCAGGGAGGGCACTGGGAAAAAAGTCCCCTGCGCTGGCCCATTCAAGCTACTCTGGGCTACCTGTCTGCTCCCTGCCAGGATCCTGGGCTGACAGGTCTCTGTGCTTTTGTTCATATGCTTTCTCAGCTACTCCAACCTCCCAAAAGACAGTGCAAGTCAGACCTCCTGATTTCTTCCTCCATTACCAAGTCCTGCACTTGCTGCTTCCAGTTGCTACCAGACTGACAGCATCACACCTTTTTAGCACTCAATGACATACACTGTGCCGTCCTGTCCCACACTGTCACGTGTGGATGAACGTGCACTTCCTAGAGCTGCAGAACAATTTCAGTACCTCCCAAGGAACTTATAATTTTACATGGGCACACCTTCACAAACATCAAAGTCCTAGGCACCAAAAATATTACCAAGATTTACATACTCATAATTCTATTACCTTTGAAAGAGTTAATGAAATAGCAGCTTTTAGTAGGCATATCCAGATTCCCAAAAACCAAAACGACTGTATTACAAACCTCCCACAGAAATTGTCATTTTTCTCTTTAGAGATGTAAATCTGAAAACATTATTGAATTTTGCCCTGCCGTTACGGGCCATGTCTCTGCATTCATTAAAGTCCTTCCTAGAACTGACGTGGGTACGGCCCTTTATTTAAAAGCTCACTCTAACATAGATCAGGATGGGTCCAGTTTTCTCTAACCCCATTCCTAAAAGTCTGATGTGCTCGCGCGAGCTCAGAAGTCAGGCATCCACCTAGATTCCAGTGTCACCAAATGGTTCCTCATGCTAACATCACCCACTCCAGTACTTACTTAGGTCACGCCCAATGCAGCCAGCAATTCCCTCCCAAAGGACTTCAGGAGCTAGTTTTAACAGTTTTCCCTCCAACACAATCTTAGAAAACAGACATTACTGGGCTAACCTACAAACACACTGAATTAACCCGTGACGCAGCTTCCGTACTGGGTCAAAACAATGCCACGGTGGGAAACCCTGTTCGGATCAAACACCAGGGCTGCAGCGATGGGGTTTGAGGAGGCCAGAGTAACTCTCCCCCTGCTTTCCCACCCAGGTTCTGAACTACCTAGGAGCCAGCCAGGCACAAGGTGCTGCTGCCGAGAAGGCCAGCAAGGCCTCAGGCACAGGGCAACCTCGCACTAACACCGGGCCCCAAGAGCAACCACGCGGAGGCCGCTGTCACAGAGGCCACCCCACAAGGAGCAGAGCTGGAGCGGGGCCCACGCTTCGCAGCCTGCTGCACCCCACAGCCGGCTCCTTCTAAACTCCCGGCCTGGGTGGGGGGATGCCTGCGGTGGCAGCCCGGGCACAGACCGAAGATGCAAAAGGCCAGGAAAGGGGATTGGGGGGTGGGGGGGATCCACTAGACACTGGTTCCTGCCCTGCTCTCCTCCAGTGCAACTAACAATGACAGCGATGGCCCCGCAGGCCCGGGACTGTGCTCTAATAGCCGAGCAGGCGTCAGGGAGAGTGCAACGTAGTGGAAGGAGCCAGGATGCCAGGACACCAGGATGGGGCACCCTCTGAGGAGAAGGAGCCTGCAACACACCGCCGGCGGCCGGGACCAGGACCGGGAGCCAGGAGTCAGGAACCACCACCAGCAGTGCAGGCCTCAGGACAGCCAGAACTCAAGAGAAAGAACCTGAATAGGAGCTTCGGGCTTTTGTTACGCTTGGGCAGGGAGGAGGAGGTGTTAGGAAGCCAGGTTTTACACAGTCTGGGGACACAGCGGAGAGGACGGGAGAGATACCGGAAACAGGAATACAGATTGAGGAGTCCGTCACACGGAAACCAGAGCGAGGCTGTGGGCTCAACCAGGCCCGGGAGCCGACGAGAGGGAACCCCGAGTGCCGGCGTCCGCAGACGAGAGGGAACCCCGAGTGAACACGGGGCGCAAGGCCCAGGAGCCTGACGGAGCCTGCGTGCCAGGGTCCAGGGAGACAAGTACTGTGAGCGCTAAGCCAGGGAGGAAGGGGACAGCTGAGCAAAATCCTCCGTGTGGATGCGTCCTTCCACCCTCTCAACACGGGCTTCGAGTCTCCTCCAGAGAACTCTGCGAACAAGTCCTCAAAGACAGCACTCACCCACTCGCCAAACTACGTTTCGAGAGAACTCTCATTTTAAAGTTATTACATGTCCTTGGAAGTGACAGTCGCTTGAAATGGGCTGCCCAAAAATAGCACGGCTGCATGTCAGCCCATTCCCTGTTCACACCCGCACCATGTAAACCAGAAGTACAGCCTAAACAAAGTTGTAATTATTCCATGGCAGGAAGGAAAATCAAATGTAACAAATAAATACAAACGAGCTATTCTCCTCTCCCTTCTGACACCACCTCTAAAGCGGACAATGCTTTTAAACTCTTGATCCATCCGTCCATCTTCGCCTTTTCTATCAACTGACACACCAAACAGCAGCCATACATCACTCCTCTGCATGTAAGAGAGTAACAGTACTTGCAAAAGTCACCAAAAATATTGTGAGTACATATGAGTGGGGTTTCCTTTTTTCCAAATTGTTTTCTACTTCCCAGGTATGCCCACTGTGTAACTACCACATTTGCCTGAAAGTGTGGCTTTTTAGAGTACTGAAACACCAAGATAAAAAGTCAGATTTTAGATGGCCCACAGAGATTCCAACTCAGTAGGATGGACCTAGAGGAATCTGCATTTTTAGCAAGTATGCCAGAGGACTGCGTCAATTCTAAAGCATGACAAATACCTATTTTATTAGTTATCTGAATCTTACCAAGTGCACTTGTAAAATAACTACATAAAATCCAAAAAATCACCCACATGGACTCATTTTATGAATCCCTTGAAGAAAAGAGATGAAAAAGGTGCCTCAGCCCAGCTCAAACTCCACTCTTCCTAAAGACCAATGACTGCATTATTTCTGCAAAACAACCTCGTACACCTTCTGAATCCTGGCGAGGTGGAAGGGGGAAGGCAGAAAGGAGAAGGAGATAAAAACATTGTTAAAAAGCTGCTTTCTGCCCCAAGAATAATGGATGAAAGTTTCCCATACAACTGCTTCAAAACAGTGAGAAAAGGGCAAGGTGGAGTTGCTCTCACGAAGGACAACATTGGGAGTAAGAAATAGTTAAGTAAATTTCACAGGGATATGAATTAATGCTGTCGTGCCTTAATCATCTGAATCACTGACCCATTTTCTCACCCCTAGCCTGGCAGGTGAAACAAGAGCCAAACCTCTTACCGGAGCCAACAGCTGGCCCAAGCAGTCATTTTTAGAGAAGGCAAAGGTAAGAAATGGTCATTTTTTAGATCTGCTAAAGGAAGACATTACTGTTGTTATTGCAGCAGTGACCCATAAAGGAAAATCCCAACAATATGGCCATCTCCCGAGGTTCTGAAAAGCCTGAGCTGTAGACTATGACAGGGGGTCCCAACATCAGCCATTCTGCTCACAAAAGCCTGGTTCCCGTGCAGCTCCCTGGACAGCACATGGCCTTTGCTCCCGCACAGAGCAGTCCAACAGCACTACAGCACACACTTGCCAGCCCACAACCCAGTTACAGCAGTGTCCACGCCGGTGGGCTCAGCCACGTGGGGAAAGCACCCGACTGTACTACTGTACTGTGTCCTTACAACTGGATCTGACAGCACATAAGACAGACGCTTCCTTCTCCTGCGGCACCCAAACAGCTAAACACCATGGCTCTCAGCAGCCCATACTTGCCACAAAGTTCTTTATGACACCAGCCCAGATGTTTATTTTTGGTTTTTAATGAGGGGGGAAACGGAAAACTTAAAATGCTAATTCTGGTGATAAACCCAGTTCTGAAACTTAACACAATCCAGACAAACATTTTAATTTTAATTGTACCAAAAAATGGCAAAACTTAAGTTTCAACTAGAAGCTCACTGTATTCAAACTAGGCAACAGTTTCTTCAGTTGTGAAAGGGGAAAGAAAAATCTATAACACGAAGAAAATGTAGAAACATATCACCATAAATATTTCTATGAGGCAAAGTAGTATTAGCATTTAGGATTTTTTTTTCTTTTCTTTTTTTTAACCTTCTGGAAAAGGAACCCACATCTACCCCAAAACATAAAAGTCTACTGATTAATGCATTTGAATTTTATACCAATTGAAACCGTGCAACGTATGGTTGGAGAAGATGGCCTGCCATCTTATGTGTTAACAGACGCAGTCTACAAGGAGGATGCATATTCCCCCAAATAATGCATCTATGAGGAACAAGTGAGCCTACGCAGCATCCTGGGTTCCTGCCCAGGCAACTTAAGGCCTGTGTAAGGAGGAAAAGATACTAAGTGAATCACATCTAGGATAAACACTGGGAAGGAACATTCGGGAACACCTTTCTGTTGCAAGCTGAATACTCTGATGCTGGCTAGGTCTTGGACTGGTAAACAAAAACAGGGCTGGGACACCAGGAAGTCTTACAATGAACATGTGTCTTCTGGGCTGAAAGCATTCACAATAAGATATAACATCTGAGGAAAAGAAACTTCACTAATTATAAGCCATTAAGAGACACCTTTCTGCCTCTCAATTTCTTTCTGGGAGGCAGCCCTCCAAAGCACAGGAATGTAAGTAAGATCTTGTTAAGTTCATCCTACCCTTCCAAGGCCTACATCCTGTTTGTTTGATGGGTCCATCCAAACAAAGCAACTTCTGCAGAGAGGTTAATGCCACAGGCTACTAAATGAATGAGCTACTAAATGAATGAGCTACTAAATGAATGAGTCCAACTCCATCTTTAACAGCTGTGATTTGGGGCAAATTTATTAAACAATCTCTAAAACTCCATTCCCTCACCTACCTCAGCATTTTTGGTTATTTTAAGATTTTATTTTTTCAGTTGACATGAAGAGAGAGTGCGCACAAGCAGGAGAGGAGCAGAGGGAGCAGACTCCCTGTGAAGCAGGGCACATCGGGGCCCTATCCCAGGGCCCCAGGACCCTGACCCAAACTGAAAGCAGATGCTTAACCGACTGAGCCACACAGGTGCCCCGCTACCTCAGCATTTTGATTAATCCTACTTCAGGAGTCAGTGAAAACAGTTCACATAAATAAGAAATTTAACAAAATGTGAACTCACAAGAAGTCCACGCCAAGGGCTAGCTACTAAGATCAAGCCCTTAGAGTTAGTCACTGTTACTTAAGAAACTTTGATTTGCGGACAACTTCCCAAGTTTGCAATAAAGATGCAAGAACAGTACAAGGAACTCCCTGCGTCCATACTGATCAAGTGTTTACATTTTGCCCAACCATTTTATTGTGCCCGTAAAGTTGCTTTTAAGTGAAAAGAAAATGGAATTTTAAAAAATGAAAGTTGTCTATACTCCGCCTCTTCCATTGTCATGCCAGTCTAGACAGCAGTGGAATTCCAAGAGAACTATCCCAGAGCCTTACCCTTCCAGAGGAAGGGAACCATCTCATTCACTTGTAGCTACTCCAAATCCTGGCCCCAAATCTACCTTCATTTTAGATCCCATCTTGTTTCCTCCTTAAGCAATAAAGAGAATTTGGAGAGGACAGGGCTGAAACAAATGATCAGCGACTTGAAGACCAAAAGCTCCAGAGTATTCTTATACTCTGTAACCCTCCAGTCTGAACTGGGAAGTTCTAATACTCCAGAACTGATCGAACATGCCCACACCACTGACGGCCTAAGATTACATCCTCTGGCATTTGGGGAGAAGTGCAGGTTTGAGGAAAAGAAGGAATGACTGGTTTGCCAGTGAGGCAGCCACCATTCAGGCTGCAAATGGGTATCTTACAGCTCAAAAGGAAGAACTAGTTCCTCAAATTTGTCATTTTTAGTAGTTGGGATATCTCACAACCGCCTCTCAGTAACAACAAGAACTTAGCTAAACAATGTCTAGTTATACACCAGGACAAGGGACAAATAATTTTATGTCTGTTCCTGGGGAAAAGTGAAAAAGGTATAGCCGATCACTACTGCAGGCCACTTAATCTTTCCAGTCATAATTTAGGGTTATGGGGACTTTTTAAATTAAAAATTAAATCAAGGGGCACCTGGGTGGCTCAGTGGGTTAAACCTCTGCCTTCAGCTCAGGTCATGATCTCAGGGTCCTGGGATCGAGCCCCACATCCGGCTCTCTGCTTCCCCTTCTCTCTCTGCTTGCCTCTCTGCCTACTTGTGATCTCTATCAAATAAATAAATAAAATCTTTTTTAAAAATTTAAAAAAAATAAAATCAAGATACATGGTTTGATAAACTCAATGATTAAGCAAATAATAATAACTATTCAAAATAATAATAACTACTCAATACATATACCAAGTGCTTTAGCTAAAGTATCTCATTAATCTCCCATCACAACCCTGGATACTTGGTAGGAGTAATTTTTTTTATGATTTTATTTATTTATTTGACAGATCACAAGTAGGCAGAGAGGCAAGCAGAGAGAGAGAGGGAGGGAGAAGCAGCTCCACGCCGATCACAGAGCCTGATGCAGGGCTCAATCCCAGGACCCTGAGATCATGACCTGAGCCAAAGGCAGAGGCCCAACCCACTGAGCTACCCAGGTGCCCCAGTTGGTAGGAGTATTATTTCCACTTTTACGGTTCACTCTGATCTGATGTCAGAACTCAAGTTCTCAGCCACCACAGGATAAAACCACCATAAGAACAATTGTTCTCACCTCCACGGCAAAGGAGGGACAGAAAGAGTGAAAGACATGGGACTTAGTCACTGTAGACATCAAGACATATGGCCCCACAAATACAGGAAGGCCAAACAGAGGGAGTGTGGACAGAAATAACCTGCACTGAGTGGACACAGTAACAGGGTACGACAGAGGATGACAGGGTGCTACCAGTATTTTTAACAGACCTTTGTCTATTAAGACAGAAATGATGGTCTCAGAGCTTACTGAGGACAAAACAGAGAAAGACAGTTACACATGCAGATTCTGGACACTGGCCAATCTGGATTCAAATTCCTCCTCATCACTTGCTAGAATTGTAAGGTCCTGGGCAATTTAACCTCTCAACTGAGGTCTCCTCATCTATAAATGCAAAAAGTAATTCTACTTCTCTCCTAGGTTTTGATAGGTAAATGAAACAATCCATTAAAATACTTAGCATAATACCTACTTGACTGGAAATGCTCCTTAACTAACTATTGGTTAGTAGCTAAAGTTATTACTGTTATTTGTAATGCTGTTTTGTTATTTCCACACCTTTTTAGCTGATTGCCCCAACACACACCTAATAGAAAAATAAAGCTCCTTAATTTAATCAAGATTTTTAAATTCTCAAGATGAGTCTGCATGATTTTTCTGACAAGATCAATACACCTGCAATTGGCCAAAGCAAAATTCTAAGCACAAACAAGGTCAAGTATACAAGAATATGAAATACTGCAATAGAGAGGTTTCAAAAAAGTTCACCTTGAGGATGTAGGCTTCACTGTTTCAATATATTAGTCCCATCCATAAATGAAGTAATTTCTAGACCCATACACCCTAAAATACATCACCAAGCAAGGCATATTTTTGATTGTACACCTGTGCTCAAACTGATTTTATTATTCACTTAGTGCAATGGCAGGAACTATCTTAGAAACTAAAGCATGCTTATGATTCTACAGGGGACCTTCTCACCATTCGCCTCTTAGTATCACATCAAAGATAATAGTTTTTATGTGTGTTTAAATCATAGCACACTTGCTAATTATCAACAGATTCTGTTATGGATATCTTACAGAAGAATAAAAAGAGGAAAAAGTGGACCCTTTAAAAAAGCTGAAAGAGTCCCCCAACTTGCCACAGGATTAGGGGAAAAAAACTGATCACTAAGGTATCCCATATCCTTTATTAGACCTACTGCAACTACAGTGTAAAAATCTCTGACTATTTTAAGTGGTGGATCCCAGGGAGAGAGACACAGATGTCTAATTCCCTGCCTTTCCCTCCACAAAGTCTCACTGTGGCAATCCAGATCCCACTGTCCCCATGCTGACAGTAGCTCTTTGCCTGACCTACCCCGCCCCAACCCCATATATGAGATGCACAGTGGAAAACTCAAACCTGCTAGCTCACTGGCGTTGCAGAGTGGAGGTGGGAGGGGGCAGGACAAATAAACATCCTCTATATTCTTCCACTAAAACCCACATCACAGGAACCTGCATGCAGCTTTCCATTTAGTGTCTACACCTCTGAGAAGGCAATGATTTCTTAAATTATGAGAAGGTACTGTTGATGAGAGCGAGCAAACAAAAAAAAATGCATCTTATAAAGTTTTTGAAAAACTGAAAACTACCATGCTGAAGAAACAGTGCAATAAGGAAGCTGGCACGGAGCAGGTGACAACAGTTTATCAGGAGGTAGAGCAAGCAAGCCCAGCTGGTACACTCTTCCACCACAGGAAACATTATTCCTGAATTTTAAAACTTATTCAAATAATCGTTCAGAACGAGAGGTAAAACTGTCACATGAAGCATTTCCTTACAATCAGCCTATGTCCCTAGAGCCACACAATCCTGCCTATCCCGAAGGAGCCAGGAAGAATTTGGAGAGACTTGCCCAAGTCACACTGGCCACCAGAAAAGCCTATGAAGAACAATGTCAATGAAAGTACCTTTGAAACAGACCCTACCAAAAGGCAAGGAGTCCCAAGAAGGATATCTTCATGCACACCAAGATCAAAGTCTGATTTATAACAAAAATAAGTGGGTAATATCATTTCCTACATAAACTAACAAACACAAAAATCTGAACACTTCCCTCAAAAACTGTTTCAAGACAAACATTCAGGATTTTCACAATTTATCTCATTAGAAGCTGTTCTAGATTTATCAGTTAGCATCTCTCATTTGCTACTAACCATGCTATATAATCCACTTTTTATAATAATTGAACAAAGTGGCTTTTAAGATAATTTACACAGCAAAGTTATACATCATCCACTAAAAGACAGGTAGGGATCCTAATGTAGGATCCACACCACACCCATGTACGACTGCAAGCAGCTCCTAAAACACAATTAACTCCCCTCACTGAGCAGAGTGCGACCCACGGGCTATCTGCTGGGAACCTGAGCACCTTGGTCAGTACGTAACTAGCAAGAGAAAGCCACCACCACAACGTGGAGATGCAGAAGAACAAAATGTTGCCAAGTCTGCTTACCATAGGCTTGTTATCAGTCTGTGATGAGCAAATTCATTCCAAGTGCTACATCTCAGCCAAGTAACAAACAAAGTGCCATGTTTTAGGCAAATAACAATGGTTTCTTCTCTTCTCTCCCCGCTGCATCTCACGGACCTTTACCAGCACTCCTTGGTGGACTCGCCACGCACCACTTTTTGAGGAAACTTGCAGATCATTTCGGGAAAGTTTTGGAATGCCACTAGCAATGGAAAGAAAGCTGAGCAAGGGCATCATGGTCCGTTACCTGCTACCTCAGTCATAGGCTGTAAGAGCAGACCAGCACCGTCCTCAGATCTGGTTCTCATGGGGTGCTCCCTGCCGTAGTGAACAACATCACCAACCAGCCGGCTGGCTGAACAGTGTGTATATGTATGTATACATGTACATGTATATTTTCCCTGACACCTTCTGCTCCCCGAGAGGAAATCTCTCCTCCAAGTCCTAGCCATCATACCTCCTGAGTACTTTTCACGCAAGTCTATTTTTCTCCATCCTCACAGCCACCAAATTCGTCCAAACCATTATTATTTCCCCATCAAATGGAGCACAGCAACAGCAGGCTGGATGCGGCCCCTAACCTATTCTCCCTCTGTTGCCTTACCCATTAATCCAATCTTCTTCAGAAAATAAACCCATCCCTGTCAACCACTGCTTAACACTCATCAGTAGCTCTGCAACTTTTTTTCAAATCCCAAATTCAGTATTCCACGGGCCCTACCCACGCTGGCCTCCACCTGTCTCGAGTCGCATGTAGTGGTTCTCAGTAGAGTAGTGGCTCTCAGTAGACCTCAAACACACTACCTCCCTCTAAGTTAGCTAACGCTACCCTCCTTTTCTAGCATCACTTAGATGGCAGTGCTACAACCACTTCCTAAGGTCTGAAAACCCACACAGCTAGATGGGCCCCCATCTAGCTCTCACTCCTCCCAGTACCCACTGCACAGCACCTAGGACAGTGCTGTTGTTCTATTCATGTCTTGTCTGGGTCTACCACGTCTTCTAGTGGCACCACTGTTTTCCCAATACAGTACCCTTCACCTGAAAAGTAACCAATAAGTAAGTACCTGAATGGATGAACAAGAAAACAGACAAACGAGGAAAACTGATTGTGGTCCAAAGTCACTTGCCACTAGAGCCAAGGCTGACACCTACAGCACTTTAGAGGCTAAAAGGGCCACTAAAGAAAGTGTCACCTCACATAACTGAACAAATCCAAGGACCAATCAGACTTTTACTACCAAGTTATGCTTCTGTATTACTATTCTACATTATTTTTTAACAGAACCCTCTAAAAATACTTCACTGGGAAAACAATCATGTTTCCAGTCACCTAACATTAGTTAAAAGGTACAGAAATCTAGTTATGATAATGAATACAAGCTTCTTAAATGAAAACAGTAATCAAATCTTGGAATAATTATCTCTGCATTTTTCTAGACAGATAATCGTAGTTTTACAAAACAAAAAACAAAAAACCTCCAAACCATTACACAGTAGAGACAAATTTTTACAGGCTTCAGAACACCTTTAAGAGGGGTGCTAAATTCTGAAGCCAAAGGTGATTTTGACGAAAACCTAAGAGGTAGAGAGCTCCATTCTTCCAGACCCAGCTTAGTCATCCAAAAAACAAACAAACAAACCTAGTACCTCCCCTACACTGGCACCAAGCTGGGCACCAAGAAGACAACCATGACCAAGACAGCCCTGTCTTGGTGACCAGCAGCCCCGGGTGACCAGCCAGAGGCAACTCATTTAATTAATCTCTCTGGGCTTTAGTTTCTTAATCTGTAAAATGAGAAAGTTAGGTTAGCTCTCTAAGGTCCTCAACTCTCTAAATATCCAAAGATTCACTAATGATCACAAGATAAATTCCTATTTGACAGTATCATGATGATTTCCTACTTCTATTCATTATTTTTATCAGAGAGGTGTGGTTTCATTTAAGAATTTTAATATATTGATAAAAGTAAAATATAAAAGAGCAGAAGTAGCATTTTTAATTACCTTCCCAGCTCCTAACTCCCACCATAATCGGCTATGGACTTCTGCCTGCCATAATTGCAAACCAACCTGAAATACAACATGACATCTTTTTATTTCTTGTAGAAAAATTAAGTGATCACTTACTCCCAATTTCTTTTATACTTTAACATCATCCATCATCTTTGAATATCAAAGGGTTGTTTTTTAAGAAGCAATGCAAAATAATAAAGATTCCTAGGAAAAAAAGAAAAATTTTATCACCCAAATAAAGCAATAATGGCTTTAGAACCCTGAGAAGATATTATACTAAACTCAAAATTTCCTGTGACATAAAAAAGAATAGCTTTTTTAAAAAGATACACAAACACGTCCATAAAGAATGGACAAGACAACGAAAGAGTCACACAGGGCCAATGTGTTCCTGACATCATCTCGAGATCATCCAAAATGTTCCTTCGCCATCTTTTTTTTTTTTTTTTTTTAGTGAATTTAGCTATGTGACCTATATCTATTTCAGTGCACGTTTGTTTATATCTAGAAACCATCTGAACACTGAAAGTAAATCAGTTTATTACAAAGCTGAAGCTTTAAGGGCCATTTTTTATAGTCACACACTTTACTCTGCCCTGACTAAGCATTTTTATTCTTGCAATGCCTTATTTATAGATGTTTATAGGATGGCCATGGTGTCTGCTATCAAATCCAAAAAGCCATATATGGATTATAAAGGATGAAAGATAACTACCTCCAAAGTTAACCTTAAACGTTAAATGTGAGTATCTGGTTACCTGAAGAACTCTCTCTCCCACTAGACAGTAAACTCTCTGAGGGAAAGTCCTGCCTCTTTTTTGTCAGTTATGCACCAAAAGGCTGAGGATCACTGAAACAAGAGTAAATAAATGGATGGTGACTTTATCGCAAGCAAACTTTCTTAAGCACAGGGAATAAAATGTTGCAAGCCTAGGTCTGAAATAACTACTCTAACTTGGCACTTAGATTGCTCTTATGGGTCACACAACTCATACACTGAAGCACTCAATTGTATTCTGTCACAAATGAAGAACGCTTTTTCTTTTGACCTAATTGCTTAAAAACCATACTATAAATATTACATTATTGACTGTGTTTGTATGAAAAAAAAAAGTTGTAACATTTCTTTGACACATTATTATAAAGGTAATCCTCCCAATATTTATTTTAATTCAATAAAAGAAAAACTCATGGAGTTTGGGAACTAGTTTGGGAACTAGTCCTCTAAGTCCACTGGTTAAAAACTAAACCAAGTACAGATGAATCTATGCAAGTTCTATTTTAAAACTAAGTTAGTAGATGCATTTTAAACTTGACTTCTGTATTTTAAACTTGGGGAAAAGGAGTTATCTTTTCCTCAAAGAAGAAAATAATGTTTGAGTTTTTAAACCATCACCATCATGTATGATACACAACCTGTATCATTTTTCTGTCCTGACTTCCATGTCAAGACATAGAAAAGGGAGTAATTTTTTAAATTAACTTAAAAATACACCTATTGATTAAACCAATATAACTAGAGTTTGGAATTCCCATTCCAGTCTATATTATTATTATTCATTTCTTACCTAAAAATTCATTTGAATCTTGAAAAACCTAGAATTCCTCAGGCTTCAATTTACTGGCTTGCACAGAGGAAGAAAAAAAAAAAAAAAAAGAACATATCAAGAGAATATAAATTATAAAATACACAGTGCTGGAAAATAATTCTTAAGTGTCATGTTTAGGAAATTCACCTGTTACAAGCCTCACAAAAATCCATTATTCCCTTTATCAGGTCATCCAAGAGGGGAGAATGCCATATTTTAACTAGTGGCAAAATAAGAAAATTTGGTTCCTAAAATTTACTGCAAGTCCCTATACATTTTCAAATTCTGTTTACTTTGTAACTTTTTTCTACAGTACAGATTTTTCCAGGGAAAATAAAGTTTTCGTGAGCAAATCTGGAAGACATAAAATGTCTCCTACTTATTATCACCTAGAAAGGCAAACCGAGTACTGCTCCGTGCCCCTAGCATCTAGCTTTCAGCCTCTTTATTATCATTGTCAATGAATGGGCCCCAGTCAAATGAAAGCTGCCATTTTAGGGTAAAGACTGGAGGGCTTCTGTTGTGCAACAGCAAGACAAAAACACTCCGCGACAGATGTACTCTGGGGGCTGGGAGACGGATTCAACTTCATAAAATCACTGCTCAAGTTATTTCTGAAATAAGAATTACCTAGTACTCACACATTACTACAATCTAAATAGAATTATAACTGGGATAAATCAGGTTCCCATGCTGTTAAGGTCCCAGTCACTAAGATTTGTTTGTCATCGTTAGAATGGATCTGTGAGGAAATAAAGAGAACTATTTTTTTTTCCTATTGGATTATTACGTATAGTGAGTACTCCCCCCTCTCGTTATTGGGAGAGAATTGGGGGGAAAATACACGCAACCTCTTCGAAAGGTAATGCACACTGCAAAGACGGCTTAAATTAGTATCTTTAGAAAATAAAAATCAGGGCCTTCACATAAGTCCTTTTAAAATAAATTAAAATATTCAACATACCCCAGCAATCGAGCCCAGAGGATGGACATATTTCAAGATAAGTTATTTAAATCGATTGCTAGATAATATACAATGGGAAACTAAAAAGTATACTTAGCGAGTAGAGAGCTGGATAGTGTATCTAATTCTAGCAATTCAAAAGGAAACTCTCCATGTGGGTTGCTACTTTTCTTTTGTCCATTGTCTGTTCAGAAGAGGGGGGAAAAAACTAGTTTAAAATCGAGGCGTGAACAGTCTCTAAAAGTGACCTCCGGGAAAACCGTCCGACCCATAGCAGGAGCACTCCCCGCGCCGCCCGCTCTACGGGGGCGCTCACAAAGCGGGCGGCCGGCCGGGAGTTTGGGGTGCGCTCCCACGGCGCGGGGCTCCTCGAGGCAGAGCCATCCGGAGAAAGGCGGCTCGGTAATGATGGCTGCTCGGGGCCGGCGGCTCCTTCCCCGGAGCCTCTCGACCCCCCCCCATCCTCCGCCCGGGATCCGTCGCCCTCCCCACCCCCCCGGGCCGCGCTCGCCCCGCGCGGACGCAGCCGCACCGCAGCTCACCGGGTGCCCGAGCCCCCGCACCCCCGGTGAGCCCCGTCCCCGGTGCGAACCAAACAAACAACGCGTCCCCCGCCGCCCTCCTTCCTCTCCCCGCTGACCGCTTGGCCTCCAGCCACCTCGGCCGTTCACGCTCCGAACCGCGGATCTCTGCGGGGGCAGAGCGCACCCGAGCCACCTCGGGGGCCACCTGGTGACCCCCCCCCCCGCCCGGCGCTGACCCCCGGCGGGGTCGGGGGTGGGGGAGCCGAATTGCCTCGGGGGGTTAAAGTCGCTATTATGCAGTCGCCGCCGCCGGCCCGGCTAGCTCGGCAAGGTGGGGTCCCCTCCTCGCCGCGCCTCCCCGCGCTCGCCCCGGCCCCGCTCCCTTTCTTCTCCTCCTCGCGCATTTGGGAGCTGCCGGGGAGCCCCGAGAACCCCCAGCTCCGGGCTCGCAACTCCGCGCCCGCGGCCGGCACGGGTTGGGGTCCGGACGCCCCCAGCGCCGCGTGTTCTTGCCGCCCCCGCCCCACGCGGCGCCCCGCGCACTTTCCCCGCCGCCGACCCACCTCGCCCGGTGGCCGTCCCCGCGCGGGTCGGCGCCGCCGCGCCAGGAGGGACGCACTTTGTTCGCGCCGGTGCGGCCGCCGCTCCCGGCGAGCGCGGCGTGGTCGGTCCGGAGCGGGGGGCGGGGGCGGGAGGCGGGGGTCGCCGCCGTCCCCGAGCCGCCGCCGCCGCCGCTCAGCCGCCCCGCGCCCGCGCGCCCATCGCCCACTCGCACTTGAGTTGGAGCCCAACTTTTCCTCCTTCCTTTTTCTTTCGAATGGAGCCGGCAACTCGTGCTCGGCGCCGGCGGGAGGAAACGCGCTCGCGCTCCCCCGCGCGCAGACACGCTCCCTCCTGTCCCCCGTCCCCCCCCCCACGCCGGCAGCACAACAAAAAGCCATTTACATGCGAGGAAGTGACCCTCGGCCGGACCGCGCGCCCCCGCCGCCGCCGGCCCCGCGGACGCAGGCAAAAGTTGGGGCGCCGGGCGGCGCTCGGGGCGCGGGTTCGGGCCCCGCGGGCGGCGACGCCGGCGACACGGCACGGGCGGCGCTGCGCTCCTGCGCCGGCCCCGGCCCCCGCCCGCCCTCGCCCCTCGCCCCGCACACGCCCAACTCCTCGCTCCCAACTCCTCGCGCGGCCCCGGCCCCGGCCCGAAGCGATTTCCTGCCGCCGCCCCTCCCGGAGGCGCCCGGCGAACTCTCGCACTCACCGGGTCGGTCGGTAGGGCTCCTCCGCTGTCCTGTGCCGAGGGGAAAACAAAACGCAGAACGGGCTCCGGAGTTGGCTCGGCGGCCGCGGCCAGGGGTCTAATCCACGGGCGCGGAGTTGGCCGGGGGCGAACGGGGCTCTGGCGAGTTTCAGGGTCTCCGGGTCCCCGGGCCGCCTCCTCAGCGGCGCTCCTTTGTGTAATTTCACTCGATTCAAGTTTAATCCGATAGTTCCCGAGCACGAGCGCGTCCGCACTACCACGGCTCAACCCCCGCGCCGCCGCCGCCGCCGCCGCCGCCGCCGCCGCCGCCGCCACCGCTGCCGCCGCCGCCGCCGCCGCCGCCGCGGCCCCAGCACGCCAGCGCCTGCGCGCGCCCGGCACGCCGCGCGCGCCCGAGGCCGCGGGGCCGCGCGCGCCCGCCGGCAGCTCCCTCCGCGCCGCGCCCGCGCGCCGCCACCTGACGTCAGGCGCGCCTGGCATAATTTATGCAAGAATTCGGCCGGGGTGGCGGAGGCCGAGGGAGAGGCCGAGAGAAAAGGGGCGGCGCGGGGCTGCGGGGCGGCGGGCTGCGGAGGGCGGGCCGGGCGCCACTTCCCTTCCCGGGGCGGGCGCCGGCGCTGCGGGCGGTTCTCCCCGCCGGCCGGTGCGCGGCCGCCGCGCAGCCCCTCTGGCAACGGCTCTTCCGAGCGCTCGGCCGCCGCGCGGCAGCGCCCGGGGCGCGGGCTGGAGAGGGTGCCACGTTTCCCCGCGCGGCACCTTCCCGGAGTCAGGGTGCGCCGCCCCGGGGCAGGAAGCGGCGGCTGGGAGCCGGCAGCGGTCCTCCTGGCCACGGCGAGGGGTTTCCAACGCTGCGCGGACGGCGGCGGCTCGAGGGCTTTGGATGTCTCTTCTGTAATTATCCTTCAACTTGAAATTATTTTCCCACATGAAATTATTCAGAATGGACACGTACCAGGTCAACTAGATTTATCCTGCCTCTCCACACTGCCTTTCCTACCTCCTCGTTGACAGGACGGCCGGATCCACTACTAAATCAGAAAAGTTTAACTAGATGGCGTTGATTTTGTTGAATTTGTTACCATGCCAAAAAAGGGAGAGAGAGGGCAATCGTTATGAAACAAAGAAATAGGTTGTGTGCCCATTATTAAACGTGTCAGGACTAGAATGTTTTCATCATTCTTTGGCAAAAATTGGCACTTTTATATGATCTCCTAACCTTTAATGTCCACACCTCTTCTTCTCTTTCTCCTCCCGGTACAAAAGGAAGAGTAACCCTGAAGAAAATCTTCCTTTATTAATTTTCCTTTCAGGAGACAAATCTACAAACATTTACGAAGCACTTTCTGCGTGCAAGTTACTGAGCAATTATTATTCTTTTAAACGCTCAACAATTGTATACTTTAAGGTGATGTTATTAGGTTGAAGATGACATTTATTGTTGTCTCAAGGAAGGGACTTTTGTCAAAGATAGTCCTGAAATAGATATAGAGTAAAGCAACTTGCTATTATTAGACTCCAAAATAAACTGAGAAAATTGCAAAACTATGCAAAACACACATTTCCATTCACCACCTGTAGTGCTAAGACTAATCACAATATTTCTACTTGCTCAAAAGATTAATCAAAACCAGTTTGCTGCATAACAACTAGAACTACTCAATAATTTTGATTATAGGGATTTAACC
Organism: Mustela erminea; assembly: GCF_009829155.1. Lineage (NCBI taxonomy): Eukaryota > Metazoa > Chordata > Mammalia > Carnivora > Mustelidae > Mustela > Mustela erminea. The sequence continues at coordinate 13,355,169 of NC_045629.1, read as the reverse complement.
ACTCAAACATTTATTTTTCTGTTATCAGTAATAATTTTCTAAAGATTTATTCCATTTATTAAGACGCATTGGTTTTGTCTTTCTTTTGTCATTTGAGTGGTGTTTTAAAAGAGATAAATGTTTCATTCAAGAGATTTACAGATAAAAAGCAGAAATAAGATTGACACTACAGAAAATTCTGACATGAAAATACTAGAAAACACTAAAATCAACTTCTCCCTGTTTTAGAGCCACATATCATAAACCAAGAATCAGAATTCTGAAGTTAGGTTTACATTTCCATTACATTTCCCTTATATCTCTCAATGAAAGCATCTGGGGGATGCTTTGGTCTATATGTTTTGTGTTTGAGAGAGAGGTTAAAGACAGGATACAATGTCTACAAAGAAATCACTAGTGCCTTGCTATATCAGAGGACATAAAAGTGACATAAAAGGAACTATTTCTTATCTTTTGCAGTATACCCCAGCTCACTGTCAGATGTAAATATGTTTCAAGGCTAATTCTGAGCAAAAACCAAACAAAACAAAAATGACATCTGCATATAATGAAAGTGTATTAGTTAATCTTTAATCAGCAAATAGTACTAAATGACTATGAAGCGGTACCCTTGTGCCCTTGTAATTTAACTAGAAAGGTAGGACATTTTTCTTGAAACACAAGAAATGGCAAGGTAGTAAAGCCAAAGCTCAAAGTGGGAAAAAAAAAAAAAAAAACCAGCTGTATGGCCCCTTCCTGATTTATTCTCTCTCCTTACCCCAACCCCCGTCCTGACAGCCATGATGGAGAAGACTCTAAGCTTTTAGAAGTTGCATGACTGCAGAGTTTCACGGGCCTTGAAAAACAGGGAGCTTCTGGGGCAAACTCTAGGCAGCTGTGGCCTACTGAAGTCGTTAACCCCTACCACCACCACCACCGTCCCCGTCCCCACTGCCCTTTAGCTTCAACTGTCTTCTCTCCATTTGCTGCACTGTTGAAGTTCTGCCAATGAGAATCATTTGAATTCACAAGCGTTCCCTTTAAAGGTGCAAATACCTTAAGGAGCGGTAAGGAACTTGTGGTCATTCACAGACGATTGTAAATTAGGTCAATGGGTCATTTTCCTCCTAACACCTAGCTGAAACTAACAAATTTAGAGATCCATTTATTCATTCAACACGGTGCCTATGCGGTTCCAGGCATTGTTCTAGGCGCTGAAGATGCTGTAGAGAACAAAACAACTCCAAATTCCTGCCTTCCTGAAGTTTACAGTCTAACGGATTGTTGGTTTTGATGCAGTGGTCAGAGAATATGGTAGTTTGGGAGTCTGAGCCCTTGGGGGACAAGGGCAGGCCTCTGTTCCTCACAGCCAGAAGACATTGGAAAGTTACTAAGGACTGGAAGATGGGAAAAGTATGAATTGGGTGCCTGCGGAAAGCAGTTGAGAAAAATACCTAAGACAACCTGCTACAAAAAGGTTTTCTCACCCAGGAGAAATGGATGAAAAGACTTCCAAGAATCAAAACTGTTACTAAGTGACCAATAGTTCAGCTGCATCACTGTTTAGAGGAATGAATAGTTGTCTCTGTTTGAGAACATAGCCATAATGTATCAATATATAATACTTCATGGAAGCAGGGGAAGAAGGGGGGAATAATGTGCATATCTGAAGTAACTGAGGGATGCCTGGCTGGCTCAATGGATAGAGCATGCTACTCTTCTTTTTTTCCTGAAAAGAAAAAAAAAATTTTTTTTAAGAGAGGGAGAGAGGTGGAGGAGGGACAGAGGGAGAGAGAATAATCTTTTTTTTTTTTTTAAGAGATACATGTGAAGGATTTTTGGGGGGTGGGTTTTTTTTTTTTTTGGTTTTTTGTTTTGTTTTGTTTTGTTTAATTTATTTGACAAGACAGAGATCACAAGTAGGCAGAGAGGCAGGCAGAGAGAGCCAGGGGAAGCAGGCTTCCTGCTGAGCAGAGCCAGATGTGGGGCTTGATCCCAGGCCCTTGAGATCATGACCTGAGCTGAAGGCAGAGGTTTAACCTATTGAGCCACCCAGGCACCCCTAATTTTTTCTTTAAAATTTTTGATTAATTATTTGAGAGAGAGAAAGAGAGTGACAGATAGCACAGGTGGGGAGTAGAGGGAGAAGCAGGCTCCCCACCAAGCAAGGAGCTGGACATGGGGCTCCATCCTTGGACCTCAAGACCAGGACAGGACCCTGAACCAAAGGCAGATGCTCAACCAAATGAGCCACTCAGGTGCCCTGAAGGATTTTTGTTTTTGTTTTTGTGGGGTTTTTTTGTTTTTGTTTTTGTTTTGTTTTGTTTTAAGTAATCTCTACACCCAAGGTGGGCCTCCAACTCAAATCCCAGAGATCAAGACTTGTATGCTGTACAGACTAAGCCATCTGGACCCCCTGAGCATACTGCTCTTGATCTTGGGGTCATGAGTTCAAGCCCCACATAGGATGTAGAGACCACTTACAAACAAACAACGGAAAATTACTCAAATTTAGGAACACCTCCTATTTAAAACTGGAGCCCTATCTATTTTTCCAAATGTTATGAACTTTAAAAAATTACAGATATTGGGGCGCCTGGGTGGCTCAGTGGGTTAAGGCCTCTAACTTTGGCTCAGGTCATGATCCCAAGGTCCTGGAATCGAGCCCCACATTGGGCTCTCTTCTCGGCAGGGAGCCTGCTTCCTCCTCTCTCTCTGCCTGCCTCTCTGCCTACTTGTGATCTCTGTCTGTCAAATAAATAAAATCTTTTTTAAAAATTACATATATTACACTAGATCAAGTGTTGAGGACATACTTTGATGTATTTTTGCAACTCGTCTTTTGAAAATGTGTTTGCAACCAATTTTCAAGTCATAGGAAACAACTCTCTTTAGGACAACTTCTCTTTTTCTCCACTAAAAATGTATTATTCTACTTCATCAGTTACCAAATTCATATCCAAATGACTTTGACAAGCTCCAAACAATATATTTTGCCTTTGAATGATGAAGATTTACTACCACTGAAAATAGAAAGAAAGATAAAGGTACAGATATTTAAAGGGTCAAAAATGCTGAAGGAAGCTCCAAAAAGAAAATTCTAAAAAGCATTGCTTGCATTACTGGAAAAACAGCATTGATGTTCCTCTGTAATTTCTTCATAAGGGAAAGAATCCAGTTGGATATGTAAGCTCACCCCCCACCATGTTCTACTCATAATGGATGCACTTGCTATGGGCATTTGCTAGCCACTGCCAAGATTATTAAGGTCAAGATTTTAGGTGAAAAGAAAGCTACTAGGGTTACAGTTAGCCACTGTTTTCTCTCGAAGATACCATGTTTAACTAAGGTTTAGCAAACATTGTTTTGAATGCCTACTTTCTTCCAGCAAATATTTGTTGAGTACCTAGCATGTGCCAATCTATTAGCCTTGGAGAACATGGCTAGCTCCCTGTCCTCAAGGAGCTCATGGTTTACAGCAACATAAAGAAAGAAGTGATTTTTGCTGCCTGAGACAGCAGAGCGGGTTTCCTAGAAGAAGGGAGACTCGACCTGGGTCTCAAGTAAGCACAGGAATTAATATGAACAAGGAGGGTGGGAGGCATTCCCGACAGACAACAAAGTGGTCCAGTGGTTTTAAAGCCTCTTGAGCACTTGTTACTGCAAGTGATTCCATACTGAGTGGAAGGAACATGGAGGGTGAGCCAATCTTCTTCAGTCTTCTCTGATCCTCCCAGAATGGGCTGGCTGTCCTTCATTTGTTCTCTCAAAAGTGCCTATCTGGTTGGTGGGAATGCAAGCTGGTGCAACCACTCTGGAAAACAGCATGGAGGTTCCTCAAAAAGTTGAAAATAGAGCTACCCTATGACCCAGCAATTGCACTACTGGGTATTTACCCAAAAGATACTAATGTAGTGATCCAAAGGGGCACGTGCACCCGCATATTTATAGCAGCAATGTCCACAATAGCCAAACTATGGAAAGAACCTAGATGTCCATCAACAGATGAATGGATAAAGATGTGGTATATATACACAATGGAATACTATGCAGCCATCAAAAGAAATGAAATCTTGCCATTTGTGACTACGTGGAAGGAACTAGAGGGTATCATGCTTAGCGAAATAAGTCAATCAGAAAAGACAACTATCATATGATCTCCCTGATATGAGAAAGGAGAGATGCAATGTGGGGGGTTTGGAGGTAGGAAAAGGATAAATGAAACAAGATGGGTTCGGGAGGGAGACAAACCATAAGTGACTCTTAATCTCACAAAACAAACTGAGGGTTGCTGGGCAGTGTGGGGGTACGGAGAGGGGAGTGGGGTTATGGACATTGAGGAGCGTATGTGCTATGGTGAGTGCTGTGAAGTATGTAAACCTGGCAATTCACAGACCTGTACCCCTGTGGCTAATAATACATTAAATGTTAATTTAAAAATTTAAAAAAAAAAGATATTTTTTTCTTCTTCTAAGGAAGTTTTTTTTCTTCAAAAAAGTAAAAAAGTGCCTATCTGCATCAACACTGGTTTACAATGGATTATAATCAATTGCTATCCTATTCTGTCATTAGGTTGTGGGCCAGTTGGGAACAAGGACCTCACCTTGTCTTTTAGCATCCCTTGTTGGCCTAGAACCAACAAGAGATGCTCAGTAAATGCTCAGTAAATGAGGGTGCTCAGTAAATGCTCACATACTTATATATAGGGTAGGGGGTGGGGACGAGGTAGTAGATTAGACTGGAGAAGTAGATAGTTCCAAGGAGAGCTCTAGATGTCACCCCCAAAGGTTTTGGCGTCACTGATGAGTCCAGCAAGAGAGTAACAAGTCAGACCCATATTTCTGTGACAAGGTGCAGAATGTAGGAGATTAGATCCGAAGTAGGGAGAAAAGTCAGGTGGCCCCCATAAGACAAGAACAGGGAAGATATAGAAACAATTACCAACTACTTCTTTGAACTCTTCAGACTCAAGAAGTTACTAGATGCTTGTCACCTGGGCTGTCATCCTATAGGGAAGACAAAGCAGAACTGAAGAACCGCTCCGCCCTGTGGTGGAGGAAGGCAGTGTTCTTTCTGGAAGGAGCACTGATGGGGAGGGTGAAGACTGTGGTTCCAGCCTGGCCCAGTCTGGAGAGAGCCACTTTGTCTCTTGTTCCCTCAGGTACCAGCTCCAAAATTGGGTGACTTGTCATCACTGAACTTACCCTCAATAATATGGGGCCAAACCCAAGTCTCTCATTGTCTCCCTTTCTGACTAACAAATGAAAATCCTTTGTGCTAACATAGCCAATTATAATCAGATTCTTTTAAAAGACATTAAAGTGGCAAAATATAATGTTCTATTCAATAGTGGTCGAGCACTTGCTTGGGTGCTGGAAAAGCAGAAATAAAGCAAACCCTGGTCTTAGAGGAGTTCTCCGAATGTACCAGCCATGACATACATTGAAATATGTCGTTACAATTCAAATGCATACAATAGTGGTATTACTGGGCAGGGTGATCGCACAGAAGAAGGGACAACTAATTTTGCTTCTGCGCAGAGAGGCAGGGGAGGCTTTACAGAGGATGTGACATTTAAACTGGGTCTTCAAGGACTCTGCAGATGGCAGGGCTGGGGAGGTACACAAGGCAGGAAAACTGTCCAGGACATCTACCGGGCAGATGGCTGGTGTCAGCACTGCAAGTAATTTGGCACAAGGACAGCATAAACAGGGATAGGACAGGAAATGAGGTTGGAAATATAGGTAGAGCCAGGTGGGGGAGGGTTTTGTAACCACTTCAGAAATCTTTATTCCATATGTGGTAAGGGAGGCACTAAAGAATTGTCACTGGGAAAATGATCAGGACAGACATAGACGCATTGGCCAGATGAGCCGATCCTCAGAGCAAGGAGACAATGAAGAGGTATCGCTGATGGTCAAAGTACGACTTGACAAAGCCCTTCCAAGGCAGCATTAGAGGTGATGGAGATACAGGAATAAATGCAAGAGATATTTAGGTGACAGATATGATAAGATTTGGTGAATGACTGATTATTGTTAAGTGAGTGAAAAGTAAGGGTGAAAATTCACTTCTAAGTGTCGTCCTTGAGGGGCGCCTAGGTGGCTCAGTGGGTTAAACCTCTGCCTTCAGCTCAGGTCACGATCTCAGGGTCCTTGGATGGAGCCCCATGTCGGGCTCTTTTCTTGGCGGGGAGCCTGCTTCCTCCTCTCTCTCTGTCTGCCTCTCTGCCTACTCATGATCTCTGTCTGTCAAATAAATAAATAAAATCTTTAAAAAAAAAAAAAAAGTGTCCTCCTTGAGTGACTGGTAACCAGTTGCACCATTAACCAAGACAAAAGAAGGGGCAGGAGCAGTTTGTAGAATACAGTGCTTTGGTGTGGGAACTCAAGGTGATCTGTGGAATATTCAAGTGGGGTTGCCCATTAAGTCAGATATGAGAATGTAGAAGACTGATCTCATCTAGAAATGTAGGTATAAGAATCATGAAGTATGAATGGTACTTAAATCTATTAGCTGGTGGGTCTGAGTGGTTCAGTCGTTTAAGCAGGGCCTTTGGCTCAGGCCAGGATGCCCGGGTCCCGGGATCGAGCCCCGCATCAGGCTCCCTGCTCAGTGCGAAGCCTGCTTCTCCATCTCCCACTCCTCCTGCTTGTATTCCCTCTCTCACTGTCTCTCTTTCTCTGTCAAACAAATAAATAAAATCTTTTTTTAAAAAATCCATTAGCATGGATGGCATTGTTTGGAAAGATAAGCAACGTGAGACCAAAGCAGGCTAACAGGAATCTTTAAAACACTGTGTTTTCTCAGTTATTTATTACTATGTATCAAACCACCCCTAAAGGTTGTGGCTTAAAATAAAAATTTATTATTCATCTGGTGGACTGACTGGGGGTTGTGCTCAATTGGAAATTGCTTCTCCCCTTTCTCTCCACTTGGTCTTTATCTTCATCATCCAGATGACATGGCAGTCTCTGAGGAGTGTTCTAAGAAAGCAAGCTCCCAAAACACAAGCACCTATCAAGCCTCTGCTGGCTTTGTGTTTACTGATGTTCCACCAGCCAAAGCGAGTTGCAAGGTCAAGCCCAGAGTCAATGTGACTCGAGAAGGAAAGTGGGAAATTGCATGGCCACCCTGAGGAGTAATTCACTGGGGAGCATGACTTATCCACGTGAAACACATGTTAGGAGATGGGCAGAAAAAAATAATAAAGGGAGACATCAAAAAAGGAGCCACTGAGGACAACTCACAAATCTGAAGGGGAAAATAAGACCTCAAGAGAGGAGAGTTTCGAGAAGGAAAGGAGCAACATGTCAAATGTCACAGAGAGAGCATGAAGGAAAGGAATGAAAAGCGTTCACTGGATTTGGTCTTTGCTAACCTTTCAGCTGTGAGTGTTGAGGGCAAAAGCTACATTGCAGAGAGCTGAGAAAGTTAATGGGAGCTGAGGAAGTGTAGGCGGTTGGTGTAGACTTCAGACTGTAGAAATGTAGTCCTGAAATGAAAAGAGATGGGATAGTAGCTGGAGAAGACCTCACATCAAAGAGAGGATAGCAGCCTTTAAGAAACAAACAAAACAGAACAAAAACAACCATCAGGATGACAAGCATTTCCCCGAAGAGTGGGAGACAGGAGCAGGAGGGGAGTGGGCAAGCATGTCAGGAAATGAGGCTCATGGGGAACAGGAGGTCATCAAGCTGTGGGTGGAGGACAGGGAAGACACCTGTCTTTCTAGAACCCAAGAAAGGTGGGTGAAAATGGCAGTAAGTGTATAGGTGGGGGCAGGGAGAGATGACAGAAAGTTAAGCAAATTTATTTATAGTCGCTTCTGGTTTTCTTATTACTTCAGTGGCGAATCATTTACTGAGATTAAAACATTCATGGATGGTCATGAGATCTGAGAAAAGAGTTCAAGTTTTGGAACAGTCCCTACAGGGAAGAAACAAGGTGCAAAAAGAAAGTAAAAAGACTCATTGAGTCCTGAGCTGAGATTGTAGTAGCACTAAATTGTTATGCAACTTTCTTAAGTAACTTTCACCCCTGGAGAAAAGAAATACAAATGGTGAATTCTCAGGTTCACTCCAGAGTGGGGCAGTTAGTCTCTTCCACGGAGATCCAGAAGGATCACTGGCTGCATGGCCAAGGTAGGGTTCCCTGGAGCCACGCCAGATCAGCTAGCATTGTGGCCTGGGGCCATGAAGGAGCCACAATCATGGGTCCTTTGTTTAAATGTAGGACATGAGTCATATATGAAATAATGCAATAGATGGAGATTTCTGGCCATCTCAAATCCCTTTTTGGGGAATAGATACGGTCGTAACAACAAGTAAATAACTAAGTATGTCTCCTCTTCCTTCTGTTTCATTAAGACTCTGGTTGGCTGGTTGGCCCATTAGGTTGGATTCGAACATTAACCAGACCAAACAAAGGCTTGAGTGTTGTTTTTGTTCTGGTGACCTCAGGAGTGGCAACGTCAGACAGTGGGATATAGCATTATGGCTGCAAGTGCTTGGACGGTTCTAGGCTAAACTATGTCAAACTCAAAGATGTACTTTGAGATGTAAAATGAGAACAGGTCATAATTTAAGGTAGCCTAATTCTGTATCTCATGGGTCAGATCTCATGATACTCCTACATTCAACTCTGGTTTAGATATTTGCCAATAATTATTGCTATTACACGATGCTCCAGGATTTTCCAGGATTTTCCTCGTTGGTCACGGTAGATAGAATGTAAGATCTGGGTTTTGCATATCGTGTACACAATAACCCTCTTTTAGAGATGAAGAATCAGAGGCTTGCGAGATTGCCCTGCTGTGAAAGGCAAAGATGGGGCCAAACCCACGCCTCCTAAACCCCTGCTCGGTGTTTTCTCCCAAACAGAAATCTAATACCTGTCAAAGGACTACTTGCCTTTCCCATGAGCCACTTCAGGCTGACCTCCTTTACGCCCATTTTTTGCCATTTCCTCTGCTTTATTTAAAGGAGGAAAAGTCACATTTGATAGACAGGTCTGTACCCTGTCACAACATCTTGTCTGAGGCTGCATCTCCAGATCAGATGGACTCGAGAATTGGACAAACAATCCCTTCTCCAGGGTGGAATCACTACTCTCAGCCTAACTGCTCCACATTCAAATATGGCGGTCACAGGGACACTCATCTCCAGTCCACCACTCGGATATGGGAGCAGTCGGCTCAGTACCAGCTCCTAGGACAGTGTCTGGCACGGAGGAGGCCAGCGACTAATGCTTGCACAAAGAGAGTTACATTTAAGGAGTGGGATGACTGGGTACAGAAAGGCAAAACTAATTTTTAAAAGATTCTGTGTGCTTGAATCTGAAAGGAGGAAACATTCCTAATTTTATCTTCATTTGTATTTTAACGTAGTAAAGTTCCTCCAAAGTAATTACTTTTTGATATCTTTCTAATGTGTTTATAATTTGATTGAGCTGCTAGGCTGGGGCTTTTCGTTTAGATAGCTAGCAAGAATTTGTATTAACCCAGCTCCTAAGCTCCTTCCTGGAGTTCCTCTGTGGTGTAAGCCATTGTAACTTCAGTTCACAGGGTAGAGCTTCACGGGATCAACAAGACAGAAGCCAACTGGCCGCAGAGGCACCCACCATCCCATTCTTGGTCCCGTCCTCAGTTCTCCTGGTTCCATTGTGGGGCCCTCACAAGCCACAGCCCTTGAGTCACTCCAAAGTCACCTGTGTCTAAAGTCAATTAAGTACAATTTCACATGTTTTACCAACAGCCTGTTTGTTTATTACCCCTCCAGGAAAAGAAAATGTATCATTACCAGCCCTGAATCATCAAGGATAAAATAGTACATGCGGGCTCGGAGATGACATAGATCGAGGCCATGGCACAGGAACAACTGAATTTTGGGGAGCCTGGGTGGCTCAGTGGGTTGTGCCTGTCTTCCACTCAGGTCATGATCTCAGGGTTGTGAGATCCAGCCCATTGTTGGGCTCTGAGCTGGGCGTGGAACCTGCTTAAGATTCTCTCTCTCCCTCTGCCCCTTTCCCCAAAAAATAAATAAATGAATAAGAAGAAACTAGTTTTAAGTGCCCAAGCCAGTGGCATTAAGTTCATTCACAATGTTGTGCAATTATTACTTTAATCCATCTGTAGCCCTTTTATTGTCATCCCAAATGGGAATTCTGTACCCATTAAATATTAACTCCCCATTCTGCCCTCCTGGCAGCCCCTAGCACTCCGTACTCTCCTGTCAATTTACCAAATCTAGGTACCCCACGTAAAGGGAATCATATAATACTCATCCTTGTGTGTGTGGCTTATCTTACTTAGCACATGTTTTCAAAGTTCATCCATGTCATAGCATGTGTCCAAATTTCCTTCCTTTTTAAGACTGAATAATATTCCATTATAGTATGTGCCACATTTTCTTAACTCTTCATCTGTTAATGGGAACAGGACTATTTCCACTTTGTAGCTGCTGTGAATAGCACCACTATCAGCATGGGCATAGCCTCATCTTTTTTAAATTTTTAAAAGATTTTATTTAGTTATTTGACACAGAGAGAGAGATCACAAGTAGGGAGAGAGGCAGGCAGAGAAAGAGGGGAAGCAAGCTCCCTGCTGAGCAGAGAGCCCAATGCGGGCCTTGATCCCAGGACCCTGAGATCATGACCTGAGCCGAAGGCAGAGTCTTAACCCACTGAGCCACCCAGGCACCCCAAGCCTCATCTTTTTTTTTTTTTTAATTAATTTATTTATTTTCAGAAAAACAGTATTCATTATGTTTTCACCATACCCAGTGCTCCATGCAATCTGTGCCCTCTATAATACCCACCACCTGCCTCATCTTTTTTAAGACCAGGACTCACTGATCCAAGGTCCTGCCACTCTGTAACTCCTCCTTCTCAGACCGGTTCACTCCAGCTCCCCTGTCGCTCTGCCTACTCCACGGTGAAGGCCTCACCTCCTGTGAGCAAAACTGAGGCTGGCTTCCTCATGTACTACTACGCTCTCTCCTTGGAGTGGTTCTCTTGCACTTGGCCTTGCAGATTCTCTGCTCCCTGTCTCTGGATGTGGGCTCAGCTTGACCTATTCCTTGCCTTCCCTGGAAGCCATTGCCACAACATCAGGCATATCCAGCCCTTCTCTTCATGAGCTAAAGCTTAGTATGCCTCAAGGTCAGACCTTTTCAAAACGTGCTGTAGATAATAGCAAAAGTATACCACAACAGGGAAAATTTTAGTGAAAGGCAGATGTGGTTGATTGGATAATGCGGTAAGACTTTTTCAAGTTAAATATTTTTTTTAAGTTAAATATTTTTTATAAAATAGGATTGCTTGCTACTTGATTATTTACTGATAAAAACTGACAATCATTTAGTAAGCTGTTCCCTTTTTGAAACATTTTATTTATTTATTTGAGAGAGAGACAGTGAGGGGAAAAAGAGAGAGAAGGAGCAGGGAGAGGGGCAGAAGAAGCAGCAAAAGCTGGCTCCCCACTCATCAGGAAGCCCAACATGGGCTCAGTCCTGCGACTCCAGAATCATGATCTGAGCCAAAGGCAGACGCTTAACCAACTGACCCATCCAGGCACCCCTATTAAGCATTTTCTATGGGATTTCTGGAGGAATAGACTAAACGTAGACATATTCCCTCCACTGCCCTCAGAGAGAGTATGTTTAGTCTCAGATATGGACCATGATGGTCTAACTAATCAAATAAATTATGGTTTATCTTTACAATAGAAGCTACAAAAGCATTAGACTAAGGTATACATTTTTGGGCTGTTGTGCTATAATCTCCAAGCTTTACTGTTATAAGGGGGGAAAAAAGGTCTAGATGCAGAAGAATGCATATGGTATGTTCATAGTTGGGGGGGAAAGGACCAACGAATTTATAAATGCGCTCACACACACACACAGAAGTGTATGCATATGTACTTTATGTATGCACATAAAATATGTGCATTTGTGTGTGCGTTTGTAAATGCACAGATATTTCTGTAATGACGAACAAAGAACCAACACTCATGGTTGCCTCTCAGGCAGTTGTGGACGACGGAATACCTTTTTCCCAGGCAGCTTTTCTTGGACAGCTTAAATTTTTGACTGTGTGCACACATCACTTCCAATTAAAAAAGAAAATGTTTCTAAAACTAACAACAGAAGACAGAGTATGGGAAGTGGTAAATGAATCGTGTATAAACAAAATGAAAGGCTCTCAGAGGAAGGAAGGCTGGTTCGTGGCGGGGGAGCTTCAGGAAGGTTCTTGGAAGTGGAGCGGTCCTTCAAGGGAGAAGGGCAAACAGGCAGGCTTTGGGCAAGGGGAGGAGTGTTGGCAGATAGGGTGGGACAGCCGTCCAAAGAGAAGGCACACAATAAGCAAACTTAGAGTCTAGGAAGTAAATCCGTTGACCTTTGCCTGGGTGGAGGAATGTAGCAATATTTTATTTACTTAATATATATACTGGCTCATTCCAACACGCATTTGAAGACACTTACAAGGTGAAAAAGAGGGGCGCCTGGGTGGCTCAGTGAGTTAAGCCTCTACCTTCTGCTCATGTCATGATCTCAGGGTCCTGGGATCGAGCCCCGCATCGGGCTCTCTGCTCATTGGGGAGCCTGCTTCCCCTCTCTCTCTCTGCCTGCCTCTCTGCCTACTTGTGATCTCTCTCTCTCTGTCAAGTAAATAAACAAATCTTTAAAATAAAAAGCAACACAAAATTCTAAAAATAGAAACTTAAATCACGACTTAGGGGGAAATATCAAACTTTTGAAGTAACCAGTTATTAAGCTTTGCACTTGGGGCTGTGCCTCTTGATGGCCAGAGTAAAGAAAGAAAACCATAAACACATGGCTTTTGCTATGTAAGGAAGGATGCAGGGCAGTTTTCTGAGTACTAGTTCTTTCAGTCGAATTTCATAAGAAAGTGGGGTGCCCAGGTGGCTTCGTCAGTTTAGCATCTACCTTCAGCTCAGGTCTTGAACTCAGGGTCCTGGGATCCAGCCCCGCATCGAGCTCAGCACTCCACAAGGAGTCTGTTTCTCCTTCTCTGTCTTTCTCTGCTCGAAAACACCCACACTCTCTCTCTGTCTCAAACTAATAAGTAAAATCTTTTTTAAAAAACTGTAAGAAAGTATCGCATGAGAATTCACACAGAAGGCAGTGAGTCATGACCCAGGGCAGGATCCGTGTAAGCCAGCATCATGATGAGGAGCGTCTTGGTTGAAGGTCACCCAGGATGCAGATGTTCAGTGGTCTGTCTCAAGAAAGTTCTAGACGGGGTGCCTGGGTAGCTCAGTGGGTTAAAGCCTCTGCCTTTGACTCAGGTCATGATCTCAGGGTCCTGGGATCGAGCCCCGCATCTGGCTCTCTGCTCAGCAGGGAGCCTGCTTCCTCCTCTCTCCCTGCCTGCCTCTTTAACTACTTGTAATCTCTATTGAATGAATAAATAAAATCTTAAAAAAAAAAAAAAAAGAAAGTTCTTTAAGGACTGGGTGAATATCATGTCTCCTAGAGAATTTTGCCTGAATATCCTTCTCTTAGCTGGGAGTTCTTTGTGTTGGGTGAGGGGGAAGGAAGGTGGTTTGTGTGTTTGACTTACAATCAGAGCCAGAAAACAGGTAACAGGACAGAGCCTAAGTGGTTGGCATTCTGTATTACTTGTCAATGGTCAGCCACATGTTTTAAGACCAGACAATAGGTAGGAGTGTGAACATCTTATTAGGAAAGCTGAGAAAGCTAGCAAGTGGTGTTTTGCCAGAATGACAGGCAATTTCTCCTTCCCCAGCATGGGGCCACAGGTGTCACTTGAGAAAAATCCAGAATTATCCTCAGAGAGAAGTTTTGCCTTATTACAGTCCTTGGATCTTTGTCCACTTGACTCTCTGGTGCTCAGCACTAAAAGAGGATGTCAGATAGGACATTGGTCTACACGTTTTCAAGTCACTTGGTTTTCATGGCTCTAGAAAAACATCTAATACTGGGGAGCCTGGGTGGCTCAGTCGGTTAAGTGGCTGCCTTCAGCTCAGGTCATGATCCTGGGGTCCTGGGATGGAGTCCCACATGGGGCTCCTTACTCAGTGTGGAGTCTGTTTCCCCTTGCCTGCCGCTCTCCCTGCTTGTGTGTGCTCTCTTTCTCTCTCTCTGTGTGTCAAATAAATAAATACAATCTTTAAAGAAAAGAAAAGAAAAACATCTAATGCTAAGCAAGATAAACTGAGGGAGTAGGGGGATGTAGGTTGGGAATGGAGCTTGGGACCAAACCTATATAGAGTACTCTCAATAGTTCACTTCACTTCAAAGGTAATGGGTAGCCATCAAAGGTTTGCAAGTAGGAAGTACATGGGAAGGAGCATGTGATGTGTGGGTGGTTAAGCCAGGGGCAGTTTCGAGTGGAATTGAGGAAAAAGAGACCAGAAGGGAGAAGGTATTGAAATATTTCTGAAGCCTGTAGTAGGGCAATAGGTATGAGAATCGAAGGGAAAATCCGTCACATTCTGTAGAGAGAGAACTGGCAGGTCTTCCCGACGGAAGAACACGAGAGCGGACGGAATGTGGAGGCCGGCTCTGAGACCGGGAGCCCACGTGATTTAAGAGGACCATAGAAACTGCAGAAACAGGCGTCGTGTCAGGAGGGATCGTTTGTGTGGGGGAAGATACATTTGTTTTTAGACATGCTGATGTTGAGTTGACGGCAGTTCATCCCAGGGAAATGATCCAGCCGTTAGCTGATGATAAAAGAATGAAGCTATCCAAATGAGTGAGATTCCTGATGGAAGTGCATCATTTCACCTATGAAATCTTCTTGCCAAAAAATCAACTCGAATCAGATCGCACCTCTACAGTTTACTGGAAACTCGGGTGGGTGGAGGGATGATATGTGTTAAACAACACGGTGGGGATGTGATCAGCAAACTCCAGAATGTGGGACATGGCACAGGACAAATGAGCTAGTGTGTGCTACAAATACATTGCAAGGGGGAAGAAAAAGAGAGGGAAAGAGAATCTAAAGATTAAAAGAGATTTTTTAAAAAAACACATCAACCAAGTGCAATTTGTGGACTTTATTTGGATCTTGCTCTGAACAAACTGACTCTTCAAAATATTTATGAGATAACTGAGGAAATTTGATCTGATTAGATCAAATTTGGATGTTTTTAAACATATTAATATTTTTATAGTTAAGACTTAAAGAAAGAGTCCTTAAAATCTAAAAATATATAGAGGAATATTTGCAAATGAACTAATCAAATTTCTGAGATTTGCTTCAAAAGAATCCAGTGGGAGGAGACATAGGGAATGGTGGGGGTACAGAGGAAATGGGAGTGCCCATAAATGGGTGATTGTTGGGTGTGGCTGGTAATACCTGGGGGGGAGGGGAGCATCATCACATAAGTCTCCCCACCTTTGCATACATTTAAAATGTTCCATAATAGGGGTGCCTGGGTGACTCAATGAGTTAAGTATCTGACTCTTGATTTGGCTCAGGTCATGATCTCAGGGTCATGAGATTGAGCCCCTTGTCAGGCTCTGTGCTGGGTGCGGAGCCTGCTTAAGAGTCTCTCTTTCCTTCTTCCCCTCCCCACCTCCATGCATGTGATCTCTTGCTCTCTCTCTCTCTCAAGTAAATAAATTAATTAACTAATTAAAGACAGGGCAATAACAATGGTGCCAGGTTACAATCAAGGAATCTGATGCCTTCATCTGATTAGGTGGTTTGGAGGTCATGGATGATGGCAACATCTTAGTTTCATGAAGATGAGGCCAGTACAACCAGATGACTGGGACTTGAGCTGGAGGACTGGGGAAGCAAGGGGGGGGAGGGGCGATGGAGTCTGTGTATCTCCCCATTTGGCCACGAAAGAAAGGAAAGAGATAGAGCAGCAAAGATAAGGGAGCCCTTTCTCAAAGTGAGGGAGCTCTGGCAAGTCCATGGGAAGAGAGGAAGCAGCCCATGGAGGGCAAGTAACCCAGCCCAGAGGCAGGACCGGTGTCCTCAGCTCAGGAAGTGAGATGGAGAGCTGACCTTTGGGTGAGGTTATTCAGGGAAGCTGATTCACAGTGAGTGAGGTGTAGAGAATAAAAACGGGATGAAGCCTCCAGAGGAATCGGGGTTTCCAAGAGCACTGGAAGGACTGTGAAGGAGAGAGAGAAAAGGTCAGATAAGGGAGAAACAAGAGAAGCATGGAAAGGAGAACGAAAGAGAGACTAGCTGAGGACGGGGCTTGGCGTCTGGGTGAGGGGCCGAGAATGACAAGGACAACCAGGCTGGGGCTGAGCGAGGGCAGGTTTATGGAGTGCAGACTGGGGTCCCAAACACTATCGGAGGGTCAAGCAGGCGGCGTGTACAACCTGTCCTGTTGCTCTGTTAGACTCCTCAACTGGAACAATGGGAGAAGGTGGGGGGCCATGGGTGAAAGGCGGTCACTGGCACCCAGACTAAAGCGGCATCCCTGGCAGCCAGTGGTGGAACAGAGACCTCCAGTTTCCCCAGGGAGGAATTGCAGGGGCTCGAGGAAGGAAGGGCTAGAACACTCCCCAGAGAGCCAAGTGGAAAACACAGCACAAAACCAATCCAGCCAGGGAGACTCAGGGTCATATTAGGAAGGTTAAAATGAGCCATCCTTTCTCTATTATTTCTGAGCCCTCCACTCTACACACACCCTTCACTTCCAACCCTTCCCCCACCATCACCTCACCTCCGAGCCTCATCCTAAAGACAAACTGAATCGGTAGCACTTGTTTCTTACATTGCCTGCTAATAGGAGAGACCCTGGAAATTTAATGACCTGCTTGTTGTAAAAACTCCTGAGTCTAAATGTCATGACCTTTCAACAAAGGAGATTAAGATTTGGGAAGAATACATTTCAAATCTAGATTCATCTGGATGCTGATTTTGACATATCTACATTTATTTTCAAACTCAGGGGTGGCCCACCCTTCTTTTGGCCCCCAGTACTCATTGGTCCTCTTCTTCTATACCACTAGAATTTTTAGCTGGGCATGTGACTGCTCAAAACAAAGACAGAATATCTCAGCCTCCCTTGCAGCTAATGGTCATTCAATCAGCCCACCAGTGTGTAAACAAACATGCTGGATGTGAGCTTCAGAAGAACTTTCCAGAAAGACAGTTGGTGCACACCCTTCACCCTTTCTTTAGTCCTCCCTCTACCCTGCTGTCCAGAAGATGAGTCCAACCTCTATCTCAGACTGCACAGATAGGAGCAAAGCCTCTGAATAGCAAAGTCAAAGAAAATTGATGCCTAAAGATTTGAAGTGAAACACACATCAGCCCAACACCATCTGTCCTTGAACTTGTACAGAACTGGGATAAAATTTCTGTATTGTTTATGTTAACGTGATTTGAGGATTCTCTATTATAGGCAGCCAAACCTAATTCCAACTGATATACAAAGTATTAAAATTAACTAGTTCTCGGTAAAAACAAACAAAAAACAAAAAACAACCCCACTAATGTCAAAGGTAATGATTTGCTATTTATAAGAATATATTAAAATCACACAAGTAACATTGATGATCATCTATTAGATCAAACCTATAACCATGTGTTCTTTTTTACCCCATGTGTTCTTAAAAGTATATTCAGTGACCAACTTTCAACCAGTTTTCTTGTTTTGGGTCCTGTGTCGGACTCTGGGGAGGCCGTAATGAATAAGCAACTGCCCCAGCCCAATGAACCCCACATCTGGGGAACTTGAAATCTGACTACAATAATGGGGTCAAGCAGCAGGTGCTAGGGGCACAGTACCCTCTTCCTGCAGACTGAAGTAGGGCCCAGTGAATGCTCTTTCAGAGATGAGGTCCCAGTAGAGACCTGAAGAACAAACAGGATCTGGTCGAAGAAGAGGAAAGAATCAGCTAGCCAGGCAGTGGGATCTGCTGGTGCAGAAACTTGGAACAGGGGGGAGTGTGGCATTTTGGAGGGCTGCAGGAAGGGAGGTCCATTTGTGCAGAGTGACGTGGGACATGACAAAGCAGTGCTCTATCCCCCTGCATTAGGAGAGGCTGAAAGTGACCTAGAACGAGGCTTCAGACTGTGCAGTTTTAGAGTATAAGAGGAAGTCATTAAGGGTGTTGGAGAAAAGCACTGATACACTTCACTTTGGGCTCAGGTGGGGTTGCAGCCAGTAATCTAGTATGTCGGGTGCCAGAGTACAATCCCCAAAGTACAGAGCAGTTCTGGGGGAGAGGCTAAGGGGATGGGGTCTCCATGAGGTTGAAGAGCAAGTGTAATTAAAGCAAAGCCATGGGGGAAGGATGAAGGCTGTGGGTGTAGGCTACACGTGGGTGCACTTCCAAAATGCGGTGGCTCCAGGCAATGTCCCTGCTGTACATGGGAGAACAAGGCTCGGGGTTGGGCTGACAGCTCTGGCATGGAGGCAGAGCACTTTAAGAAGAGAGTTTCCCTTAAACTGCACAGAATAAATTAAAATGAACCGGAGAAGAAGAAGAAGGAGGAGGAGGAGGAGGAGGAAGAGAAGGAGAAGGAGAAGAGAATTTGCTTGCGGCACCTGGGTGGCTTTGTTGTTAAGCATCTGCCTATGGCTCAGGTCCTGATCCCAGGGTCCTAAGATCAAGTTCTATATGGGGCTCCCTGCTCAGCGGGAAGCCTGCTTCTCCCTCTCCCACTCCCCCTGCTTGTGCTCCCTCTCGCTGTGTCTCTCTCTGTCAAATAAATAAATAAAATCTTTAAAAAAATGAGAGAGAGAGAGAGAGAGAGAGAGAGAGAGAGCTTGAGAAGAACCAGGGGAGTCCAGGAGTGTGTCTGAGGGAGGAAGAGTGAGGAGCGGTCCCTGAAGGGGACTACGGAGAGATCGAGGGTGGGTCAAAACTCCAGCTGCCCCACAGAAAATTCAGGGGCAAGGTATGAGGCAGATGGCACAAAACAGGTCTTCAAGCAGCAATCCTACTCTGGGCTTCCAAGTCTCTTTGTTTAAATAAATAAACAAATACATTTTATTTATTTGTTTTTTTATTTAGTGGTGGTGGTGGTGGTGGTGGTGCCTCTGGGTGGCTCAGTCAGTTAAGCATCTGCCTTTGGCTTAGGGCATGATTCCAGGCCCTAAGATCCAGCCCTGCTTGGGGCTCCCTGCTCAGTGGGGAGTCTGCTTCTCCCTCTGCCCCTCCCTCTGCTTGTGCACGCGCTCTCTCTCTCAAATAAATCAAACCTTAAAAATGAAATTAAATAAGATTTTTTGTGGTGAAATATACATAGTATGAAATGTACCGTGTTAACCATTTAAAGGTACAGTTCAGCGACATTATATTCCCATTGCTGCGTGACTGTCACCACTAGCCCTCTCCAGAGTTTTTTCATCTTCCCAAACCAAAAATCTGTACCCATTCAACAATAGCTCCCCATTACCTCCCCACTTCAGTGCCTGGGAACCTCTGTTCTACTTCCTGTTCTAAATTTGCCTTCTCTAAGTACCTCATAGGAGGGGAATCATACAATGTCTCCTTTTGTGTCTGGCTTATTTCACTTCCCATCATGCCTTCAAGGCTCATCCATGCAGCAGCCTGTGTCAGGCTTTCCTTCCTTTTTAAGGCTGAGCAGTATTTCATTGTAGGTACATACCACATTTTATTCATGCATTTGTCCAGGGTACTTTACCTTTGGAGTAAAAAGAGTCAGGAGAAGTTAGCAGGGAAGGGGAGAAACCCAGAGCAGGAGAGGAATGTAATCCACTCTCATTTTACATAGAAATGTGGAAACTGTAGTCTGTGGAAGGTCTGAATGGCTCAAAGTCATAAAGAATTCAAGTCTTCTGACCTTCAGACTGCTTTTTCTTCTGGTCCCGTGTTTACCCCCAAGCTAGTCTGAATTCAGCCGAATTCCCTGACCCGAGGAGGACTAGGGGTGGGGCAGATGAACAGATCCTGAAGTCTGACCAGGGGCTGGAAATCCCACAGCATGATGCCACACCAGCACAGAAAGGGAGCTGGAGAGACTGTTCCCAGGCAAAACTGTGGAAGCTCTTTTGGGTCCCACCTCACTGGGTCATTGATCTTTTCTTCCTTTCTACCTTTGCTGTTCACGCTCTCTGTAGCCATCTTGTCCCCTTTCTTCATCTCAGCAGGATAGAAACGATCTCTGCTGACCAGGTAAAAGACTATTCAGAAGTTAGCTTAAAGCACTATCTGTGCCCCTCCCAGGAGATTTACATTTTAAGGGGCAGCTTCAGGAAATCGAAAATTTTAGGAGCCCAGAGAATGGGACTGTAACAGTAGAACAGCGGAGGGGGTGAGAGTGCCCTATTCTGGTAGGAGTGGGGTGAGAAGGTTGCAGAAGGAAGTGGGTGGGGAAGTGTCCGCCCTGCTACCCCTCCGTGGAAAAATAGGAGGCTCACTCACAGATGCACTAGGGCTTTGTTTTTTTTTCTTTCTCAGAACATGATTTTAGCTTCCTTGCGTGGGGGGGGGTGGGGATGCATCTTGTGTTTATTTGCCATCCATACAGCATGCATTGTCGCTTTCTGAGCATGGTAAGTTCTGGGTCAAACCTGGGAGGACGATTAACCACTGGCCAAATATTTCAGACTTGCATGAAGGAGCCAGGGATAATAGAAGGGCTTTTGTTGCTACTTTATCCTTCAGATTTATCATGGGTCAATAATATGTAAAATATTGTCATTGAAGAACATCTTCCTCTTTTAACCTTTGAATAGAATATGCTTCCTTAAGTATTTGCTTTATTTTTCTTTATCCATTTTTATTAGTGTCACACACACATACACACATCACCTAGCTCTTGTATAATATGTAGAGCATAACAAAATCCAGACTGTACCAGAATCCTCTTAAACTTGCTCGAATGATTATTTTTTATATAGAGTGCTCCAGTTGCCTCTAACATCAGAGTTACCCATGAATAAATGCAAGCACACAATCCCTACTTAGGGAATCAGAGTTTATGAGAAAGTAATTTTATTTTCTTCTTAGATTTTATTCGGACTTTGTGTGTATGTGTGTGTGTGTGTGTGTGTGTGTGTGTGTGTGTGTATGATTTCTGTGAAAACCAAATGTCTCCAGGTCCAAAGCAGAATGTATGAAACAGTAAGGTTACTACTATTTGGCCAGTGTTTTAAGGTTGGTAATATACATTATCCTCATTTAATTCTCACATCAGCAGTGTGAGCTGGTCAAGATGGTAAATAGTTGCTAATTTATAATGTGGAAACTAACTCTTATACATAACTTGGAGAAGGCATAAAGCTAGCTGATTTGGACCTGGGTCTTCCTTCCAAATCCCAACCTTTTCTCACTATATTATGAGCTAGTCATCACTATCTGCATATCTCTACTAGACTGGCAGTTTAGTCTCGATGCCCAATTAACTTGAACTCTCTGCCAGAACCAACAAACTAGCAAATGGAATCTTCTATCTTATCTCAAATGTGTGTTTCTTTCAAGTGGTTGCCTAATCAGATTTGCCATGGTCAAAAAAAGAATGAAATGTATATCATTGTAGATACATTCTTTTTTTTTTTTTAAGATTTTATTTATTTATTTGACAGACAGAGATCACAAGCAGGCAGAGAGGCAGGCAGAAAGAGAGAGAGGAGGAAGCAGGCTCCCCGTGGAGGAGAGAGCCTGACGCGGGGCTCTATCCCAGGACCCTGGGATCATGACTTGAGCCAAAGGCAGAGGCTTTAACCCACTGAGGCACCCAGGCGCCCCTGTAGATACATTCTTAAAGTGGGCTATTAAAAAAAAAAAAGTTCCACTATAAACACTTTTAAATATTATTTACCAATCCACAAAATTGGGAAATAAGATTTTTAAAAAGGTTTAAAACCAAAAAAATGCAGCTAGCTAAAACGTCAGTAAAGTGTACTTATAGGACTTTTACCAAATCAGTGTCTAAAATGTTTTCTAAACTCGAAATTACCCAAGCCTACATACACAAAGAGAAGCTCTTTGGGATTTATTTTTCCCTTATCATTTATTTACAAGAATCACTTGGTTTGTCCTGTAAATAGATATGATACATACTAGGAGAATACTTACCTACAGAAATGGTAAATAATTATGCCCATTTTTTTCTGCTTCAAATATATTTCTTGCTTTTACCTTTATATAATACCTTTATATCATTTATTTTTTGCTTATTTTACTAAAGAAACTTTCTCTTCTTTTAGAAAATTTTATTTCTTTCTAAATTATACTCCCTTCCACCAAAGTGTAACAAAGTCAACAGGCTACTTGTACAGTAATGAGAAAACAAACAAGGATCTCCTTCAGAGTAAGGCTGAAGGGAAACAATTTGTAGTAAAGATTTATTCCCTTATCCTCCCCTCCAAATATTACAACTCTCAA
Organism: Mustela erminea; assembly: GCF_009829155.1. Lineage (NCBI taxonomy): Eukaryota > Metazoa > Chordata > Mammalia > Carnivora > Mustelidae > Mustela > Mustela erminea. The sequence continues at coordinate 13,332,868 of NC_045629.1, read as the reverse complement.
CAAAGAATTCTTGTTTAGCCTTATTGAAAGTGTGTAGCAGGGTGGTGTTTAGAAATACTACAGATCTAAATGTACATACGTAGCATTGCTAACTCAGAGTGAGCACAAGGAAAATGAGAATTTCAATTTGTTACCATGACATCTCCTAGACAAAAGAAAAATATTAAGAGTACAGGATTTTTTTTAAGTCAGTATCAGGACAGTTCCTTAATATATTGATAATTGCTCTTCTAAAAACTAGTACTAATAATCAAGGATCAGAACTCTCACCATAATACTCTTTTCTTCCACTATCATTACTGGTGCATTAGTTTCAGCTCAATTTTAAAGTTACAGATCTCTGGTTTAAAATGAGTATTTCTGCCCATTAGCCTTAAACAGGAAATCACTGTTCCAGAATTTCACTTCAAAACCACACACACTATTGCTGCTAAAAGAGTTTTAGAAGTTAATTGTGACAAAAACATCCGGATGGTTTAAGTAAAATTTATTATATCATTTTTTTTAAAAAGTTATGCTTAATAGAGAAACTTACTGAGAGAGGGGCATTCAAAACTGAAAAACACAGCAATATAAAATAAATTTATACCTAAGGCTACTCTGATTTTTGTTTTCCTGAGCCGATCACTGTGTATTTAAGAATTTAAAGGGTTACTGGGCTCCGACCAGTACTGCCCAGGACCATCCTGGGAATTGGGAACAATGGTGAGCAGGAGGCAGGAAGAGCTGCTGTGGGATGTAACACTCCGGCGGCACAACAGGCAACGGCAGCGTAGGTTTCTGGGTGCACGGTGGACGTAGGGATGCAAACTGGTCCTTCACTTTGAGCTAGGTGAGGGAAGGGAGGGAAGCCACGTCTTCAGAAAGCAGGAGACCGGGAAGTATTGCAGAAGCTAGGTGGATTCTCCTGCCTCGGAGAACTGAAAGCAATTCAAGTAGGCTGGACCTCGGGGAACGGTGGGAGGAGTGGCCGGTGGCAAAGATCCCGCTGGAGACACCGATGGAAACGGGATTAGGAGGGCCTTACAAAGCGAATTTAAGGAGATAGGACTTATCCTGAGGGCAACGGAGATTTTCTAAAAGGTTTTAAACGTGAACACGACCGGATTTACTTTGCAATAAAGTATACCTCTCCGGTGGCAATGTCGAGATGGGGGAGGGGCAAAGCCCGAGGCCGAAAGACTAGTGAGCACAAAACCACGACAGTCCAGGTGGAGGACGCTGGTGGCCTGTACAGAGGAAGTCAGAGCGTGGCAGGAGCGACAACCTGACGACCTGAAGGACGAAAGTAAAACAGATCCTGGGGCTTCATGGCTGCGGCACGGGGTTGGGGGCTGATGACCGAACTGTAGTGAAGCAGTTGCTGAGATGGGAGACTCGGGCAGTTCGGAAGAAAGGTGCGGAGCTCCGCTTAGGACACACAGATTGTCAGATTTCTGTGACACCCAAGTTAGATATGCGAGCTCTCAGCAGGGCGGTCTGGAAGCAGGACGACCCTCTGCGGATGGACCAGACACCTCCCAGAGTGCGCACGGTGGAGGAGACAGCCCTGGACGGCTCCCCGGGGAACACCACCCATGCAACTGGACAAGGCTTCTAAACTACACTTCTTCAAATATACGCCGAATCACAAAACACGCTGCGAGACCGTAGGGGAGTTCATTGCTCTCATTTCTTCAGGTGAGAAAAATGAGACTTTAGGGTAGGGTTTGTTCATGATCACCTGACGGAGAGTCTCGACTTTCCGTCACCCAGCCAACAGAGACCCTCCTCTACCCTAAAAATTAACTCAGTGGATCGGATTGCTGAAACATATTATTTCTCAACATTTCGGCAGAGTGGATCACAGAAATAGGACTTCTTACTTTTTAAGTGCCTTTTGTTCCTTTTCTCCCAGTCCTCGTGAAATACTGTGATCAACTTTCAGTTTTAATAAATATTACCAGACATCAAAAATATGTAAAAAAAAAAAAAATCAGATAGAGGAAAATTTTAGAACCTATCTCCACCAGTAAGCTCACAACTTCTTCAAGTTCTCTGAGCTGCATAAATAAACCTTGACAGACTCTGGCTTTACGCTTATTAACTCGGCACGTCCATCCCCCGTCCTCCTATCTCGAGGACTTGCCTAATCGCTCACCCCTCCCCGTCCCTCTCCCTCTCTCCCCCGCCCCCCCTCCGGCCGCACCACCTGCTCCCGGCGCCTCCCCCTCTCCTCCCGTTTGCACGCCCGCGCCGGTTCTCACGCGCGGCCCGCGGCCCTCCCCGCCGCTCCCGCCCCTTTCACCTCCTCGGTGCCTCAGGACCCGAGCAGGACCGCTGCGAGCCTAGCTTCCCAGCCCCTCCCGCACTCCTGCTTTTCCCCGCCCGCCCTCGGGCGCCGCGCCCCCCACGAAGTTCTCCCTCCCTCACCGCCCCCCGCGAGGACTTCAGAGGCGGTCCCTGGCCGGCCGGCGCTGATTGGCTATCTCCCGGCGCCCCGCCCCCCCGTGCACGCGCAGGAGGTGGGGCGGGCCCCGAAGCGGGCGCGCGCGGCGCGGTCCCGCGGGCGGAGCGTCCGTGACCCGCGTGCCGGCCTCCGCGTTCGGGCCCCGGCGTCCGCGAGGTGGGGGCGGGCGGCGGCGGCGGCGGCGGCGGCGGGGCTGTACCCGGCCTGGGGACTCACATGGCCCCGAAGCTCCCCCCACCTTGCCCCGGCCGCGCTCCCTAGCCGCGGCCAGTCGGGCGTCCCGCAGGGACTGGGAGCTGCCCGAGGGGCCGTCGTCGTCGCCAGCCCGGTAGCCCGGATGTCGCTGCCCCCCGCGGCGGGGCCGCAGACGCTCCTCTCGGCCCCGGGAGGAGGCTCGTCTTAAAGGGACCGCGCCGTGTTCGTCCGGAATGGGCGGCGCATCCTGCCCTCCGTGCGCGACCCATGTCCCGAGGGGGTGCCGCGGCGCCCGCACCACGGGCCCCCTCCTCCGGGCGGGGTGCAGTTGGAGCTCCGCGCGCCCTGCCCCGGGATGGCCGCAGATGGCCGCCAGAGGCCGGGTTTTCTCGGGCCCGAGCCGTGGCCGGTGGCGCCGCGCGGGGCCGGGAGGCGCCGGGCTGTGATTGGCCGAGGCCGCCGTGAATGCAGGACATTGTCTGGTCGCGGCCGTCTCCGTCCCTGCCCGCCGCCCTTCCACAGACCAAGATGGGTGCGGAGCGAGGGCTCTGGTCGCCAAGGTGCCCCCGGCCAGGGAGCGCCTTCAATGCGGGGAACACCACAGTGAGGGAAACGTAACTTTTACGAGATCGTGGGTTCTGAAAATGGCAAAAGGTGCTGTTTCAAAATACAAAATCATTCTCAACAAGGAAATAAAATCATGGTGTTTGATAGAAAGGTTTCCTTTAAGATTAAAAATACTAAGGTAACTGAAAAGGGCCGCCATAAAAACGGATTAGTTTGGTCTGCAAGAGTTCTCTAAGACCTATGATAATTCATCTGAATATCCTTCATAAAATTTTAAGCTGTATATTCATGCATACAGTCTTACGGATATGAAATCACCTTGTTCAGGACATCCTCTCTGGGTCTTAGTTTCCATATTGTAAAAAAGACTGGACTGGTAGCTTTCCAAGTTTGTTTCTATTGTTAAAATAACTCCGATTCTGACTCTAGCCTTAAAATCATGATACGTCCTATGTGTTGGATCACATCTCAAGGTCTTGAAATAAATGAGATCTCTTAAAGAGCCCTCGAGATGTCAGTTCTCAGATCATCTTTGAATATACGTGGGAGTTATTTAAGTGGAGTTGTAATCTCTCCCTGTGTAATTTTGGAGTAAAGGGAAATGAGAGCAGTAGAGAAATGTATGGAGATCAAGAGCAGGGTTTTCTTTCATCCTAAAGAAGTTTTCTAGGTAATGGAGTATTATAATAAAGAATAGTCATCTTTCCTATTTTGTTCCCAGTATCAAAGGGGTAGAAAGATGGCAAAAGAAAGAAGACACATATGAAATAAGAGATACACAAATAAAATGTTTGGAGAGTTTTGAATAAAACTAAGTTGTATTTCTTTTGAAAAAGCTGGATAGGAAAAATTATTGTAGAGTTAAAAGCAGACTTGTGTTAATACAGATTATCTGTGTGTTTATGTATTTATGTATGTGTATGTGTGTGTGTGTATATATATATATATATATATATTTTAAATCTGTTTAACTTTTTAAAGGATTTTATTTTAATTCCAGTATAGTTAACATACAGTGTTGCATTAGTTTCAGGTGAACAACATAGTGATTCGACAACTTCAGGCATCACCAATATAGATTATATTATAGTATAGCTTCAGTTTAATGCCGTCTTCAGAATTTAAAAAAAAATAATTTCATTTAATTGAAAAATCAACAAGAATTAGAGACTTGGAAATGACAAATGAAGGACGGAAAACATCCAGAAAACAAGATAAATTTAATGGACATGATTCATTGTAAGAGACATGACCTCATTCCTTATTAGTGGGATTTCCACTAAACCAGATTTGATGTTAAATAAATTTATTTTACAGACTTTCCTCAAAATTATACTAATTTAATTTTTTTTAATTGTTGTCGTTGTTTTGTGGAATGGAAAAAAGGGAAAAGAAAAGAGATACAATGAAAAATTTAAAACATTGTTGCAGTTTCCTTTTTTTTTTTTTAAGATTTTATTTATTTATTTGACAGATAGAGATCACAAGTAGGCAGAGTGGCAGGCAGAGAGAGAGAGAGAGGAGGAAGCAGGCTCCTTGCTGAGCAGAGAGCCCAATGTGGGGCTCGATCCCAGAACTCTGAGATCATGACCTGAGCTGAAGGCAGCGGCTTAACCCACTGAGCCACCCAGGTGCCCCTGTTGCAGTTTCCTTAAATAACAGTTGTTCCAATCTCCTTTACCTCACCCGTCATAATATAGGAATAAAAAAGCAGAAATCATTAGCATAAAGATTCTAGTTGTCCCCAGAAGTGAAGCACGAATAGTTGTGTGGATGTCTGTGAATAATGCAAGTTTAGTTGTGATCACTTAAACTTATAGAATTTAAATTGTTGATTTCTAGAATTAAGCTAATTTTACTTAAAAGTTATTGAAGAAGTGATTAAAAGTTAGGGATTAAGCTGAGTGAAATAAGCTGTTTATAATAAACACAAGCAGCAGGTTATATGATATAGTCTATAAAGCATGAAATGACTAGCCAAGTAAGTGAGATTTTTTCCAGCAAGTCTTTTCCTCAGGACTTTTGGTTTGGTATTCCACATATAACTATAGAATAATCTGTATACAATCATAACGTTTACCCAACACTTAGTATATACCAAACACTGTTTTAAGTATCTTCTTCTTCTCTCTTCTCCTTCTCCTTCTATTCTCCCCTCCTCCTCCTCCTCCTCCTCCTCCTCCTTCTTTCAGATTTCATTTATTTGACAGAGCACACGAGAAGCGGAACAGGAGAAGGAGAAGCAGATTCCCTGCCGAGCAGGGAGCCCAGTGCGGGGCTCCATCCCAGAACCCTGGGATCACGACCTGAGCTGAAGGCAGACGCTCAATTGACTGAGCCACCCAGGCGTCCCTATTATCCCCATTTTATTTTATTTTTGTTTTTTTTTTCCCCATTTTTTCTTTACTTATTTCTCAAAAAAATCTTATCTTAGTCTTTTTAATCTTACATTTTAATTGACTAAATCTTTAAAGAACTCAGTGACTTTGTCTTTTAAGTTCCAGAAATACTGAAATGACTATTTTGCTAGGACTACATTTTAAATATCCACTTATACTTTGTATATCTAAGAGTCCTATCTTAATTTTCACTATCACATATGAATGAAGGCCTTGTATCTTATTTTCTTTATCTAGCATTATATCATACTCTTGAATTTGAGATAGTCTGTCTTGAGAGTTGTAATAGAAAAGATAAAAGAATGCTATGTCTTGATTGTTTAGAAAGTATTTCCATAGTCAGTTATGGTTCAATAGGTAGACTAAGGCCTATAAACCTGAACTCCTTTACGGGTAATACTGTTCAGCAAGAATGTAGTACACAATTGGCCAAATATGGATTTGTTTAAATAAACTCAATTTAAAAAGTCTGAAGCTCTCCTCTTTCTTTGTTATTATTTAGGCAGTAGGTTATATTCATGATAGAAGTGTATTTTCAACTGCTTTTAAAGAAATTAGGTAGCGACTAATGAATTTACTGTGCTACTCAAAACTGTCTACACTTAAGGTAAGAACCTTTGCCAGTAGGTTTAAGTTGAGAATCTTTGTCAAGGGAGAGAGGTTGCTCTGAATCATGAATGGTATTACGAAGAACTGCGATCTCCTTGTTTTTTCCTTCTTGAAGATGTTAAAGCTTCCTTCTGTAGATGCTCTGTGGCAAAACAGTAGAATATGGGTATGAGTTTGATTTAGTTTGAAGTCTTGCTGGTTTGGCATCAAACTCTAACTGTAATTTGATAATTTCACTTTGTTTCTCCTTTTCTTGAGTTCTTAACTTTGCATTTAACTCTGAAATTTCTACCTCCTTTTTCTCTATCAGGTCTTTATGCTTTTCTTCTTTTGACTCAATGTTTTCCCGCATATCCTGACGAAGTTTCCTTATTTCTATCTTATGTCCCTGCTCTTTGATTTTCATTTCACTCATAAGTTTGGCAATAGTATTCTTATATTCCTGTTCATGAGATTTTAAATGTTCTTTCATAAGATCAACATTTCTTTTTAGTTGTTCATTTTCACTTTTCTTTTTTTTTTTTTTTTTTTAAAGATTTTATTTATTTGTTAGAGAGCGCAAGCACAGGCAGACAGAGTGGCAGGCTAGAGGCAGAGGGAGAAGCAGGCTCCCTGCCGAGCAAGGAGCCTGATGTGGGACTCGATCCCAGGACGCTGGGATCATGACCTGAGTCAAAGGCAGCCGCTTAACCAACTGAGCCACCCAGGCGTCCCTCATTTTCACTTTTCAAATCATGTTGAGATTTAATGGTCTGTTGTAGCCCTTTTATCATATTACGAAGAACAGCACATTCTTCAATTGAGATCTCCTTTGTTTGCATTACTTTTAATGAATAGTTTTTTCCAACTGTATATCCAGTATATTATTCTTTCCACTGGTTTCTATCATTTTCTCGGCTCACAGGTCCCTGCAGTTTCCCACACCTCCTCCTCTTCTGGGTGCGGGTCTGTCCCACAGGGCTGTCCCCTCCCTGTATTCTCCCCATTTTAAAGATGCAGAAAGGTTGGGTAGCTTGCCTGAGGTCAGACAGCTGGGGGGACAGAGCTGGGAATCAGGCCTAGAATTCTGACTCTGCTCAAAGCCATGTGGCTAAGTGTTCTCAATTCCTCACTGAGCTGACTTAGTTATTTCTATGGATGTGATCATTAATGCACTTTTGATCAGATTGTTTCAACGGTTACACATTTAAATATTTTGCGCTTTCATCCATTTATATTTCAGGTGAGCCTGTGGCCACCGGAGTGTCATTTGTGCTTAGTCTGCTAGAGAAAGACAAGCAGGCCTGTCACCTTTGAAGAGAAACGCCCCTGAAATTTGTATCTCTCTTCTCTTTTAAGCAGACATGGATATGGGCAGCAGCACATGAGAAAGTCCGCTCCCTTTTCTTTCTTTTCATTCTTTTTCTTCTTTTAGGCCTGTGGCTTCATGGGACCCCGAGAACAGAAGACCAGCTGGCCGTTTGGGGTGCCTCGAGCTGGTGTCCTTCCCCGCACAGGTGCTGATGTCCTTAGCCAGTATCAGCCGAAGGCTGCCCAGTCACTCAGTTCTCAGAAGACAGAGAAGGGAGGAGGCAACAAGAATGCATGACTGGAATGTGGGGATTCAGTAGCATAAAGCTGAGAGAAAAGGGGTGGCACCTTCCAGACGGTTTCCCCCCTTTCTTCCTCAGTCTGAACCTTTGGCAGAGAAGTGGCATGTGCTTCATGACAAGAGTAAAGGCTGCTGCCACTTGCATTGACCTTGGCCTCCTTAGGCCTCATTCTACAGTGTAGCTCTGCCACCGAGCGGGGAAAGGGCGCAGTCAGGCTCAAACCATTCCCTGTCAGTGCTTGTTCACCGGGCATGCATCCAGAGGGTTAAGGAATTAGAAATAAAATTATTCTGAACGGGATCACTTGCGACTCATTAATCCATGTGATTTCTGATGTTCATTATCACCGAGAATTGAGTTGCGTAAGTCTGTTTAACTTTTGTGATTAAGGATCAGCATTAGGATTTGAGGTTCTGGGGACATCGAGGAGGAAAGGATTGTGCTCAGCCGTCTTCCACCCCCACCACTCCGCACCCAGTGCTCTTTGTCCTTGGCCAAAAGTGCTTCTCCGTCTCCTGTAAAACCCTGACGGGGGCAGACAGCCCAACACGGAGGACAGGCCAGCACTGGGCGACCCGATCCACAAGTCCTCCTGCCATCAGTGGGTAATGGGCACAGCCACAATCGGTCTCTTGGTCCTAAGGCGCCTAGCGGGGCAGGTCTAACTGAAGACTGACCTCATTAGCCAGGGGCTGTCTTTTTATTTATTATAGTTCTACAGTGTTCTATAACTAAGCTCTTACCATATGATATTTTTCAAATTCAAATATTTAAACATCTTATGAATGTGTAAAACTATTTTAAATCTAATAGCAAACACCTACTCGTGTACCTTTGTACTCATACTTCGCACTCAACAGGTGGCCACCCTCTCTTCCTGGGATCCCGCACACAACCAGATTCTAGTGCACCATCTTCTTTCTTTAACCCTTCAGCCTGGCGTGGGGATGGCTTCCAAAGGTTACCACCCCCGATGCCTCACCTTGCTGATTCCTTTCGCTGAGCCCACATTTCTTACTAGTCTTTTCCAAAAGTCCAAGTGACTGTGCCTTTCCTTCCCTCCTTGGATGGGGTCTGCCTCGGACATCCATCATGAGCTGGCCCTAGTACTGACACCGCCAGTTTCCTTTGTGGCCTTGCCCCCCCCTCACACCGCAAACTACTCCTGTCCCCCACACACTCCGCCCCTCGAGGATGCTGTTCTTTCTGTGGGGAAAACTCTGTGAAGACTTCCTTGGCCTCCTTCCACATGGGCCGCATCTCTTACAACCTTGACCGCATTATATTGGAATTGCTGCTTGGCCCCTTCCCAAAATGGAAGTTCCTGGAGGTCAGAGCTCGTGTCGTTCATCTGACATCTTGATGCTTCGCATTGTACCGAACACATGCAAGAACATGATGAAGGAACAGCTAAAGACAAATAGAAAATGTTTCATTTCCTCTATGGATTCTTTTTCCAGATCAGCTGTCTGGCTTTTTCAAAATTTAATCAATTCGAAATTGAAGTTATATTTATTTCAATCTTGTCAATATTGATGTAGACAAAATGATACCCTTTAATTAACATTTACACAATAGCGAGCTTTTACTATGCTGGATACACCAGATATGCTCTCAAAACGTGAGTAAATTAATATTTCTAATTCAAGTGTTTACAATTTAAGGTAATCTGATTTCTTTAGTAGTGGTGAAGCTTTTTCTTTTCTTTCTTTTTTTTTTTTTTAAGATTTTATTTATTTATTTGACAGCGAGAGAGGAAACACAAGCAGGGGGAGTGGGAGAGGGAGAAGCAGGCTTTCTGCCAAGCAGGGAGCCCGATGTGGGGCTGCATCCCAAGACCTTGGGATCATGACCTGAGCCAAAGGCAGCCGCTTAAATGACTGAGCCACCCAGGCGCCCTAAGCTTTTTCTTCTGCATAAAAGTAACTTTCTAGGTTATTTATTTGGGAAATGCTGCTTTCTTTGTATCAGATTTGCCTTAAGAAAAGGAATTCTGAGGGGCCCCTTCCCCTACTTATCTACGTAAGTAGATTTAACTGAGAAGTATCATTTTTGCTATTTTTTGCCTGTAAATGAAAAAATAACAAGAACAATTTAACAGTTCTGTTCTTTTCAAGACAACACCACCGTCTGTGTGTTTTCGGCAGTGAGAGCAGGGGGCGGACCAGCTTCTCCCCTGTCCCTTACCCGTGCTTCTCTAGCTCTAGCAGAGACATTTTCTGTAATTGGTTTTCCACATTTGCCAAGAGTCTGTTTCCTCTTAACATTCAACATGTTTAACAGAAGTCTTGTAATAGTTCCAAAAATAATAAAGCGGGTCCCAAGCATAAAAATGATCCATACACAACACATTGTTTTTTTGTCATGGCTTTGGTTTGTTAAGTTCCTTTTAATAATTTTTTAGTGTCAAATCATGTGGTAGAAATGAAAAGGTTTTCTTCACAGTAATAAAACCCACTATAGATCTAGAATTAATGACTTCTGCATAGGGCAAGAGTTACCTGCCAGCGCCACCCCAGGACAGTTTGGCCCCTCAGTGTTCAGCTCTTCATGCTGTGTTGGAAGTGGGACATTCTGGTTAAATTTAATGTTGTATCCTAAGAAAGAACAAAAGCGTTTTCGAGGTACATGCTTCCAATATATTGGGAAGGCTATTTTTAATCTGATGAAATTTATTTATCACGTTGTGAAATGTTAATATAAAAAAGCAACACGAGCTTATATTTTATCCACCCTTGCAATTACTTCTAGGAGGTGGTTAAAGTGTCCCAAAGTAACTTTCTCTGTTTCAATAATTAGATATTGGACAATTGAAAAAAATATAGATTTCCTTTAAAATTGTTACTTAATTTACTGGTGTTATAGTCAATATGATGATTACCGCCACTGTCATTATGAATGAAGTACCTTTAAGCGTTGAGGGCATCTGGACTTTGGAAGAGGTTTAAAATCCCAGAGAGAAATCAGAGGCACTGGCAAGCAGGTAGCAGGGGAGTTGACAACACAATCCTTATGATTATGTGCAAGGCATTTTAACCTTTTCCTCATGAGTGAGTCAGAATCTGAAAAAAAAAAGCAATGGAACCTGAATGTTTATAACAGCAATGTCCACAACAGCCAAACTATGGAGAGAGCCCAGATGTCCACTGACAGATGGATGGATAAAGAAGATGTGGTATATATACACAATGGAATACTACTCAGTCATCAAAAAACAAAATCTTGCCATTTGTAATGATGTGAAAGGAACTAGAGGGCATTATTCAAAGCAAAATAAATCAGAGAAAGACAATTATCATCTGATCTCACTCAGTCATGTTTTTGTTTAAAAAAACAAAATGGAGAAGCATAGGAGACGAGAATAAAAAAGAATACAAGAGGGGCGCCTGGGTGGCTCAGTGGGTTAAGCCGCTGCCTTCGGCTCAGGTCATGATCTCAGGGTCCTGGGATCGAGTCCCGCATCGGGTTCTCTGCTCCGCGGGGAGCCTGCTTCCTCCTCTCTCTCTCTCTGCCTGCCTCTCTGCCTACTTGTGATCTCTCTGTGTCAAATGAATAAATAAAATCTTTAAAAAAAAAAAAAAAAAAAAGAATACAAGACAAAATCAGAGGAGGCGAACCCTGAGACTCTTAACCACTGGCTATTATATAAGATTGATGAATCACTGACCTCTACCTCCAAAACCAGTAATATATTATATGTTAGTTAATTGAATTTAAATTTAAAAAAGTTTTAAAACCCAGGCGTCATTCCATGGAGAAGGGTTACATTTCGAATCTTTGTTGGTTTCCTAGGGTTACTGTGACAAAGTGCCACAGGCTGGCTGACTTCAGTGACAGAGCATCGTCTGGGTCTGGAGGCTGGAAATCTGACCCTCATGCTTCCTCTGAGTCTCTGGGGACAGCCTTTCCTCTCCTAGCTCTGCAGCTCCTGGACGCCCTTGGCCTGCAGCCGCCCCACTCAGCCTTGTGCCTGCCTCGGTACATGATGCTCCGCTGCCTTGCTTCTTAGTGGGGCTCTCTTCCCCTTCTGTGGAAACTGGTGATCGTGGATTAAGCCCCAGCTCCAGTATCACTGGCAATGATGTGCTTTCCAAGTAATGCCATATTCCGCCAGACCTGGGGATCCTGTGATGAGGAAGACGTGGCCTTTGGAGGAAGTCCAAGTCTTGGGGGGCAGGGACAGCAGAGCAGCAGGAGGGGCTCCTAGGGTATCTTTCCAGCCAGACTTCAGGCTACCCCCAACTCCCACATTGATTCCGCGGCCCTGGAACTTGGAAGTGTAACAAATCCCAAGCGATTCTGAGGTAGACAGCCTCTCTTACAACCTACCTCCAGAGGCATCAGGATCTAACAGAGATCTCCATGCTGCCCAACTTGCCCAGAGTGGACCCTAAGAATGCTTACAGACAGACGATGGTATGTGTGTGAGCACACGAGTGTGTGTGTGTGTGTGTGTGTGTGTGCACGCGTGTGTAAGAATGAATCTGAGCAGGAGACCCTTGTTGTGGAGAAAGCAATCAGGAACTGGTTGTTAGAGTATAGTGACAGGTGACAAGAGCCCTTCACAGTGCCATGACAGAAAGTTTTATTGTCGTGACAACTACACACTAACCTCGACCATTTCAAAATCGAGATGGTTCATTCATTCATCAAATACTCAGTTCCAAGTTGTGCTCAGTGCTTTGGTATTTGGGGTGGATTGCTCTTAATTTTTAAAAAATTAAATAAGTTTAGGAAATTAATATAAGATTGCAATTAATACATTTTTATTCTGCCAATTATGGATGTGCAAAAATTGCCATCAGTGATTTTATTTTTAATTTGTATGTATTTATTTCTGAATAGGTAAAACCGAAAGTTACGGAGGATGACAGTGCAAGGTGAATATCTCTCCCACAGAGGCGACTGCTGTTACTTGAGAAAAACCATTTTTAACACCAAAGAAGTAAGAAGGACATAATCTTTGGGAAAAAGAGAGCTTTTCCCAAAAGGGAACAGTTAAGAAAAAAAAAATGTGTGTATGTTTTTTCTTTTTTTCTTTTTTTTTAAAAAAATACTTTTTTCCAAGTATTTCCACACTCCTTTCATGAATGAGGCATTGTTCCAGATATGAGGAGTACATCAGAGAACAAAACAATGAAAACACCATTCCCTGCTTTCTTGGACTTACATTCCTGTGGGAACTGAACTGAATCTGGAATTGGGACATGGAAATCCAAGCCCTTTGAACAGGGAGAAGCCAACGGAAGCTAAAGGAAGAGGATGTCCCAGCCAACCCAGAGGACCCTGGTGTCCTCCAGGCACAAGGGTACAAAGGTGGGCATGCCCTTAGAAACTGCCCAGCCACACCAGGACTGTTCAGAGGCTACGCCAGCCAGACCAGATGAAGGACTTCACGTCTGGTGAGAAGCAGATCCTGACAATAGAATTTGGTCCAGATTTGACTACAAGTGCGAGAGATGACTGGTGAGATGCAAGCAGCCTTAAGGAGCAGAGAGGAGAGTGATTGTAATTCTTTGATAGGATTTCTGTCCATGCAAAGAAACCAGTTCAATCTGTTTGCCATTTGCATGCTTCCTTCTTCATGCTCCCAGTATCTGGGCATGCCCCTCAACCGAGTTGGCGGCTGAGCTGTGATGAATTACTGGGTCTCTGTGGATGGCTCTCCAACCAGGACATGGGGTGGGAAGCGTTGACCTCAATCTTTACACTTTTTTGAAATTAATGGACATTTTTAAAAAAGCAGTTTTAGAAAAAAAAAAAGTAGTTTTAGGTGTATTTTTAAAAAACATTTTATGTATTTATTCATGAGAGACTGAGAAAGAGGCAGAGGCAAAGGGAGAAACAGGCTCCCCACTGAGCAGGGAGGCTGATGAGGGGCTCAATCCCTGGACCCTGAGATCATGACCTGAGCTGAAGCCAGAGGCTTAACCCACTGAGCCACCCAGCGGTCCCTAGTTCTAGATTTATAGAAAAGCTTTTGTATATGTCCTCATCCATCCCAATTTCTCCTGTTATTACCATCTTGTGTTAATATGATGATTTCTTTCAATCGATGAATGCATATTGATACATAATTACTAAGTAAAGTCAATAGTTTACATTAGGCTTCCCTCTTTGTGGTGTACCTTCTGTGAGTTTTTTTTTTTTTTTTCAAGATTTTATTTATTTTTATTTTTAAAAAAAGATTGTATTTTATTTATTTGGCAGAGAGAGACGATGAGAGAGGGAACACAAGCAGGGGGAGCGGTAGAGGGAGAGGCAGGCTCCCCACGGAGGAGCCGGGAGCCCGATGTGGGAATGTATCCCAGGACCGTGAGATTGTATTTTTAAATCATCTCTACAGCCAACGTGGGGCTCACTCACAACCGAGATCAAGAATGTGGGTTTTGACAAATGTAGAATGACGTGTATCCACCATGGTAGTATCCTATGGAATGATTTCACTGCCCTAAACCCCCTGTGCTCTGCCTATTCATCCCTCCCTCCTGCTGAACCCGGGTAACCACTGATCTTTCTACCAACTCCATAGCTTTTGCCTTTTTCAGGATGTCACATAGCTGGAACCATACAGTATGTGGCCTTTTCAGATTGTTCTCTTTCCCTTAGTGATATACATTTAATGTATATGCTATGTTATATGTGGATATCATGTCTTTTTGTGTTTAAAAGCTCAATTTTTTTCTCGGACTATATATTATTCCATCATCTGGACGGACAATATTTGTGTTTCCTTTCATCTATTAAAGGACGTTTTGGTTGCTTCTAAGTTTCGGCAATCATGAACAAAGCTGTTATAACCTTTTCTATGCAGGTTTTTGTGTGAAGATAAATGTTCAGCTTATATGGGTAAATGCTAAGGAGCACATGATAAGCAAATGTTTAACATTTATACTTTTCCTTCAAGAAACTCTTCCCTTTATGTCAAAATTGAATCCAGAAAAAAAAATACAGCACAGCATTTTGTCATAAAATACTACATTACGTGTAATTTTTTTCTTGATATCAGCTCGTCAGTTTAGGAAACTGCATTTCACATCGCAACACAAAGCTAAAAAAATGTTTTTAGCACAACTTTTGGTCATTTGGCTTTAAAAATAGACTATTTTTTAGAACACTTTTACGTTCACAAAAAAATTGAGATTCTCATATATTCCTCCCCACATTTGCTTTTTAATGCTGTCATTTAAAAATTTTTTTTTCTTAAAGATTTTATTTGTTTGACAGAGAGAAACACAGCGTGAGAGAGAACACAAGCAGAGGGAATGGGAAAGGGAGAAGCCGGCTCCCTGCCAAGCAGTGAGTCTGATGTGGGGCTCGATCCCAGGACCCTGGGATCATAACCTGAGCCAAAGGCAGACACTTAAGGACTGAGCCACCCAGGCACCTCTAATGCTGTCATTTTAAAAAAAGATTTTATTTATTTACTTGTCAGAGAGAGAGAAGGCGAGAGAGAGAGCACAAGCAGGGGGAGCAGCAGAGGGAGAAACAGGCTCCCCAGTGAGTAAGGAGCCCGATGTGGGACTCCATCCCAGGGCCCTAGGATCATGAACTGAAGGTAGACGCTTAACCGACTGAGCCATCCAGGCATCCCTTTTAACACTGTTATTTATAAAAATATAGCTACACATAGATTGATTAAGGGAAATGTTGATTAAAAAGAAACTCTACAACTTCTAAAATTCAAGAACAATAGCAGCTCACAGAAACAAGAGTACTCGAAGCGCACCTGGGTGACATAAGCAGCATTTCTCCTGCTCCCACTCCCTGCCTCGGCCATCACTCAGTCTGTGTGTAAGCTTGACAGCATTTGTTCATGCTTTGCAAACATATCTACACAGAAGTAGGGTTTTCTTTTGTCATTATTTTCACAGAAATGGGAATCCTATAATTATTGTCCTGCTAGCATGATTTGTTTTCTTTTTATTATGAACTTTCAGCTTAGTGCATAAAAACTTTATTTATTTATTTTTTTAAAAGATTTTATTTATTCATTTGACGGAGTTCACAAGTAGGTGGGGGGGGGGGCGGGGGCTGGGAAGCAGGCTCCTTGCTGAGCAGAGAGCCCGATGCGGGGCTCGATCCCAGGACCCTGAGATCATGACCTGAGCCGAAGGCAGAGGCTTTAACCCAATGAGTCACCCAGGCGCCCCTAAAAACTATTTTCAAAAAAGATTTTAATTTTAAGGTATCTCCACACCCAGCGTGGGCTCAAACTCCCAACCCTGAGATCAAGAGTCACATGCTCTACCAACTGAGCCAGGTGTCCCTAAACCTTATTTTTTTAAAGGCTGGATTGTATTCCTTAGTTGAGCCCTTCTCCTAGTGTGGAAATTTAAACAGTTTTGCATTATAAGTTATGTTTACATAAACATTCTATATATTCATATATCATCTTTATGCATTTGTGCTAAAACTTCTGTAAATTAGGAAGAATAAAATTGTTATCATCTGGTCATTTTTTACACACACACACACATACACACACTCACTCATATACACAATTTCCCCTATTTAAATTCCATCAGCATTTCGTGAACAAGTAAATCCTTAATCCTGGATGTTATTAAGCCTTTTTATTTTTTGCCAATTTGAAAGACAAAAAATGGGTATCTCTTTGTTTCAACTTAAGTTTTCTGATCTTGAATGTATTTTCATAAGTTTGGAAGCTATTTGTACTTCTTCTTCTGTGAAATGTCTGTCCAGACTATTTGCTTGTATTTTCTCTTAATGTAATTTTCTTTTGCATAAGTCATACATTAATGTAATATTATGATTTAAAAATTCAAACAGTGTAGAAGTGTAAAGAATTAAAGAAAAAAAATTCTCCATCCAGAAATTAGTTATAGTCAAAAGTTGAGATGTATTTCTCTAGCTAATTTCCTCTGTATGTGGGATACATACATAAACAATGTATATATGTGTACGTGATCACAATACATATATTAGTCTCCATCACATTTTTAACTCAACAATATACTTTGTATAGATTTATATATTATATAAATGGTTTTATTTAATAATATGCCATATATATCTATGTAGAATCTTGATTTTTTAACCATTATTTCGTATTCCATAATTTTTCTTCTTTTTTTCATTCCTATTGAATGAACAAATATATCCTATTTACTGTGCATGAGGTAACCTTCCAGTGCTTGATAAAAATTAGACCATTTCATCATCACAACTATTCCATGGAGTAGATATTACTGGGATCCCCATTTTTATCAAGGAAACTAAGTTACAAAAAGGTTAAGTACTTGCTTGATCGAGATCACACTGCTGGTCATTTGCAGAATAGATTAAAATGTGACTTGAGGGGCACCTGGGTGGCTGAGTGGGTTAAGCCTCTGCCTTCAGTTCAGGTCATGATCTCAGGGTGCTAGGATGGAGCCCCACAATGGGATCTCTGCTCAGCAGGGAGCCTGCTTTCCCCGCCCCCCACCACCCCGCCTGCCTCTCTGCCTACTTGTGATCTCTGTCTGTCAAATAAATAAATAAAATCTTTAAAAATTTTTTGACTTGAAAATTCCCATATTAATAGGCTTAAGTTGTTTCCAACTTTTTGCTCTTTTGTGTAGTCTGCAAGAAACACCCACGGGACCCAGTGAGAAGCTTGAGGAAGGGAGTGGCAGGAAGTCAGGTCCACAAGGGTTGAGAAGGTTGGAAGGAGGTGCCAAAACAGGCAGGAGAAAGAAGGGCTAAGGGGACCTGGTATGTCCATGGGCAGTCTACAGAAAGAACACATCTTTACAGCTTTTCTAAGGAAGGAGTAGACCGTGGAGCCCATCAAGTGCAATTTGTCTTGAGGACAAGGTCAACAAGAGCTAGGCTGCTGGGCAAGCTACCATGTGGTAAACTTGATTATTAGGCCACAGGCGAAGACCTGATAGTCATTATTTTTCAATAATTTGGATGCTAAATATGAAAGAATATCACATTATGTTATCAAGTAGCATATTAATATGGTTTTACTCTGTTTACTTGGCAAATACTCAGTATTTGCAGAATGTTCACTCATATTGAATTGAATGAAATGCATACAGAGTGAACATTTGCTGTTTCTTTTTGGATGATATTTTACAGCTAAAAGAAGAGAAAGGCTATTTTTTAGGATACAGAACTAGGAGATGTATAGAAGAGAAAACCAGCAGTTGAAAGAGAAAAGTAGATGAGAAATGGTAAAAATTAGTAGAAATTGTGAAATGTCTTAGATTGGCCAAACAAAGAGCAAAATGGGCAGAAATTTCCTCCCTTAAGTTGCACTGAATTTGAAAATGTGGAAGTGAGATTAATTTTACATCTTGAAAAAATTGAGCTCCTCAAAATTATATTTTTAGAATGAACATCGTTATCTTAAAAGTCCTTGTTGCACAGATAGACATAACTTGTTTCTGGATGGGAACATTTAATATCAGAACAGGATCAACTTTCCCCCAAATTAAACTATACATTAAGTGTAATTTATAAAAAAATTCCAATAGAGTTTGGAGGGTTTTGGGGTGCCTGGATGGTACATTCGGTTAAGCGACCGCCTTTTGTTTCTGCCCAGGTCATGATCCCAGGGTGGTGAGTTCGAGTCCCCTCATGAGCTCCGGACTCTATGCAAAGTCTGCTTAAGATTCTTCTCCTTTTGCCCCTCCCCTATGCACTTTCTCTCTCTCTCTCAAATAAAAAAATAAATCTTAAAAAAAACAATTGGAGGGGTTTGAGAGGTAGTGGTAACAGAAATGTAGAAATCTGTGACACAATAAAAATGTCAGAAACAAGTCCAAACATGCATATAAAATTTTTGCCATCTGAAATTAAAGCATTTAGATATAATGGGGGAAAGATGAATTGCTCAATAAATGACACGAACCAAAAATTTGGGGGTGCCCCATCAAGTTGCAAAAAAATTTTTTTAAATAAAAATTTCCATTGCTGGTAATACAGTACAGAAAACAGGACACTCTTGAGGTCTAGGTGGAATATAAATTGATACATTTTTATGTATCAATTTATATAAATAAAAGATTTTTTTAAATTTACATAAATAAGTTGTTATTTATATAAATAAAAGATTTTGTTTTTAAGCAGTGGCAACACCTAACTCGGGGCTCGAACTCACAACCTTGAGATCAGGTGTCACATGCTCTGTGGACTAAGCCAACCAGGTGCCCCTAAACTGATACATTTCTGGAGAGAAATTACATATATAGAATCTTTAAGAATATGTATACTTTGGGATGCCTGGGTGGCTCAGTTGGTTAAGCGTCTGCCTCCAGCTTAGGTCATGATCCCAGGGACCTGGGATCAAGTCCCACATCAGGCTCCCTGCTCAGAGGGGAGCCTGCTTCTCCTTCTGCCTGCCACTCCCCCTGCTTGTGTTCATTCTCTCTCTTCTCTCTCTGACAAATAAACAAATAAAATCTTAAAAAAATATATCTATACTTTATGAACCAGTACCTCTCCTAAGAATGTACTTTAAAAAAATAACTGTTTGTGTGTTTAAAGATTTAGCTATAAGAACGTTAACAGAATCACGATTATTTGTCTAAATTATTTATAAACCTAGTCAGCAGAAGGAGAGGATAGATAAATTATAGCACACTTGCACAATGAAGTACTATACAGTCATAAAAAATATGTATAAAATCAATGAGGTAACACGTATTGAGTACTCACCATGTGCCAAGTCCATCTCTAAGAACTTTCCAGGTAACAGAGCATTTCACCTCCCACCCCACCCCCATGAGGTAGGGCGATTACCACTTCCATTTTACAGATGAAGAACCTGAATGAGGGCGTCCGAAGCCTTGCTAGTAAGTGGTAGAGCCTGTATCGGAACTAGACGGTGGGGCTCCTGAGCTCACATTCCTAATCATTACAACTGAGGAGCTTAGTTAGTAACAATGGAAAATTCATACGACAGAATAGGTGAAAAGAGTGGTATGCGCTATATGATTCTATTTTCATAAAAGAACATACGTATGTATACTCACAGAAAGAAACTGGAGAGAAACACAGCAAGATGTTGTTTTCTCTGGGGGCTGGGATTCTAGGTCATTTGAACAAAGGCTGTTGGTGCCCTGGTCTCCAGCCGCAAGTCCTCATTTGCAGTCCTTTATCTCGGGCCCTAAGTTTCCTAGTCTCGCTGCTTAAGGGCATGTCTGGTATTGTGCGGGGCAGGAGAGAGTGCTAGGGAACTGATGTCCCCAGAGCAACTCCCACCAATGATGGAAGTCACCCTTTGCTGGGGTGGGTTCTTGTCAGTTTCCTAGAGGGTCCTCGATGGGAATGAGTCCTGTGTTACCCATAGCAGTCCATAGAAGTAATGCATCCAATAGTGCACCTTAGATTTTTTTCTTTTTTAAAGATTTTATTTATTGATTTGAGAGAGAGGGAAAGAGAGCGTGAGCAGAGAGGCTGAGGGAAAGGGAGAGGGAAAGAGACAAGCAGATTCCCTTCTGAGCGTGGGGCCCAACACTGGTTGGGGGGCTCCTTTGGAGATCATGACCCGAGCTGAAGTCAGACGCTTAGCCAGGCGCCCCTGCTGACTGTCTCTCGTCCTCTCGCTATCTCATTTCTGCACACCTTCCCTGTGCTCCTGGGAGCACTACCTCTCCAAATTCCTTGCACCTCAATCTTGTCTCAGAATTGGCTTGGGGGGAATCCGAACGTGGAGACTAATTTTAATTTGCCGCCTTTTGTTTGTTTTCTTAATGTTTTCTGCAGCAGACTCTGTGTTTTAACAAGTTATAAAAGAAGACAGTGCTGTTGTTTTAAAGAAACTTCCTGGACTTCTAGTTCAGCAAGGTGGTTTGAGCACATGACCTTATCTCCCTCCCAAGACCTCAATAAATGCCATTACAGGAATATAACCAGGTCCTAGGAATAGGTGACTCTGGGACCACAGTCTCTGACCGAGCGATCTATGATGACAGTCCTCGATAAGTACTTTTATTATACTAATTGGAAAGAGGATGCGGGGTCTGGCTAACTTGTACACCAGCAGCTCCCAAGTCACGCACAGGCATATGTTAAAAGACGTGGTGGAGGGTTGACTTTGTGGCCACTTACCAAGTTCCTGTAAATGTGAATTCCGTGCAGCTGCAGCTCCTGGGGACTGGAATGTGGCTATTTTAATGCAAAATTGTCATGTATAAGACTGCGGCAGGCCTGCTCTCTGGTGGCCAGCTCAGCCTCTAGCTAGGTGCCAGCCTTCTGTCCTCAGTCCCCATCCGAAGATCAGAGCTGTATACCTCTGACACCTGCTGGGATTTGGAGCTAAATTCCTGGCGAAAGGAATGATAAATATTCTATCTCCAATGTCCTATCAAGAAAGTCTAATGTGTACAAATCTTTCATGTTCCGAATAGCACCTTGATGTGCAGATTAAGTTAATGTGAGGCAGGGAGATGTAATAGCCCCTGGAGATGAATGTTTCTCCGGGGGCGAACTCCCCACAGGCTGGGTGGTGAAGCAGCTCTTACCCTCCCATCAGCCGCCAGATGCAATGCTACCTTTTACTGAAGGCACGCAGACCTTCAGACTTCGAAATATGTCCCCATTCACAGGATATAAGGGATGTGTCAATTTCCTAGGGGGGCTGTAACAAAGGGCCACAGAGGGCATGGCTGAAAATGGAAACGCACTCTTTTACAGTTCAGAAGGCTAGACTAAGCTCCAGGTCAGGATGTCAGCAGGGCTGCACTCCCTCTGATGCTGGAAGGGTGCCCTTCCTTGCCTCATCCTGGCTTCTGCTGGCTTGGGGGTCATCTCCGGCATTCCTTGGTTTGAGGCTGCAGAACTCCAGCCTCTGCCCTCACCGTCACGTGGCCTTCTCCCTGGGTCTCTGTGTCCTCACATAGCTATCTTCTTCTCAGGACCCCAGGCACACTGACTTCATTCTAATTAACATAGGTAATAAACCTATTTCCAAATAAAGACAAATTCTAACATACTGGGCGTTAGGACTTCAGTATATTCTTTTGGGGGTGGGACGGTGCAATTCAACCCATTACCAAGGGATAAGATAAACTTCACATATTTGTGTTTTGAGGACAGCTCATATGGCAGCAATTTCATTTAATGAGACAAAATCTTATTTATCAGAACGTGCGTAAAACACATAAGCATAGTTTAAAAATCGTAAGGCAAATATCTATGTAACCCCCAACTTGGGTCAAGAAACAGAATCTTGGGGTGCTTGAGTTTGCTCGCTTGGTTCAGTGTCTGCCTTTGGCCGGGTTGGGATTCCAGGGTCCTGGGATCGAGTCCCACATCAGGCTCCTTGCTCAGCAGGAAAACTGCTTCTCCCTCTGTCGCTCCCCTTGCTTGTGCTCTCTCTCTCTGGCAAATGAATAAATAAAATCTTAAAAAAAAAAAGAAAAAAAAAAAGAAAAGAATCTTGCTAGTACCAGAGAAGGCCCCTGCACACCCTTCCTTCATCAGAACCCTCCTCCAGGGTCCACCCAGCATCCCACACTGAATTTAGTTGTCACGTCTCCTTGAATCTGTGCCAGTTTTTCATTCTTTATCTTCCATGACCTTGATATTTTTGAAGAGTACTAGTCTTTTTTTTTAAAGATCTTACTGGAGAAAGAACAGGTGTGGCGAGAGGAGCAGAGGAAGAGGGACAAGCAGAGCAGAGCCCAACATGGGGCTCAATCCCATGACCTGAAGCCTAAATCGAGAGTCAGCAGCTCAACTGACTGAGCCACCCAGGCACCCCACTAGTCACTTATTTTAACAATGTTCCTCAGTGTGGGTTTTTCTGAGGTTTCCTAATGATTTTGTTAAGGTTGTACATTTTTTGGCAAGAATCCCACAGAACCCTGCCCTTCTCAGCACATCCCATCAATGGTACATGATGTCCTCACATCTTGATCATTTGATTAAGGTGGTGTCAAGTTGGCTAACTACCAAGTTAGTAGTTTTCCTTCTGTAACAGTATCTTATGGGGATACACTGAGCCTACGTACATATCTTATTTCTTGTCATTCTTTTGCCCATTGCATTCAACATTCATCAATGATGCCTATCTTTAACAGTTAATGTGTTTTTGAGGATTTTGTTTGCATCATGCTTTCTAGCTCCACTGATTGGTATTCTACTGTAAGGAAAAGCTGCCTCTTTCCCTCATTTATTTATGCAATTATTCATTTGTACCATGGATATTTGGTCCCATGGTTTACGATCTTACTACTAACACGAGTTACTTTTTTCAAAGCATTCCCGATTTGGCCATCAGAAGCATTAAGTTGGCGCCTGAGTCCCTAGTAATGCCCCCCTTTCCATTCCCGTCACTTTATGAGCACTCCCTTATTTTTCTGGCATCAAGATATTCTGGACTTATTTTATGACTTTCCTGCCCCAGCCCTGGAATCAACCATTTCTCCAGAGTGTCCTAGTTCCCTTAATAGAAACCAGTACCTGCATACTAGGTGTGCTCACAGCTGCTGGGGTGTCTTTACTTTTGGGCCCTTCTCAGAGTAGACAAAACTAGGAAAGGTGTATTTTCTCACTCATCTACCTGTATTTCTCTGTGCATCCATACACAGAAAAACCGTTGAGTTCCTAACACCTCCAATTTCAATCCAACACCACAGGGTCCATTCTAGTCTTTCCCAACTTTTATTTGTGACTTTATTCAATAATGAAAACCTGCTTTCATTATGGACCTTTCATTATCCACAATATATTTATTTGGCTCAATCTAAATATGCTAAAGGTGTTTTTAGAATTGCTAATCCATACATCTCTACTACCTACAACATAATTGTGTATAGCAATTATCTTTAGCCTTATAGAGTCATAACCTGTTTCCCAAAGTTGCTGCTTGTATGCTAGTTTTCTTTCCTGTCCCCTTCAGTGTGGTAATGTCGCTCATTTGTAATATAGGCAGGATCATTCATTCCAAGTTCCCTGAACATCATGGTTGGTTTTAATTATTTTTGGAGTACTGAAAACACTACTATGGTTCTGAGTCAGACTAAAGAAAAATGTTTACTGAAAGAGAGGTCACTTAGCCCAAATACCCCATTCCCAATCCTCCTTACTTTCTATACCAATCCTACTCACCCTCTGTAGGTAACCAGTCTTTTTAGTTTATTCTTGCTTGTTTCTTTTGCACAAATGAGCAGATACATGCATACTTTCTTATATTACCTTCTTGATTCCATTATGGTAACCTGTAGACACCCTTGAACTTCACTTTTCTCCCTTTATATATCTTGGAAATGACATCAGTTCATAGAGCTCTTCTTCATGCTTTGTACAGCTGTGTAGGGCTCCCTTGGGTGGACGTCCCATGGTTTATTCAATCATTCTATGCACATTTAGGTCATCTCCAATTATTTTGCAATTACAACCAATGCTGCAATGAGCAACTTCATGCCTATGT
The DNA here is from genome assembly GCF_009829155.1 of Mustela erminea. Classification (NCBI taxonomy): domain Eukaryota; kingdom Metazoa; phylum Chordata; class Mammalia; order Carnivora; family Mustelidae; genus Mustela; species Mustela erminea. The sequence goes on along the minus strand of NC_045629.1, from coordinate 13,308,667 downwards.
GCTTTTGCATTGTTGCAAGGTTATCATCAGGGTATTTTCCTAGAAGTGAGATTGCTGGATCAACAGCACTCTCTCTCTGGCAAATGAATAAATAAAAATCTTAAAAAGAAAAAACAAACAACAATCTTAGGTATGACCGAGTTCCTCTCCAGCAACACATTACATTTGCACTTCCACTGGCAACATCTGAGAGTGTTTGACCAACAGAATGTGCTGTCATACTTTAAACGTCTTCCAGTCTCACAGGTGAGAAATGTTTCCTGTTTTATTTCTGTATGCTTGAATTTTTATATTTTAGGGATACTTAAGAATCTTAAGGGTGAACTGGTTTTTTTTTTCCCCCTCATCAGGACTTTCATCCTTCATCCTTCAATTTTAAGAGTTGGCCTCATGATATTAAAAAGCTTTTGAATACTGAAATAAACATACTGGCCCTTTAAAGCTTCCCATCATGACTTCAACCAAGTAAGTACTATTATCTAGTAAATATCAATGTAATTATCAAATGCTCTACCATGGGGCTAGGTTCCATTTTCATTTGAACACCAAAACACACGTAAACTCTTTTTTCTAAGATATACAGGTCGGTATTTCAGTCTCTTTGTAGTCAATTCTTGTTTATTATGAAATAAGATTTTTTCATTATTTTTTTAGCTTATATAGTCAAACCCTATCCTGTCAATCTTAGTACTGAGCTTTGAAAGGGTTCAACTACCTATGAGAGAATATTTAATGTGTGCCAAAGCCAGACATAAGTCACTGCTTGAGTGATTAAACACATTTTGGTATCATTTACATTTCTACCCCTCTTGACTATGAGGACAAATAGGGGCTATTTTCCTGTTAACAGGCTATTTTAAAATGAAAAACAAACTGTGTATGAAGTTTTGGTTCAGCTCCCATGTTGTTTGAATTATATACCAAATTATATGCTACTCTTTCAAAAATTTGCTCCCGATTCAGTTGTCTTCAATTCAGAAGACAAATATTAACACTGTCTTTATGAAGATTACAACTTTGGAATGTTACATGTTAAGACATTAAAAGTTGTATTTAGTTTTTAGTGACTGATTTTTCCTCTTAAGTGTGTCCACAGATGCTGCAGAAATTGATCAAAGTTCAATTAAAGACTCAATTATAGTATTAGAGATTCAATTACAGGTGCCAATATTATAGTATTTATGATAGGAATATAGGAATAAAATGCGCAAAGAGTAGAAGCCAATACTGTTTTCTTTGTCAACCAATGTAAAGGGTTCATTACACATATTCTTTAATAGTAGATGAGCTTTGTGGAGAAGTGGTAATGAATTATAGAGAAGTCTACTACTCACCCTGCTGCCCAAGTTGGAAGCAGATTAAGGGTCTGTGGTAAGGGCTGTAGGAGGGCTCCGTCTTTTCTTAGGGTATTAAAATACATGTGCTAGTCCGCTACTGTTTGTGTTTACCATTTGTTTCTCCTCCTATACTTGATTTATAGAAGAATTAAGGGAGATGGATGGAAAAGAAACACAGTGAACTTCGGGTAAAGTTAACAGCGGCTTCAAAATAACAATTTCCAAAAAAGCACCCTCTTCCCAGTACAGAGCAGAACAAGTCTTGGTTGTCTCAACATTTTTTACTCATCATTAATGACAGTGAATTTTATATGACCACTTTAAGGAGAGACAAGTTTATAATAACGATCCGCAAGAAACTTGGTTTCCTCTCACCTTTCCCTCTTGCCACAGGGGGTTCATTAAAACAAACCTAAGATGACATTAGGTGTTTTCCCAAAAAAGTAATGGCAGGGCTCTGACGAGAGTATTGCTGAATCTTCAAGGAAGACCCGCAGAAGGTTGAAGTCAGTGAGTGAACTGAAAGCAGTTTCATACTTAGAACTTCTTTACAAACCCTTCTTCTAGTTTGAATGCACTTTTATGCTGGCTGAAAAGCAGGAAATACTTGCTTACATCATCCGTCACAAAAAGGATTTCAATATTGTTAAGTCCGATCACATTTAAGCAAAAATTTTTAAAAAGGTGTTAAAACATGCTGACCCTTTAAAAAATATGCTCAAATAAATACATGTGGATGTACTAAAAAAAATTTTTTTTTAAATGATGTGGTCATAATAAAAAAAGGAACACTTTTATACATAGGATTTTATTTTGCACTGCTGTAACAATTTCATTATAGACCAAGGGAGGGAAAAAAAAAAAAAAAGGATAAAACCACCACACTGAGTAAATTACTAAAGCTTTTCTACTTTTGACAGGATTTTCCATCTGGTAGATTTATTGTCATATCCCCTTCAAAACAGACAAGATGCTTACCATATTTTAAAGATTATAGGTTGCCACTGAAAGAAAAATTTTACACAGTCACTGTACATCAAGGTTGAAAAACTGTCCTGCATGAAAAATATACTTAGAAATCATGTGAATAAAAGCAAAAGAAAACATTATTGTGTTTAAGGAAAGATTAAAGTCCTCATAATGTGCCATCTAAATGTGGACATTCATTCTTCTTGGAGTCGCTTAGGTGTAGGGAGTTCTTGCTTCTGCCCATTTCACTCATTATACTGTGTTTGTACCCAACAGTATTCATTAAGGCAAACAAATCCTTTTCTGAAGAGGTCTTAAAGAAACTGTGGACATATAGCAAACTTTTGGCATTAAAACAGGTTAACACATACATAGCCTTTAGTAATGTACATTAAGCATATTTTCTTGGACTAGTGACAAGAAAAGATGAACATGCTTGTTAACAATGTCAAAAAGTTTAAAATTCAGTGTCCAAGCAATTCCTAACAATGCTTCTGTAGCTTTAAGCTCTAAACAGTATAGAATTTATGCAAATGCATTAAAGAATTCAAGCTTGGCAAAGTACACCCAAGCAGGTTAAACTGTATATACAGAAAGTAAATGATAAATACAGAATTAAAAGAGTCCTTCTGGTTTTCCTTATAGCCTTGAAAATTGACAAACTTTTTGAGGACAGTTCTAGAATATTAAACATTAGGTCACCACAGGTGTGAAACCTAACCACACAAACTGATTTAAAATACTCAAGATGACTTTGTAGTGTTTAATACAGTTCAGTTCGTAGGTAAGGGCACAAGACAACATTTAACAAAAATAATCACATCAATTGACCTAGAAATCAAATGCAAATAGATATGAATACAATCTCCAAAATCTGTCTTTTTTAAGTGAACATTAACCATTTATTCAAAGTTATACAAGAATTTGAAGGATTAAAGTCTCCTGTGACATAAAGCCATTTCAAATAGCTTCATGTCTCAGCTGAGCAGGAGGAGAGAGTGAAAGAGGAAGTGAGGAGCCACATTTGGGCAGCGAGACAGTAAAAACGGACTCAACAGCAGCCTCCCCCGGCCTGCTGTCCTCCCTGATTGCCTGCGTGTGTGGCGTTAGTAGCAGCGTGCTGAGGGCCAATTTTAATGCCGTTTGCCTGAAAGAGAAAGGGTAAAGGGATAAAAAATGTCAACGGGCCCCAACCAGATAGTAGAGTTTAACTAAATTTAAAGAACTCTATTGAATTCTTAATGACATAATTTCTCCACAAATGACTGGGGGGAAAAAAAAGACATTAAGCGGGTTTTTGCCGCCATTACAACAGTATCTCTGAGGGGGATGTTCCTTCCTTTTGAAAATAATACTGTGGAAATCTTTCTGAAAAGAATCCTTTATCCTCCCAGGTACTTGTGAGTAGTCAGAACCCGAAGTGCCGCTTGGCGGGGTGTTCCCAGAATGGAGACGCTGTTTAAAACGATTACTGCAAGTCATCTTTAAAGGGTAAAAATACGCACAGCCCTGTACTGCTCTAAGATGACGTCCAAGCTTTTCTCTAGACGGCGTTTCTGCCCCATGTTGAATCAGCTGCGCGGGCTAAGGGCATATGAGTGTTCTGTGTCATCAATAATTTCTATGATCCCCAAAGACATGGCAGCTCGCCAAGAACCCACACACAGAGTAGTTCTTTCATTCATCAAACTCACACTTCTGTCTCAGCCCTCACTCCCTCAAGTGGATTTTTACCTACAAACACAACACTTGGAGAAAAGTAATACAGTAGCTTCAGAAATTAAGCTCTGAAGGAAACTTTCCGTCACAGTAAATCTCAGCTTTATAGTGCTTGGCAGTTGCTCTGCCCCGGTAGTAGCCTGGGGGTTTCTGGCACTCGCTCAGTATTGACAGCAGCTGATGTGGTTTCTTCTCGCTCTTTTGACTCCTCTTTAATAAAAAGCATGCCCTATGGCTCATTGGTTTTGCCCCCTCTGGGCTGGTAGCAACTTCTTGAGGAATCAAGGAGTCAGACTTGGCACTGGGCCAAATAAATCGCACGGCCTGTTGGCTCCTGACAGCACATTACACTCGAAGAGGCCCCGCACACAGCAAAGCAGTCAGCTACTATATGAAACCAGACAGACACAGTGAGTGTTCCCTTTTAAACGGAGGCCCGATTACTGTTCCAGTTATCTGGCATTAGTCTCTGACTGCTGTCTTTAAAGTAACTCCAAATCTGCTGCACAGAAGCCTAGTAGATAGGATTTAGGAAATACAGTACCTCCAAATTAAAAGAAACAAGAAAATCAAGTACATTTTGGAAACCTTAGGTAGACTGCTGTCTGTTTTAGCAAGGAATACTGAGACCTATAGGGAAGAGCCTCATGTATGTACAGGCCAGGAGCCACACACACAATAAAGGATTCCTAACACTGTGCTTTCCTTATTGCAACTGTGGGAGGGATAAGGGTTTTTCTCTTGGGAGCACCAAGTCTCAATATGGAATGGCAAAGATATTTATGTCAAAGTAAATAATATACCAAATATCCACATAAACGTTCTGAAATAAATAAGTGCATAGTGGGGAGTTAGGTCAGAAGGATAACTTTGGTAAACACTGAATTATATGCTTCAAAGCTTTACATTTCATCCTAATCATATTCGTCAAATAATTTTACAAAAAAAACCAAATAAAAAACAATGCCAATTGCCAAGTACATATATTAGTCTCCTGAAAACATGCTATGCTATACTGGGAGTCATTTCCAAATTGGGTATTTCCCTCTTTCAAGCTAGACAACAGAGAGAGCCTCGTGCATTAGTAACATAGTATGTGCATTTACACACTAGAAAATTATTCCCCAAAGCAGAGGACACCATATGGACACACGGATGAAAGTGGATTTTCTTCTCTTTTTGGAGGGTTTATCTTTTTTTTTGCAGTGTGTGCAATAAATGGTCACTTATTTTAATCCATTTTCACAAAGTGATGCCCTACTAGAACATAAACATTTACCTACTATAGAACACTGAACAAATCTTCAGTTAGAGAGTTATAAACTAACAATGTGTTAACGGACATCACAGACCCATTTTTAAGAATTTCAAAAAATCCAAACTTCTAAATCCATGTCATAATTAAAATTCAACTCTAAATTAATATTAGCCAATAATATTTATTTGTACATATATATATGTATATATACCTCGTTATTAATGTCAAAGACTCCTTCTTGGATTTTCTCATAAATTTCTTTTGCTGTATTAATAAATGCCTGAAATATAAAGTAGAGAAATTGATTCAAATTATTTAAAATCACAACAGTAAAAGAACATTATGTAAAAACTCTGTAGAATTTCATTATGTTCCATGTAAGAAAATCAACCAATGTAATACAGCATGTTAATTAATAAAGGACAAAAACCATGTGATCACTTCAACAGAGGCAGAAGCAGCATTTAACAAAATCCAATAACCTTTCATGATAAAAACACTCAACAAGATAGGATTAGGAGGGGACTTCCTCAGCAGCATCTATGAAAAACTTACAGCTATCATCATACCAAGTGGTGAAGACCGAAAGCTTCCTTAAAGATCAAGAACAAGGCAAGGATGTATACGAATGTTCATTATCAGCAGCAAAAGCCAAAAAGTGGAAACAACATAAATGTTAATCTACTGATGAGTAAAAAGCAAAAGGTGGTATAACCTTACAATGCAATTATTACTCAGCCATAAAAAAAAAGAAGTATTCATTCATACTATAATGTGGATGAATCTTGAAAACATTACGCTAAAAGAAACCAGATGTAAAAAAAACCACACATAGCACGATTCCATTTATTGAAATGTCCAGAAAAGGTCAATCCATAGAAAGAGATTATTGGTTGCCAAGGATTAGGGAAATGGGGAGTGACTGATAATGCGGTATGGGGTTTCTTTTGGGGTGATAAAAATGTTCCTGAGTCAGATATTGGTGATGGTTGAACAACTCTGTGAATATACTAAAACCTACTGATGTGTATTCTTTAAAATAAGGGTAAATTTTATGGCATATGAACTATATCCCAAAAGAAAAATTCATCAGTGGAGGGGGCAGGCAGGGATACCACACATAAGAAAAAAGATGTCAGTCTGATACAGTGCATGAACTTCCATGCTGAAACGAGGTTACTCTTAGAGACCACTGTTCCATACACGACCCTTTTCACCAGGGCAATGTATTACTTAATATACAGTTTAAAAAATCAAAGGATGCTTATGATAAAGAGATAAAAAGCAGCTCAATTTTTATGCTGTGTTGAATGAAGTTTCACCCTTTTCCCATGTAGCATACTACTAAACTGACCAAAAAAAAAAAAAAAAAAAAAAAAAAAAAAAAAATCAGTGTTAAAACACTGATCAAATTAAGCCTCTAAACACCAAATGAATCCACAAGGATTCTCTATGTAAAACAGTAAGCTATTAGGGGGCACCTGGCTCAGTCAGGAGAGCATGTGACTCTGGATCTTGGGTTTGTGAGGTCTAGCCCCACGGTGACGGTAAAGATTACTAAAAACACAAACAAATACAAATAAATATTGAGATGTTTTATACGAATAGTGCCAGTGTTACCGAAGGTGTTCATAAATTCACGTTCTAAACTATCTCATCTGAGAAAGCACAGATAACAGCATTCATTTTCTAAGTTGGGCCCCCTTCAGCAAGCGTTCTCTGAAAATTCATAAAACAAGGCAATTCTCTGCTAGCATGACCACAGATTTAAGTCCAAATTTAAAAAGTAAACAGGTTCATGGAAAGGAACCAATCCTACTTTTCATCTTTTCCACACTGGAAACATTTCTCGGCTGAACTTGCCACCGGAGCTTTTGTTTCCTAATTAACAGGACTGATATGTTTTCACCTTTAAAGGCCTTACAGCTCCCCAGAGTAATCAATCTACCGCAGCTCAATTACTGCACCAAGAACACACCAGTCGGCAGCGGAGACGTGAGTGACTACGGCAGGGGCGCGGAGATATGAATATGCATAAACTCTAAGTGGCTGATCGAATCATCAGAGAGGGTCATGAGAATTTGCAGCAAAATAATGAGAAGAATTAATCACTGCAGATTCACAAGGCACTTAGGAAGCGAGTGCGCTTTTAGTGTGCGCTGGAGTTACAGTGAAGGAAAAACTGGCTTCCAGCCAACTCTGAATTGATTCACATTCCTCAAAATTGAAGTTACCCTTATAAATAAGGGAAAACTTAACTTTATTTCCAATAATATGTCAATTACGGTTGATGGTCTCAGAACCCGGACTAACTAAATATTGAAGTCAACAGATTCATAAATTCACAGGGCTCGAAATCCTTAAAGGGGCCCCTGCATGTATACATCTCCCTAGAACATCAGACAGAACTACAAGATCCCATAAAGAAGTTACAACTTCATATAAACAAGCATTTTTTTTTAAAATTTTTATTTATTTGACAGTGAGAAAGACAGAGAGCATAAGCAGGAGGAGCGGCAGGCAGGCAGGCAGAGAGGGAAAAGCAGGCTCCCCACTGAGTAGGGAGCTGATGTGGAGCTCAGTCCAGGGACTCCAGGATCATGACCTGAGCTGAAGGTAGACGCTTAATGACTGAGTGACCCAGGCGTCCCTAAACAAGAGTCTGTATTATAAAAGACACTAAATGTGCCAATTTATGTACAAAAAGTGGACATTTTTGCGAAAGTGTTGATGAATCATTTTAAAAACTGGCTCAAGAAAGCTATGCGATATTAAGATTTTTAAGTCACTACTAATTTTGTAGTCCTGAATAGTACTTAATATTTAAGTACCTTTAAGAACAGTTGTACTCAATGGACTTAAGATGTATTTTATATCTGGGGTGCCTGGGTGGCTCAGTCGTTAAGCATCTGCCTTTGGCTCAGGTCATGATCCCAGGGTCCTGGGATCAAGGCCCATATCAGGCTCCCTACTCCGAGGGAAGCCTGCTTCTCCCTCTCCCACTCCCCCTGCTTGTGTTCCCTCTCTCGCTGTCTCTCTGTCATATAAATAAATTTTAAAATCTTACAAAAAAAAAAAAAAAAGGATGTATATCAGAATGACATGCAATTAATTTCATTACAAATTGAAATGTATAAATAGTTATATTTCCTTTCATAATTCTCATCATCTCAGTGAAATAGTCTTTTTTTTTTTTTTTTTAATTTGTTTATTTGTCAGAGAGAGAGAGCACACAGGCAGGCAGAGAGGCAGGCAGAGGCAGAGGGAGAAGTAGGCTCCCCGCTGAGCAAGGAGCCTGACACGGGGCTCGATCCCAGGACCCTAAGATCATGACCCGAGCCGAAGGCAGAGGCCCAACCTACTGAGCCACCCAGGTGCCCCATGAAATAGTCTTTGGACAATGCTACATTTACTTGCCTTCCAACTAATGATTATATACTGAAAATACTGAAATAAAATCTTCTACTCCACTGTATTAAAAAGATAATAGTATATAAACAGGTTGTTTTGTTTACATGATGGCAAAATTAATTATATTTAAAATGTATTATTAAGTGATTTATTATCAATCTTAATGAGGCCTTAGTTTAAAGGCCGATGTGACAATGCAGAAATTAGTTCACATGTTTTAAAAGCCTGTGGCTATCGACTGAAACTGTTGAATCCCCAAATACAATGAACATTAAACAAATATTGTTAAGGCTTATTAGAGATGAAATGAAACTTCTAAGAGAAGAGTCTTGGGTGTTAGAAACAGTATCTGTCCCTCAGAGCTGCAAGCATTTCAAGAACTCAGAAGGGTAAGAGATACCTCTTACAATAACTGGCTAGATTTTAATTGCTCATTTCACTCAAGTCACTAAAAAGCAATCCCCACATATATTTTTCAAGGTTGCAATATAACGATGTGAAACACCTCTAGAACACAGACAACAATGAAGAAATGAGCAACAATTTAACTAGATACTACAAAGCCTTTACACTAAAGCTCTCCTGTTTTCATAGGACAGTCTTAACTTGAAATTCCTTCCAGTTCTAAATGTAATTTAAACCAGTTTCACTTCTTCTATTTCCCAGGCTATAGAAACAATTTTTGAGGAGGGGGTAGGATAAAGAAAAGAGGAAGCACACCTGGGTGGCTCTTATGGTTAAAGCATCTGCCTTCGGCTCAGGTCATGATCCCAGAGTCCTGAGACTGAGTCCTGCATCGGGCTCTCTCTCTGCTCAGCAGGGGAGCCTGCTTCTCCCTCTGCCTGCCATCCCCCCACTGGTGCTCTTTCTCTCTGACAAATAAATAAATAAAATCTTGGGGGGGGGGGAAGAAAAGGGAAGCATGCATGAGGGCATGTCTGTGAGTGGTAGGCGGGGATGAACCCAAGCAGTATTAGGGGCAGAGGCAATGGGGGAGCCTGCATATGGCGGCAGGTGTGGGGACAGCAAACTTGGGGACATCTCACAGCTCCTCATGGAAGAGTACAAGTGCTAATGACGATGGTCCATGTCATTAAGGAGAGAGGCTGCAACCCAGTAAATTAATCTACCTTGAACACTTATTTATTATCAGAAAAATGAAGCAAGTTGATGGCACACCTACAGAAAATTTTTAGCATTAGTTAAATACTGTCAAAGCATGACAACCTAAAGATCCCTCTTTTTTGCCACATAAGTCAGAACTGTAAGCAAGAACACTGTACACTTCTATATTCCACCAATACAATCAAATCTGAATATTAATAGGTTATAGAACAGGAAAAAACATTTGCTGAGAAACCGATGTCAGAAGATTTCATTATTCACACTGTGGAACAAACAGTATCTAGGCAGATCCACAATTATGAAGTAGAAATAGATTTCTGTGTAGCCAACTTAATTTGTGAGCCTCTTGCTTTCCCATGCAGAACTGCACTCCAGGATCAGAAAGGCCTGACTCTCTCTTCATTTTACCATTAGCTCTCCCCTTTGCCCTACTTTGATGAACTGCCACGGTCAGTTCTTTACCTTCATTAGCCATTAATTGCCCTCTATCTCAGACACTAATCTTTCAGCCCCTGGCATTAATAATACCTAAATTTAAGTCCATTTTCAGTGACTTCCCTAGCAAAAATTAAAATAAACATAACCACAAAATGCATCATAATTCTAAGAAATATTCAACACACTAGCCCACGCCTATCTTGCCAGGTGTCATTCACCCAGTGGCAGCAGTTAAATTGTTACCTTAGACTCAGTACTTCCCTGGTCCTATGGAAGATAATAGGGAAGAGGAGGATAGTTCCTGTCGTTGCTGAACTGAAACAATTCAGTTGGGAGAATCTAAGAACAAGGGCTTAAATCTCTGTTGAAGATGCAGGAAAATGACACTTTCTGCACTGACAGAGGGAGAATGTGTGCAGGGCAGGACTGAGGCAGGTCTAGATGTAGGCCAAGGACATCAAATGCTTCAAGGGCATTCCTTCACAGCCAATGAGAGAGAACAGAGGCAGAGGCAAACACAGAACAATGTTTCATTTTTATTATAGTTTAACAGTTTTTAAAGCAAAATACTGAAGACTGTCTATAATAAAGTAAAAAGATTTGTTATTTCTTTATGTCACATGCTGCCACCTGGTGGCAAGAGAAAAACTATACCATCTGATAGGTAAGAATTCAAAACAAATCAAAGTATTTTAGTTTCATTGAAACATCCCGAACAGGGGTATGCCCGGATGGCTCAGTTGGTAGAGCATGTGGCTCCTGATCAAAAGGTTGTGAGTTCAAGCCCCATGCTGGGTGCAAAGCCTGCATAAAAGTAAGTCTTTATTTATAAATAAACATCTTAGATGACAGCAAAATATGCTGTGCAATCAGTTGATTCTTCAGTTTTTTTCTTAGAACTGGGGAATGTGAGGTAACTAAAATGTTTAATTTTCTTCTCAATTCCTAATCAATGCTATGAACATTACAGGTGTCCATGTGATGATGCTAATAATAACCAATATTTACTATGCTAAGTAATTTGCACAGGTTTTCATGATTTCTGAAAGAAATTCAAAATACATGTAAAAATAAGGAAATTAACTTTAATTTGCTTTCATCTGCTTCCAAGAAGATCTGTGGGATGACATTCTCCCTATACTATTAGCAGAATGGCCAAGGGTAGAGCTCTAGAACCAGACTGTCTAGGTTCTAACTCTAGCACCACCTCTTACTAGATGTGTTGCTTTGAACGCACTGCTTACTGTCTCTGTAGCATGAGGATACTGATGATATTAATGCCTACTTCACAGAATCGTTGGGAGGATGAATGTGTAGAGCACTGAGAATGGTGCTTGGCAAGTAGTAAGCACTCATGGCTTGTTAGCCTTCAGCATCATAAATGTGTGAGTGCGATGATGTGTGGGGAGCAACAGAGAAGAACGTACACATGTGAAATGCGAATGTGTCCTGAAACACAGCAGAGTAAAGGAGAGAAATGGTGATCAAGATCAAGGGGCATCTGGAAGGCTCAGCTGGTTAAGTGTCTGCCTTCGGCTTAGGTCATGATCCCTAAGTCCCGGGATAGAACCCCACACTAGGCTCCCTGCTCAGCGGGGAGTCTGTTTCTCCCTCTGCTCCTCATCCCACTTGTGCTGTCTCTCACTCTCCCTCGCAAATAAATAAAATCTTAAAAAAAAGAAAGGTAAAAAAATGGTTATCTCTATTCTTCAGTGAATTAAAGCATCTTGATTTAAAAAAAATGAACATTAAAAAAATAAATTAACAACATACAACATGTACAGTGAGCCCTGAAAATACAGTAAGATAAGGCTTAAATGTTATGCAAAGACAGGGAAGTCATGTGAAAGGAACATCAGACTAGACCTCAAGATTAGGCAGTTTAAACACAAACTCCTTCAAATTCTGTGGCTTTAAAATGTTCTGAGTCTATCTCATTTAGTGTCAGTAAGAAACTCAAGATACATACAACATCCAATACAATAAATAGCTTTCAAATTGTATTTCATGGACACCGTGTAGGGGATGAGGGAGAAGTAGGGAGAGCCCAGTGAAAGGAGAATGAAACTGCTCTTTCCCCCTCATCTTCATGGCATCCCACTCTGCTTTTCTTTCACACGGCTTCGTGTGTTTCATTAGAAGAAAGAGGTCCACTGCTAAATCTGGTCTATAGTAACTCTCACTTTATAGATAGGACTGAGCTGCAGAAGAAGAAATGATCTGTCCCAGACCACACATAGCTGCAGCAGAAGCAACAGCAGCAGGACTGACACTCTGCCACATTTACCTTCCCTTTATCAGGATCACTTATCTTTAACACAGCTTAAAGGAATTTTCTTTTATTTTATGTGTTCATTTTATTCTATAATGAATTTATAAGGATGCAAGGGTGGCAACACAGAGACCAGTAGAGAGTCTAAAACAATAATCTAGATAAGAAATGAAGGCCCGACAAATTAACTGTGGCAACAAGAATGGAAAGCAAGATCAAACTTAGTATCTACTTTGGAAAAATTAACAGGACTTGGTAAATAACAGGGAAAGAATGGTGAGGTATTTAAGGGTGACTCTACTTTTGGCTAAAATGCCTGACATGGAAGGGTACGCTATGAATTGAGATAAATAAAACAGGAGGGGACACGTGGGTGGCTCAGTCAGTTAAGCGTCCAACTCTTTGCTCGGCTCAGGCCATGATCTCAGGGTTGTGAGATCAAGCCCTGTGTTGGGCTCCATGGTCATTGGGGAGTATGACTCTCTCTCTTCCTCTCCCCCTCCCTCTGCTAATACTCGCTCTCTAAAACAAACCAATAAATCTTTAAGAAAAATAAAAAGGAAAAAAATCAGGTTTCAAGGAGAGAATGAAGAGTTTATTTTAGACACACGGAATTCTAATGCTTTTATCAGATACAGGTGGAAAGTCTTGGCAGCTGGTGATCTAGATAATTGTGTGCTTATATGACTATGCACTGTAAGTGCATGAGTATGTCAGTGTGTGATATGCACACATCAGCAGGACTTTCTCCAAGAATGTTTAGCTCCCTTAGTTCAGTAAAGAAAGTGGATGCAAATTTCAAAGTTAGTTTGGCTTGGATGATCCAAGTTCTGCTGGGTGATGGCCAAGAAAGGGGTAGAGAAACAGATGATGGTCAGCAAAATCTTCCTATTAGGGTCTAAGTATTTATTAAACACTCCTCCAAGGATGCTGGAAACCTGATAAAGACAGGTCAAATTTCCAGTGAAAAAGTCGTGTGGTACCCTTGACACTGAGAATAGGGTTAAGGGACAAGAACGCTTCAGTTTATACCACATTTCAGTTTTACAGAAATATCTGTTCCACCACTTATAATACAGCCCAAGGCAAGTAAGATGTCCTCTCAACACAAATTAAATTTGGAGGTACTGGGACAGGACACAAACATTAGCAAGGGGCCTTGAAATTGGGTGTTTTTGGTTAGCAAGTCATGTGCTTTCCCTAGACATAGAAATTCACCAACCCTGTCAGATGGCTTGGCAAGCTACTGCAATCTGTCTTAGGGCTAGCTAGTTGACTATGCTTTCAGCTATTATCTTGGCTATATCTATCATTTATTTATTTATGCTTAGATTTTGAGACAGAGAGAGCATGAGAGAGAGGCACACGCATGAGCACACAAGGGAGATGGGTGGAAGGAGAAACAGACTCCCCACCAAGCAGGGAGCCCGATGCGGGACATGATCCCAGGACCCCAGAATCATGAGCTGAGCTGAAGGCAGACGATTAACTATGTCAACCAGGTGCCCTTGGTTCTATCTTTCAGTACTTTAGCAGCTAAGCCAGGAACTTTTTTCAATAGATTTTTTCAACAGTTTAAGATATTTTAAAATTTTTAAAAAATTTCTTTATTTATTCAAGTCATCTCTACAGCCAACATGGGGCTCGAACACATGACTCCAAGATGAAGACTCAGTCACATGCTCTTCCAATTGAGCCAGTCAGGTGCCCCTCAAGATTTTAAGCAATCTCTACACCCAGCATAGAGCTCAAATTCACAGCCCTGAGTTCAAGAATTGAGTGCTCCACTGACTGAGCCAGCCAGGGACCCAAAGAGTTTAAGACTTTTTAAAAGCTATTTTAAATTACTAGACTTTTGCCTCAACACTGTTTGATGTTTATATATTTTTCTGGTTTCCTATAAGTAAAATTGATGCACACAGAGCAAAATAACCCATCAAATGGCTGAGAGAGTGAGAATATCTGATAAGGAGACAACTGTTAAACAAATGGCAAGTTTAATCGCAATTCACACCACAATCATCTTTAGTCCCTAGAGAGAATATAATACTATGGGTTTTGGTAATGTACAACTCTGAGAAAACTGAATTTTCTTAGGAAGAAAGATAGGGAAGGACATAGACACAGATACACTTCCTTTATATATCTATTTATATATTTATATATATAAAATAAAATATATATTTAAATATATATATAAATATATTTATATATTAAACATATTTATATATACATTTATATATATTTATAAATAAATATATATAAATAAAACTATACACACAGTTACATATATAATTATAATACAATAATACATCACTTCTGAGGCATTTTGACATCTTCATGAAGTTAGCATGAGGCTTTTGGGAAGGGGTATTTTTCCTAGCCTGCTATAATCCCTGTGACATTTATTCCTGGGTCTAAAAAAAAAAATCTTTTCAAACTACCAAGACCCTAGGTAGCTACTGAAAGAAGTTCCTATCAAAGGAGAAGGCAATTTGTTCTGGGATTTCAAAAATCTCCTGGGTTTTAGAATGCTTAGAGCAAAGAAAGTTTAAGACAGAATTCCATCTGCATATTAACAAGTGAGACCAAAGCATGAAAGATTAAGACTGAAGGAAAAAGGACAAGATTGAAGTAATTAAATAAATACTTCACCATCCAAACATTTATTATCTACTATACAGGGGAGAAACTGTGCTAGGTGCTGGGAATGCAGAGATGAAAAGATAGTCTGTGTTTTCAAGGAATGCTGCCCTTATGTTGAACCAACATGAAAAACAACAATCATGATAGAGTGCTAAGATAAATTCATGCTCAGGAAGATACAAGAATGAACACAGAGAAAAGAGCACATAATTGCTGACTATGTGGGCATGTGCCTGGTGCTGGTGGTGGAGAGGGCAGGGAAGGTGTGTTGTATGTCATGGCATTCCAAGAGGAGGTATGAGACTTTGTTATATCCTTGAAGGATCAGGTAGGAAGGAAGGGCATCTCAAGGGTAGAGAACACTTTCTGTGGAAGCAGGCTGAGAGAGTACCACCCAGCTGGTAAGCTCTTAGTAGAATACAGAGAGCACACTGTATGGAGCTGACCAATAAAGGGACTTGTCTTCCAAGCTAATGAGCTTGATTCTGAAGCTGTGGGGAGCCCACTACACATCGGGTTAGTAAAACTGGGGAGTGACATTCAATTTTCATTCTAAACATCTCAGAGGCAACAATGTAGAGGATTGAAAAATTAAGACAGGGAATCCAATAGCAATGAGAGAAGAGAGCAACTTGGGAAGATATTTCACAGGTAGAAATAACAAGACACAAGTGGAAAGCAATATATATTCACTGAATAAATGACTATATGTAGGGTCAGGGAAAAAGAAACACTTCAAGACATAGGCTACTGAAGATTCAAATACCCAAAGGAACTGGTTCAGGCAAGAACAGAAAAGTATTTGTTAGAACAGGCAATTAGGAGGTCCAGGGTAACTTTGGCCATGGGCAGAGGAAGTTGACCTGTGAACTGAGGTGTGAAAAAGAATGAGGAAATGGAGATGGAGTTTACAAGAAGATAGAAGAGAACATATCCAGAACTGGGAATGACAGGTTTTTGTTTTTAAAATGATTGAAACTTGATTATTTAATTATATGCTGAGAGCCAAGAATCACTAGAGAAGGAGAGGATGAATTCGTTTGAAGGAATGTTTCTAAGGAACAGAAAAAGAGAGTAGCCTTCCAGTTTCTTCCGTTAGTTAACAGAGCTGAAGGAACTCCACAGTCTGTGCCCTCCTCAGAGCCCGGCCCTAGGCGCAGCAGCATCTGCAACACTAGACAGCAGGTTCCAAATGCAAGCTTTCAGGCCACACCCCTGACCTACGAAATCAGAATCTGCATTTTTAACAGGATTCCTAGGTGATCTGAGCACACATTAATGTTTGAGAAGCACAGCTCTAAATACAACTGATTTTGCGGGGGAGGGATTGTTCCTATTATTTATTTTTAAAGTAAGCTCTCCATCCAATGTGGGGCTGGAACTCATGACCCCAAGGTCAAGAGTCATATTCTCCATTGAAAGAGCCAGACAGGTCCATTCATTTTTCAGATATTACATATTCCCTACCCCAATTCCATTTTTGGGGGGAGAATGGTTAAATCACACTGGGAAATCTCTGGGTTAAATAAAAAGTGAACAAGCTTCTTAACAGGAGTTCCTCAGAAACTAATAAACTACTGGGAATTCTGGTTTTCTACAAGGGGGATACATACCAGCTCCTCCTAAACACGTTTTTCATGAAACCTTATGCAGAGGTGACAATTTTATTCTATTATTTTATTTTAAATATTTATTTATTTATTTGACAGAGAGAGAGAGAGAGATCACAAGTAGGCAGAGAGGCAGGCAGAGAGGAGGAAGCAGTCTCCCTGCCAAGCAGAGAGCCTGATGCAGGGCTCAATCCCAGGACCCTGGGATCATGACCCGAGCTGAAGGCAGAGGCTCAACCCACTGAGCCACCCAGGCAACCCCTCTATTATTTAATTTTTTAAAAAGATTTTATTTGAGAGAGAGAGAGAGAGAGCACAAGCAGGGGGAGCGACAGAGGGAGAAGGAGAAGCAGACTCTCTGCTGAGCAGGGAGCCTAATGAAGCACCCGATCCCAGGACCCTGGGGATCAAGACCCCAGCTGAAGGCAGACACTTAACCAGCTGAGCCACCCAGGCACCTCTAGAGGTGATCATTTTAATTAATGCTCCTTAAAGAAGATTGAATAGTCTTTACTACTGCTATTCTCTACTGTGTGGTGCAGCGGAAAGGGGATAACATACGTGAAAGAACTCTGACAACATGCCATACAAATATACAACTGCATTGTTTCAGGTACTTGGCATGTTTTAATCACCTGAAAATTCTTCTGAAATACATTTTCCACTTATGAGACACTCTTCTAAATGCTGACACCACAAGTGTGGAGCCAACATCACTGGATTCCAGTGACAGAAGGAGTTTCCTGTCATCTTCATACCAACTCCTCAGTTTGTCACAGGGTAGACGACAGAGGCCAGATTTTCCTGGGACACTGCAGAGTAGGACACTCAACAAAGCTGTGGTTCTAGAATGAACTACCAGCCGGTAGCAGCTGACGAGGTGTTTCCCTGAGGAGCCAGACAGTTACCAGGTACACACGGTATCTTGAGTGTCCTCAATGACCTTCAGGTCTCGGTTGACAAGAGAAGCCAAAACTAATATTCAAAAATATTTACTGCTGGTCACATAGCTGATTCTTATTTTCTTATCAGCAAAATCTTTAGTAAAATGGAAGTCAAGGGGATTTTTTTTTTTGTCAGAAATAGAGATTAAACTCATTTTCCTAAAAAAAAAAAATGCTACAATGGATTTCCTAAAAATCCATTTCCTAAAAAATATCATTTTCCTCATTTCACTATAAATGCTCTGTATACTCAGTATAAATATTACTTGAATAAATGATAGGCAACTAAATGGGTTTTCCCCTCCATATGCTAGGAACTCAGATGTAGGAGTACAGTATCCAAATATCATATTTTAAAAAATCAGTACTAGAAACTGAAAATTCAGAGTTAGGCTCTGGTCTCCTATTACTATGGAAAATACCATATAGACAAGACTATTTTGGTTGAATTTGGCTTTCTGATTTAATTGACATTTAGGAGATGAACTCTGGGGTGTATTTCTACTATCACAGATATGGGTGTACTTCCTCAGTGAATAACAAAAAGGATAAATGATAATAGCACATCTAGAACTATTCCAAGTTGTGTAAGAGTGACTAAAATCCACTTCATGGGAAGAATGAATTCCCTTATTATAATCTGTAACTCAGAAATTATAACTTAAAGTTTAGAAATCAAAATACTTAAACATAATATCTGTATACTATAGCAGTTTGCTAATAGAGGTTATACATGGAAAAGCGTTCTATATTTGTGTATAGCTAATGTTTACATGTGTGTGGTATTAATCTTATATGACTTTATAAACAGTAGATCTTAGTCTGAGGAATTCTTACCTTTGTAAGTCATGTCTTGTTTAGGCAGACTAAGGTATTTTATTTTTATACTCTCTAAAAAATATTCTGAAAAATAATCTTTTTTGAGCAGGGGAAGGGCAGAGGGAAAGGGAGAGAGAACCCCAAGCAGACTCATGCCGGGAATGGAGCCTGATGTGACACTCAAATCTCACGACCCTGAGATCGTGTCCAGAGCCAAAATCAAGTCAGATGCTTAACTGACTGAGTCAGCCAGGCGCCCCTCCCAAAATACTGGAAAGTACAGTCTTGGTGTCATTTTAGATTTAAGATCCCAGTTGAAGAACAGCAGCATAAATTTGGGCAAGAGCAAAACAACTGGAATGGGAGAGGGCAGAGTTAAGGAAAATAAAAAGTTCAAGGTATTGAAGTAGAGCAGTGCGGAATGATGGTGTTAATAGTGGCTGACGTGGAAGGAGGTCAGGAGTGATTAGGGACAGAATGAACCTGGATCCAGGTATCAAATCATCAGGAAGATGCTGAAAACACCTGAGGATACTCACTGCAGAACTCACAGGTCAGAGACAGCCCACCAAACAGAAGCAGGAGTGGTGTCACTTCCTAAGAGCACTCTGTCCTCACTTTCTTCCTGATTGTCATTGAACTAAAACACTTTTTAAAAAAGATTTTATTTACTTATTTTAGAGTGAGCGAGCATGTTTATGGGGGGATGGGGAGTTGAGGGAAAGGGAGAGAGAGAATCTCAGCAGAGTCTGCACTGAGCTTGAAGCCTGATAGCTTGATCTTACCACCCTGAGATCATGATCTGAGTTGAAATCGAGAGTCAGATGCTCAAATCAACTGAGCCATGCAGGTGGCTCTGAAATAAAGCATTTTTAAAAAACAATTTTATTTATTTGAGAGAGAAAGAGAGAGAGAGAGAACACGAGTGAGTGAGAAAAAGCATGTGTTAGGGAGAGGGATGGGCAGAAGAACAAGCAGAATCCCCAACCTGGTAGCCCACTTTGGGGCTTGATTCCAGGGTCCTGGGATCATGACCTGAGCTGAAGGCAGATGCTAAACCGACGGAGGCACCCAGGTGCCCCTAAATAAAGTATTTTTAAGATCATCATACACCATCCCACGCACTTCTAAATGAATAAAGAGGACGCGTGTATGACACAGAGCTGTTGGTGCTTCACTTCACTGATTTTAACTGTATCCTATTACTCTGGCTCAGTGTTTTTCAACCTCAATACTACTGATCTTTATACCACGTAATTCTTTGTTGTGGGCTATCCTATGCATTTTTCTCTAACACCAGTTTGGCTGTTCTTCCCCTCAAAAGATCTCTCATGGATGAAATCATTAAACAGAATAGTAAATCAAGAGATCCACAGATTAATAGTAAACTTACTTTCAGCAACAACTCAACTAAGGTCAGAAAAATGCTGTCATCTTATGCTGCAAATTAACCAACCTCTTCCAGGGAAGTACAAGAGTTAAAAATGTCATGGTCTCTACTTGCATGACAGTAATTAGATCTTGACTAAAATATAAAAATAGATTACAGCATAACAGCAAAAGTCAACAGGTCTGGTTATAAACAGAAAGGAATCATCATACTACCAGGTTTAACCTTAATTAAACAACGATGTAGTTTTAAATTTTTAAAAAAACTTTTCTTCTTAATTTTTCTAAAAGATTTTATTTATTTATTTGACAGAGAGATGGACACACACGTGAGACAGGGAACATAAGCACGGGGAGTGGGAGAGGGAAAAGCAGGCTCCTTACTGAAAAGGGAGCCTGATGTGGAGCTCGATGTCAGCATCCTGGGATCATTATCTGAGCCGAATGCGAACGCTTAACCGACCTGGCCACCCAGATACCCCTGGGTTTAAATTTCTAAAAGAACTTTTAGTCAAATGGTCCATGATTAGGACACTGGCTCTCTATAAATCTTTCTATCTTTTAACATACAGTAGTCCCCCTTATCCGCGGTTCCGCTTTCCATGGTTTCTATTATCCTCGGTCAACCATGTTCCAGAAATAGATGATCCTCCTTTTGATGTACAATCAGGTCAAGAGCAGCCTAACGCTATATCACAATGCCTATGTCACGCCCCGCACGTCATCTTATAACACAGACAACGTACCAGCTTGCATCATCACCAAGGTGAGTATAGTATAGGACGACGTTTTCAGAAACCATATTCACAAAACTTTTATTGTGGTATATTATTATAATTGCTCTATCAATTAAGTTATTGTTATTAATCTCTTACTATGCCTAATTTATGAATTAAACTTTCACTGGTATATATGTATAGAAACAGATATATGTTATATATGTATTATATATATAGTGTTTTATACATAGTTCCACATAGGGTTTGGTGCCACCTGCAGTTTCAGACATCTACCGTGGGTCCTGGAACATATCCCCCCATAGATAAGGAGAAACGACTGTAATTCTCTTTTATTTTATATTTTAAAAAAATGGCCTTTAAGAGACTATGTTATAGTCTTTCAATGCAGGGGTTTCCCAAGTTCTTCTCTATGTATTACAATCCAAGACTGGCTAGGAATTGAGTAACTCTCATAGATTACAAAAAGGGGATAATGGGGGTGGCTCAGTCTGTTGAGTGTCCAAATTTTCATTTCATATCAGGTCATGATCTCAGGGGCATGGGATCAACACCTATGCTGGGCTCTGTGCTCCACGTGGAGTTCGCCTGAGATTCCCTCTCCTCCCCCTTCTGCCCCTCCTACTAGCACACGCGCAGCACATGCACTCTCTCTCAAATAAATTTAAACAAAGTAAGAGGGGAGATAATGACCTTCTGTGAGCTGCCCAAAAATCAACTACCACTCTCACTGGGTGAGTAGGATGTGTCATTAGGATAGCTATCCTACTCTTTTATCTCCTAACATGATCCACTCTTCCAGAAATGGGTCCTCCAAGGTTAAGCGGTAAGCTGACAATAATTTCCTGTCTGAGCTCAGAGCCTAAGGTTCTACCCACTGTCCTGAACTGCCTCTCTCACAGAGGAAGGCAATGATAAGACACAGTACTTAGAAGAAATTTCCCTGAAATTCATTCCTGTGTGCTCCAATGCCAAGTCTAAGTCACTAAGAACCTCTAGACCCTGTAAAACCAGCATATTTATCTCCCGTGTTTCATCATGATTCCTCTTTGGATTTAATTCTAGCAGGCTAATTTTTTCTGAAATCCTGGAGATCGTATATTGCAATTTTATGAGCTGTATACTTTCCCACTGAGGTATTGGCACTCCTGCCAAAGGCACTGGTGCAAAAGAGTACCTATCCCAAGGCAGATGCCTGATGAATGCTTAGCTCTCCTCCTTCCCTCTCCTCAAAGCAGAAACAACACCTATTAGTGTTTTCTGACCTCAAAGAAAGAAACAAGTACTTGTTTTTCAACATCAATTGAATGAAATAAAAAGGATGCCATTCATACTTGATTATCAGATATTATAAAGGAATTACTGCTAAGTTTGCTATGTATAATAATGGTATCATGGTTATATGTTTTTTAAACTATTGTCACTGAAATATTTATTGGTAAAATATTTCTGGAATTTCCTTAAAAAAAAAAAAAACAGAGGACATAATAAAAAAAACATCAAAATGTCAAAATGGTGGTAACTTCTGAAGCCAGATGATGGGTATACGGGTTTACTTTTTTAAGTGGTGACAACTGTTTAAATTGATTTAAAATAGTGCCATCAACCTCACTGTGAGCTGAGCAAAATCCTTTAATACAGGTGATGTAGAAAAATAAACTAATGGATAAAAGTATATTGTCCCTGAAATACTCATTACTTAATGATGTACTTAATTGTGTTTTAAAGTCTGACATGCACAAAGGGTCATAAATGAACTTGTTTGTTTTAAAAATACTCGGTTATTTATTAAAGTGCAAGACATCTTGCACTTTAATTTTGGAGTTCTTCCCTCAGTTACTTTGCCCCATGTGAAACTCATTATTATCTTCTGACCAGGTCTTCCTTATTCTATATAGCTCAGGGGTCTCTTTCATGAATACTAGTATAATTTCTTCTTACTTCTGAACAATCTTACTAAGAAAGTCTATGTATGCATAATGAAAATCTGAACAGTAACTTTATTGTTAGGCATAAGCTAAAATACATAATATACAGCATAGAAGAACTTGGTTGTTGTAAAAAAAAAAAACTGCTCTATGCAAAAATGTGAGAGTTCCTGAAGAGCCATACTTAAAAGATTTTTTTTTTTTAAGATTTTATTTAGGGACGCCTGGGTGGTTCAGTTAGTTAAGCGGCTGCCTTTGGATCAGGTCATGATCCCAGCATCCTGGGATCAAGTCCCACATCAGGCTCCTTGCTCAGCAGGGAGCCTGCTTCTCCCTTTGCCTCTGCCTGCCACTCTGTCTGCCTGTGCTCACTCTGTCTGACAAATAAATAAATAAAATCTTAAAAAAATATATAAAGATTTTATTTATTTATTTGACAGAGTGAGAGACAGAGCGAGAGCAGGACACAGCAGGGGGAGTGGGAGAGGGAAAGCATGCTTCCCACCAGGCAGGGAGCCCAAAGCAGGGCTTGATTCTCAGGACCCTGGGATCATGACCTGAGCTCAAGGCAGATGCTTAATCATCTGAACCACCCAGGTGCCCCCTTAAAATAAATTATTAACTTAATAATTTGAAAAAGAAATTGTGTTTTTAATAAATTCAAAAAATATCACTTAAGCTTTTGTAACTATGCTCCTCCATATTCTCACATTTGTATTTTTTGGTAATACAATCGTGAGGCTTCTTTATCTTTTTTTATTTTTTATTTTTTAAAAGATTTTATTTATTTATTTGACAGAGATCACAAGCAGGCAGAGAGGCAGGCAAAGAGAGAGAGGAGGAAGCAGGCTCCCGGTGGAGCAGAGAGGCTGATGTGGGGCTCCATCCCAGGACCTTGGGATCATGACCTGAGCCAAAGGCGGAGGCTTTAACCCACTGAGCCACCCAGGCACCCCTAAACCTTTATTTAAAAAAAAAAAAATTGTCACTGTGATCTTTAAGAACAGGTTAACTTTAATTAAAGTTGTTTGTATGTGGTTACTATTATTGTGTTTTGATAAAACTTTCTGAAGTAATCATAGATTTACATGCATGTTTAAGAGATAATACAAAGAGATCTTATGTAACCTTTACCTGGTTTCCTCTAATGGTAGAATCTTGGAAACGTACTGGACACTGTTAGGACACTGATATAATCAAAATGTTGATATATGATACAGAACATTTCCATTATTATAAGGATCCTTCGTGTTGGTCTTCTTTGTAAACATATCCTCTTTCCTTCCACCCTGACACCCCCTCTTAAACCTGGCCGTGACTAAGCTGTTCTCCATTTCTCTAATTTTGTCATTTAAAGGAAGTAATATAAATAGAACAATACGATATGCAATCTTTTGGGATTAACTTAATTCACTAAGCATAGATTTCTGGAGACTCATCTAGGTTGTGCATATATCAATAGTTCATCCTTTTTTTTTTTTTTTTTAAGATTTTATCTGACAGAGCAAGCACAAGCAGGGGGAGTGGGAGAGGCAGAAACAGGCACCCAGCTGAGCAGAGTATCCAATGTAGGACTTGATCCTAGTACCCTGGGGTCATGACCTGAGCCAAAGGCAAATGCTTAACCATCTGAGCCACCCAGGGTCCCCTAGTTCATTCCTTTTTACTGTTGAGTAGTATTCTGTACTGTGGATGTACTATTATTACTCCGTCTAATCATTCATCTGTTGAAGGACATCCAGGTTGTTTTCAGTGTTTGGCCATATTGTGAATAAAGATGCAATGAACATCTATGTTCTGGTTTCTGGAAATTTTCATTTTTTTGGGATAAATGCTCAGAGGAGCAACTGCTAGAGAGCATGGTAGTTGAATGTCTTGTTTCTTTTCTTTTCTCTCTTTTCCCTCCCTCACTTCCTCTCTTCCCTCCTTCCACATTTTATTTATTTTTACTATGTAAACTCTACCCCCAATGTGGGGCTTGAACTCATGGGCCTGAGGTCATGTGGGGCTTGAACTCATGGGCCTGAGGTCAAGAGTTGCATGCTCTACTGACTGAGCCAGTCAGGCATCCCTGAAATGTACAGTTTTTAAAGAAACTGTCAAACTTTCTAGAGTGGCCCTTTCATTTTACATTCCCACCAGCAATGTGTGAGTGATCTAGTTTCTCCATATCCTTGTCAGCATTTGGTGTTGTCACTTTAAATTTTGGCGACTCTGATGGATATATAGTGATAATTCATGGAAGTCTTAAGTTTGTATTTCCCTAACAGCTGGTTGATGCTGAGTATCTTTTCAAGTGCTTATTTGTTTATAAATCCTTTTTGATGAAATCTCTGGTCATGTCTTTTGCCTGTTTCCTAGATGGATTGATTTCTTCTTTAAACTATTGAGTTTTGAGAGTTTTTTATTCTAGATACTAGTCCTTTGCTGTTATTTGGCTTACAAGTATTTTATCCCAGTCTGCAGTCTTTCATCTTTTTACCAGGATCATTCACAGAGCACAGGTTATAAAAGGCAAACATCAATTTTTCCTTTTATGAATCATGATCCATAAGCATAAATGCTTTTATTGAAAAGCATATCTATCACGATAGCCTGAAGATTTTCTCCCTTTCCCCTGCTAAAATATAAATAGCTAAATGTTTTACTTTTAACTACAGGATCTGTTTTGGGTTAGTTTTTGTATAAGGTGTGAGACTCGGGTTCATTTACTTGTCTAGGAACATCCAATTGCTAGAGCATTTACTGAAATGGCTATCTTCCTCTGTGAGCTACTTCTGTACCTCTGTTAAATCATTAGGGCATATCTGTATGGGTCTATTTATTGTTTCTCTATTCTGTCCCACTGCTGTATGTATCTATTCCTTTACCAGCATCACACAGTCTACGTGAAGGTTTGAAATCAAAGAACGATTTCCCTACTTTTTAAATTCTTTTTCAAAATGGCTTTAGTTGTTCTAGGCCCTTTGCCCCTCTATCTATATTTTAAAATAATATTGTCAAATATCTATCAAAAAATATTACTGCAACTTTGATAGGTATTGGATTAAACCTCTGGATCAATCTGTGAAGTGACATCTTTACTAGGTTGAGTACTCCAAACAATGAACATAGTATGTTTCCTCATTTATTTGTATTTTTTTTTCATCAGCATTTTGCAGTTTTTAGCATATATGTCCTGTTCTGTACATGTTATTTTTAGATTTAAACCTAGGTATTTTTCTTTTTGTGTGATTATAGATGGTACTGTATTTTAAATTTTGGTGTTCTTTGCTATATATAGAAATACAATAGTTTTCTTTTAAAAAGTAAGCTCTATGCCCAACATGGGGCTTCAACTCACAACCCTGAGTTCAAGAGTCACATGCTCTACCAACTGAGCACCATAAATATAAGAGATTTTTTATACATTTGTCTTGTATCCTGTAATTTTCTTGAACTCACTCATTAACTAGTTTGTGTATGTGTGTATGTGTGTGTGTGTGTGTATATGTGTGTAAATTCCATAGGTTTTCCTAGAGACAATCATGTCAGCCACGTCAGCCACAAATAAAAAGTTTTATTTCTTTCTTTCTGAGCTGTCTGCCTTTATTTCCCTTTCCTGCTTTATTGCACTAATTAGAACTTCCACCAATATCTTCAATAATAGTGAGAGCAGACATCCTTGCCTTGTTCCTGATCTAAGGGCTAAAAGATTTAGCCTTTATCATATGTATAATGTTAACTGTGGTTTTGTTGATGCTTTTTAACGAGCTGAGGAAGTATTCTTTAATTCCTTTTTAGTTTTAAAACATATGGGTATTGAATTTTGTCAAATCCTTTTTCTGCACTGATCAATCTTGACAGAGGTCTGTCAGTCTTAATGACCTTGAAAAGAAGTTTTTCATTCATTTTCTCTATCATAATTTACCTGTTTTCAATTTCACTGGTTTCTGCTCTTATCTTTATTATTCCTTTCTTCTATTTGCTTTGGGTTCCTGAGGTGGAAGCTAAGATTCTTAACTTGAGACGAGACGACTTTTATTCTATTATATGCCTTTAAAGCTATACAATTCCCTGTCTGTACTGAAGTACCCGTCACCTATAATTTCTGATATGTTATAGTTTCATTTTCATTCAGTTCAATGTATTTTTAAGTTTCCTTTAAGACGTCCACTAGACACAGATTATTTAGAAGTGTGTTGTTTAGTTTCCAAGTCTTTTGGAGATTTTTTTTTCCAGTTATTGCTTACTGATAATCAGATTAACAAAACTCAAAGGAGAAATAAACAAATCCATAATCATAATTGGAGGCTATTACTGATTTCTAGTTTAATTCCACTGTTTAGTTTATTTCCAGTTTTCTACTGGTTTTTGCTTCACATATCTTGCATCTCTATTTTTTGATATATATGCATTTAGGATTGCCAGGTCTTCCCAGCAGACTCTAAAATAATGTCCCACTCTGTCTCTGGCAATTTTCTTTGCTTGTAGGTCTATTCTATTTTATATAAATAAAGTCACTCTTGCTTCTGATTAATGTTTATATGATGTATCTTTCCAATAATTTTATTTTCAACTTGCCTGTATCATTATATTTGAAGTGAATTTCTTACAGATACCCATACAGTTGGGTCATGTTCTTTAATCCTCTCTGCCATTTTTTTTTTATTCATATATTTAGATCATGTACATTTCATGTCATTTTTGCAATGTGAGGGCTTAAGTCTGTCATTTTGTTTTCTATGGCTGATTTTGGTTTTATTTTTCCTACCTTTCTGAGGGTTAATTTGAACCTTTTTAAAAATTCGATACTGATTTACCTATTGTTTATTAGTCTATCTCTTTGTATATTCTTTGGTAGTTACTCCAGGTATTGCATATATATATATAATCACAGTCTACTAGTGTTGTCTTTTTACCAAATCAGGTGAAGTATAGTACCCTTAGCTCCCCTGATGGCCCTTTCTTCACCATGGTTTATGGTATTTCCTATATGTACACCAAGAACACACTAGACATTACTGTTCTGCTTCATTTGTCAAGCATAATTTGTAAGACTTCTAAGTTTTAAGAGAAGTCTATCGTAATTATCCATACTTTATGTTACCAGTGTTCCTTCAAAGATTCTTTATCATTTCATTTGTTAGATAACTTCCATTAGCCACTGTTTTGTAGATCTGCTATTAATAAGTTCTTAGCTTTCTTTCACCCTGATAATGTCTTTATTTTTCTTCATTCTTGAAAGTATTTTTGCTAGTTCTAGCATCCTGAAAATTATTCTCTTTCAGTTCCTGAAACTACTGTGTATTTCTTTGACCTCCACTGTTTCTGATGAGAAGTCTGCTGTCATTTGAATTAGTAAGTTGCTTCTTGCTGCTGTTGTAATTTTTCTTTGTCTTTAGCTTTCAGAGATTTGACCATTGACAAATTTGGTATGGTGTGGATTTGTCTGGATTTATCCTGTCTGGAGTTAGCTCAGCCTCTTAAATCTAGGTTTATGTCTTCCGCCACATTTGGCAAATTTTTGGTCATTATTTGAGTACTTTCAGAGCCATCTTCCTTCTGCTTTCCTTCTAGGAATCTGATAACACAATGTTAGAGTTTGTGTTATGGTTTCACAGGTCCCTGAGGCACTGCTCATTTTTTTTCCAGTCTGTCTTCTCTCTCTAGTATAGACTGAGTAATTTCTATTTTTCTATCATCCAGTTCACTATTTCTTTACTCTGTCCCTTCATTCTGCTGTTGACCCCATCCACTGAGCCTTTTTTATGTTAATTATATTTTTCATTCTAAAATTTCTATCTGGTTCTTCTTACTTATACTACCTTTGCTGAGACTTTTTTTTCCACTTGTTTTAAGCATGTTAATTGTTTGCTGAGGCATTTTTATGATGGTTGCTTAAACATTTTTTTAATCAGTTCTAACACCTCTGTCATCTAGTATCTATTGACCCCCCCCCCCATTCAGTTTGAGATCTTCCTGGTTCTGGGTATGAAGAGTGATTTTCTAATGATATCTGGACATTTGGGGCACTGTGTTATGAGATTCTGGATCTAATTTAAACCTGCACTTTTGCTGGCTTCCCCTGATACCAATCCCACAGAAAAATGAGTATCGGAAACCTCATTAAAGTAAGCTAACGGTAGAAGCAGAACCATAAGTTTTTCTGCCATGTTTGGGTATAATAGAATGGTTTGCTTTCCTGGTCCTTTGGCTAGAAAGTAGGCTTCTTTTTTCCCGCTGCACCTGCTGGCCTTTCTGGATTGCCAGTTTCTCTAGAACCCAATCTGAAGAAAATCAAGGGAAATCACTGATATGTCACTTTCCTCAGATCCCAAGGCCTCTAAGCTGGTCAGCCTTCTTCACTCTAACTTTCAGTCTTCTTGTAATTGTTTTACATATAATATTCAAAGTTTTAGATGTACTTGGCAGATAGGAGAGCATTCTTCTAGATGCTGAAGCCCTTTGGTTGTTGCGTTCATGTTTTAATTAGTTCCTAAGTCCTGTAGAGATTAAGATTCGATTTTGCTCTTTGTGGATCACAGAATGGTACTCTACCTCCTCAAAACACCTGATCATGAAGTATTTTTAGCTTTCAGGTAAAATCTGATGGATGATGATATTATGTAGTGCTTGTCTATAAATCTTTTAAAAATGGAATTAGAAAAGATTATTTCTTAATATCCTTGGTTTCTGAGAAGCAAGTTAATTTACATAACTAAGTAAAGTTCCCTCATGAATGTAGGAAATTCCTGCCCAGATCAAATTTAAACAATTATTTTAATTATTAACACAAAATTTCTGTAATAAGTGCTGCTAAAACATTAATGGAATTTACTTTAGTGTTCAGCCAAATGACAACAGTAATTTGCTGTTTACAAATATATACCTACTGTTACTAGTTAAGAATAAAGAAAATGAACACAAAGGCATCAGAAACAGAACTAGAAATCTATGATTATTTTCTAGTACTTGATGCTTTATCATCTGACTTTATAGTATTTTCTTTTCTTTTTAAATTTTATTTATTTAAGTAATCTCTACACCCTTGGCCTCAAACTCACAACCCAGAAATCAAGACTTGTATGCTCTTCTGACTGAGCTGGCCAGGAGCCCCATAGTATAAGGTTTTTTTTAAACCAAAATGTATTCAATTTTGGCCTTAGAGTTTCTTAAAATCAATAAGAAAATCAATAATAATCCATAGGATATGTTTCAGAGGTCCTGAAACCCTCACAATACATTGGCTATTACTGTTTCTAAATACAACACCTCTAATAAAGAGTGCCTCTCTGAAACAGGCAGCTTTACCTGTCTATTTTAAGCTGAACAAAGGGGCAGAACAAATTTCTCTCTGGGTTCACTGTGCAAAGTGCAATATTACTCTTGTATGTAATTAAATTGTAATTACTAGCAACAAGAAGTAAAGCATTAATTGGTAGCTGTAGGAAATGCATTAAAGAACAGTCACAGAGCACTTCATCAAGTATAGATAGGTATAATGTCATACTTTAGGAAGAATTTTTCAGTGAAAATACCAATGCTGTTGAATTACTATAGTCAATTTATTTACTCACTGCTTATTATGTTAAAGGCATACTGTTAAGCTGCTGCCTAGCATCTTATTCTCTGCTATCCTTAGAAAAATGACATTTTAAAATCATTTATTTTCTCAAATCCCTTTTCGTAACTGCTGCTGAGAGTCTTACCCAGAGGTGGAAAGTACAGCATTACTCTAGGCAAACTACTTACTTCTTTAGCCTCTTTCCTGACTTTTATAAAATAGAGTGTAGCAATACTTTCACCTTAGGGAGGTGATTCTTATCCTTAGGGAGAATTAACTATCTACTCATCTACATATAGTATATAAATACCATATCCAAATACAGAAAGCATAAAAAGAACATGTGTTCTTTTTATGATGTGTTCAGAAAGCTTGTAGCAGTTCAGCCTGATCAATGGAAATAATTGAGATACTTTATGCTTTGTATAATGTTACAGAAAAATAATAAAATACCTTCCCTATTGAAGCAAGAGTAGATACAATAGCTACAAACATATCTTGATATATTTCCAAATTTCATTAGTGTTCCTTTTTTCTCTCAGGATAAATACATGCAAAGATGTGTTAAAGCATTTCGGCGTCAAGAGAAGGCTCAGAATATGATTTAAGAGTTTAAGATGAATGTTACAAGGCAAAACATTTCAAACAGAAGAAATTTTCCTACTCTACGATATTCAAAGACTAAAAAGCTTACCGGAGATATACCAATAAAGTAATATTAAGTATACAATACATTTCAATTAAGTGAAAAGATGAACATTTAAAAGGGTCTCTTATTTACCTCTTCTACATTGGAAGCAGTCTTGGCGGAAGTTTCCATGAAGATAAGTCCATGTTCTCGTGCAAAAGCTTCACCTTCTTCTTTTTTTACTTCTCTTCTAGATTCTAAATCACTAAATATAGGAAATAAAAGGCCATGTTATTAACCAGCACAGTATAAATAGAGTTATCTGTGAAAAGTGTAACAAAAGATTCAAAGTTGTGCTGACTATTCTTTTGATTAATTTTTAACACATAATAATAACAACTGACTTATTCTGGGTATTATGAAGGTCAAATGGCTAGAATGTGCTTAGTTTCAAGGAATAAATTATCCAACACAAGATCCGGAGTTAGAATCCTAGAACACTGTAAGTAAGAGAAACCTAAATGAAACATCTATCAACATCCAGCTCTAGAGTATAGTGGGTTCCCAATGAAGGGAAATCTCTTACTCAAAATAACAATTCAAGAGAGAACACTAGTCTAAACTTTCAGCCAGACTGAGTTTCTATGAATGTGATTTAAAAACAAATCACTTAATTTCCAGAAGCTCTAGGAAATTGATTAATAAAATCCAAAGTACTAAAGACACATTAATTAGATTATTAATCTTACTTGGTTTAACTCCCAGTTAAACCAAGTTACTATTAACAGTAAAACTGTTAAACTATTAAACAGTAAAACTGTTAATAGAAAAAGGGAGAGAGAAACAAAAGTCTAATCTAGAAGTTTCGGGGGGAAAGAACAGTACTCATTTTTTTTGTACAGGAACTGTATTAGGAAGGTGGGGGGAAGCAGTGGTCTCTTTAAAGTGTGTTTTATGGGCGCCTGGGTGGCTCAGTGGGTTCAAGCCTCTGCCTTCAGCTCAGGTCAAGACCCCAGGGTCCTAGAATCGAGCCCCAGATCGGGCTCTCTGCTCAGCAGGGAGCCTGCTTCCTCATCTTTCCTACCTGCCTCTCTACTTGTGATCTGTCTGTCAAATAAATAAATAAAATCTTTTTTTTTTTTAAAGATTTTATTTATTTATTTGACAGAGAGAGATCACAAGTAGGCAGAGAGGCAGGCAGAGAGAGGGGAGGAAGCAGGCTCCCTGTCGAGCAGAGAGCCCGATGTGGAACTCGATCCCAGGACCTGAGATCATGACCTGAGCCGAAGGCAGCGGCTTAACCCACTGAGCCACCCAGGCGCCCAATAAATAAAATCTTTAAAAAAGTGTCTTATTATAAAAACTTATAGTTTTTATTACTATAAAATATTTAAAGCACATAGAAAAGGATGGAGAATAGAATACCCATGTACTTCCATCTAGCCCTGATTATTCAGACACATTTATATCAGATTTCTTCACTGTTGAGAAACAAAATCAAGTTATAGTTGATTCACCACTTCTGTACCTGTCTGCTCCTGATCTCATTCTTTCCTTTTACCTCAAAGGTAACCACTTCTCTGTATTTAATGTTTCCACTCTCATGCATGTTTTTTATATGTATACTCATGTTTATAGCCATACAAGAAAGGGTTTTTGCACATTAAGAAAAATTCAGATTTAGCTATCATTCTTCAACTTGTTAGTTTTGGTCAACATGATTTTTTTGGGGTTACTGACATACTCTATGTAGAT